>NC_140023.1:30612730-31212730 GCF_964263955.1 Coregonus lavaretus | reverse complement strand
ACTGTTTGTGTGACTCCCTGACATTACGCAATGATGTAAGCACATTTGGGAATGTCTTCTATTTTGTTGCATAAAGACGACCGTATGCATAAACGGTGAGGCCGAGAGTGGCGTACCTTTACACACACACCCACACACACCCAATGAAGGGATTGATATCCTACCCATACAGAGGTGATAGTGATGTGCCAATATTGTATGGTACCTTTCTTTGCAAACCAATAATAAAGCTTCTTACAATGGGATTATTGTTATGATGTTGATCATTTGTATTCCCGCAGGATAGCCTCAGATGTGTCGTCAAAGAACGGCCACAGAAAGAGGGCCCATCTCAATCAATGGGATAAATTGGAGGGGGGTGGGGGGGGGGGCACTGATGCCATAAGGGCCCAAGAGCACAGACTGCTACTTTATCATTCAGTGCAGTTTATCATCTCAGATGTGACTAGCTTTCATAGGACAACTTATTGTTGCCATAATTGTCTCTTACCTGTACTTACTGGCTGCCGGCCCTCGGTGGAGTATATCGAGGAACAGAGGGTGCCTTTTAGGATAAGGACTAACAAGGTTTTGACTAGGTGGGATACAGCTACGACCGGAAGTTACTTTTCCCTAGCGGGTTAGGCGAATTAGGCTAGAGTGCAGATACTTGACATGTACAGTACAACAACAAATCACAGAGGGCCTGTTACCACACCCTATACAGTGGGGGGAAAAGTATTTAGTCAGCCACCAATTGTGCAAGTTCTCCCACTTAAAAAGATGAGAGAGGCCTGTAATTTTCATCATAGGTACACGTCAACAATGACAGACAAAATGAGGAAAAAAAATCCAGAAAATCACATTGTAGGATTTTTTTCCTAATAATTGCTCCCACAGTTGATTTCTTCAAACCAAGCTGCTTACCTATTGCAGATTCAGTCTTCCCAGCCTGGTGCAGGTCTACAATTTTGTTTCTGGTGTCCTTTGACAGCTCTTTGGTCTTGGCCATAGTGGAGTTTGGAGTGTGACTGTTTGAGGTTGTGGACAGGTGTCTTTTATACTGATAACAAGTTCAAACAGGTGCCATTAATACAGGTAAGGAGTGGAGGACATAGGAGCCTCTTAAAGAAGAAGTTACAGGTCTGTGAGAGCCAGAAATCTTGCTTGTTTGTAGGTGACCAAATACTTATTTTCCACCATAATTTGCAAATAAATTCATAAAAAATCCTACAATGTGATTTTTTTTCTCATTTTGTCTGTCATAGTTGACGTGTACCTATGATGAAAATTACAGGCCTCTCTCATCTTTTTAAGTGGGAGAACTTGCACAATTGGTGGCTGACTAAATACTTTTTTCCCCCACTGTAGGTTAGAAAATAATAATATAATAATATAAATAATATACAATAATCGAAAATCAACTTCGACTACAGTGACATTGGTAGTAAGTAGGCTACAGTATAATGGATAGCTACACAACTGGGACAGAAAGTGGAAATGGAAGGGGGACACACACTGAGGAAAACTCCTAACAACATAAAAACACAGACACTTCAGTGGAACACACAGGGCAAGACGGGAAGGAAAACATGGAGAAGGACTTTTGAAGAGGAGATGAAGAACACCGGAATCATCTGGAATCAAGTGAAGAAATGGGCCCAGAACAGGGTTCGGCCGAGATGCACTGTTGACGCTCTATGCTTCCTTTAGGACCTCAAAGGAATGAGTCAACTCCTATAGGGAGTAATTTCACCGCCACCTGCTGGACCAGAAGTCATGTGGCCAACACTCTGCTTAAAATCATGAAGCGCTATAAGGAGTCCATCAACTAACTGGTCAGTCAAGTCATATAGGGTCTGCTAAATGGCATATTAGGGAGGGATTTCATGGCCACCTGCTGGAGCAGAAGTAATGTTTGCCAACACTGGCCTTAAAATCATTAGGAGCTATAAGGAATAAGTCAACTCATCATTCAAGTCATATAGGGAGGGATCTTAGCACCACCTGCTTGATCAGAAGTACCCTTCACCGTAGGCACAAGAGAGCCATCATCTCTCAACCGGTGCAATTTTCATAAGTATGTGGTCAAAAAACAAACAACAACAGCTCATCATATAGGCAGTGGTTTCAAAACTCTAAGCACATGTTCAAGTAGAGCACACCAAATCATACAGGTACTTGTTCACCACACTGAATCAGTGTTTAATCTAGAAATACATGCTTCACATTGCAATACGTGTTCTTGTAAAGTCATTGCTTTCCACAATGCAATGCTCACATCACTTTCTGTGTGATATTGTTGTTCATTTGTTCAAATGTATTTGACTATGACTTAATCCGACTGCTCTGAATTCATAATCACTTCACGGTTTGGTTTAACCTACCGATTTTTCAACTGCTTTGCCTACTGCAGATTAGGAACACTGTCATGAAAATGTATGGTTGGAAAGTCTAAAATGAGGGTAACTCCCCTTAAGGTAAATGTCTGTGTTCTGAGTGGCAAAAGAAAAACAATGTTTTATAACATTTAGATATGTGCATACTGGCTGTCCTTAGGCAAACACATTTAGAAGGGAATGAAGTGGAACCAATTAACACTTTTCTTGCTCTTCAATCAAAACAAAACCTTCACAAAGTGGTGCGTTTTGCTCCAAAATGACCCCTGAGGATTAGTGTGTTCTCATTTGTCAGTAATTGACCCTGACATACTCCCTTTAAATGGTACTATTTTACTCAAATATATACTGTAATGTACTACTATTATGATGATGACTATTATGATTTTACTTCACGGTAAGTAGAGCAAAATGCTGATATTGACAAGATCAGAGACGTAAGGTATGTCCCAAATGCATCCCCTATACCGTAAACATGGATCCAGAAGGAAGTTGCTGGGGTCTATTGGATGAGGGGTGTACTGAACTGTGCCTACAGTGTGTCAAAAGTCCCTCAAACGGGAAATATCCCTTGGCAACTGGGCAGAGGTGCTGTCCATTTCAGCACCACGGAGCTCCTCTATTACCTGTGTCATGAGTGGAGATGCAGCACAAGCGCTGTCCATACAACGGTGCTGAATACAGCAACGCATGCACCGATCCTGCCTTTTTACTTCCTGATGTCGACAATTGTTTGGGTGGAGTTTCTTGCTATGGTGGCATGCGTCTTTGACTATTATAGATAATCCCTTTAGTTCAACGTGCTATGTCATTTTGACCTGCGTAGTTTGCATTAGCCAGGTGCTTTATTCCCCCATAACTTTAGTTGGTTGATTTCGGCATTTAGCTTGCACCCTGTATTTAGGGCCTTTAATATTGACATTTTAGCTGACGCTCTTATCCAGAGCGATTTACAGGAGCAATTAGGGTTAGGTGCCTTGCTTAACTTTCACCTAGTCGCCTCTGGGATTAGAACCAGCGACCTTTCGGTTACTGGCACAACGCTCTTAACCACTAAGCTACCTGTCTTATCATTTTGTGAAGCTGTTGAGATGTCAAGGGGTTTTGATTCATGAACAATTCTTCTTTCACGTACTTGATTTATTGTCACGATCATTATAATGAGTGGACCAAGGCGCAGCGTGATATGCGTACATGTCTTTAATTGGTACTTTTCAACACGATACAAAATACAAAACAACAAAACGAAACGTGAAGTCCTCGGTCAAATACACACACCAACACGGAACAAGATCCCACGAAACACAAGTGCACAATAGGCTGCCTAAGTATGGTAACCAATCAGAGACAACAAGCAACAGCTGATTCACGTTGCCTCTGATTGAGAACCACCCCGGCCAACATAGAAAGCACATGAACTAGAAACTAAACATAGAACACAACACATAGACACTACACACCCTGGCTCAACATAAAATAGTCCCTAGAGCCAGGGCGTGACATTTATCTACACCATGTTGTGGGTGCCTAGTAGATGTGGTTTTAAAATAATAATAAAAAACAATATACTCGTTCAACTATTTCCTATATCTGTGCAGTAATGATGTACGTGCATGTCATTAAAACCATGAAGACTAAATCCTACTTCACAAGGCTACTTAAAATCGACGCATATTGTGCAAGTCACTACAAAGACAGAACAGTCAAGTGAATTGGCTTCATTAGCATCTAATATTTGCCACTTCCTGTCTGCTGCAAATGGGCCTGCTCTACACATGCTCATTGCCGATATGCGCTCAGGTAAGGTTATTTTTTTCAATGACTAATAAGTAAGCATGGAAAATGTAGAGCTAATAGCATTATAAATGACTCTGTGTTTACGATGCACGTAACGGTAGCTTCTTATATTACCAGCCAAACATTTGTCAGAGCTACTTATTTAGCTAGCCGTTGCGAGGTTAGCTAGCTGACGTTAACGTCTTCTGACTAGCTCGATGGGACGCGCAAAAAGCTAATGACAGTTTTTTGAATACATGTTTTGTCTGCGCATTTGTTGGGTCGTATGTGACCGATGGTTAGCGAGCTCTCGTTTGGTCACGTGTTACTAGCTAATGTAGCCTAGACTAGCTAGCTAACTTGTAGCTAGTTTTCCCATAACCTCTGACACTCTCTAGCGGTTGGAGGACTAAATCACCTCGAACTCAACATTTAAATGGACTGGAAGAGAACGGTAAGTTTTGCTACTAATGACACACTTCTAGCTAGCTGACCACCGATTTTCAGTGTAATTTGTGTAAGTGAAGTTAGGTTTTGAGCGTTTTCAAAAAAGTTACATGTACACATTTGTGGAACACGCTGCATATTGTAAAATTTGATTGCGCGACAGACCACACATAAATTAATATCCATCTTTTTACCTCTGAAATATAGCTAACGGATTTTCTAATGTTACTAGCTTAGTTGCTAAATGTTGATAGAACTGCTAAGACAGCAAAAAGGAAAAAAGAAATGTAAGCGTTAGATAATACATATCACGAAAACAGTGGAATGTTAGCTTTATCGTATCAAAATTGGGAGTCCTCTGACGGAGGCGTTTTGCACAATCTGCAAAAATGTATTTGGAACTTTGAACCATGAACTTTTTGACACCTATCACTGTTGGTTATGTTTCATCTTACAACAGCTACATAGAGGTAGTATTTAGTCAAATTGTACAATGTATGCATCAATATTAAACTAATTGGGACACTAATTTTCATTACAGATAACGTCAAACAGAAAACGTCGGTACACTTTCAGTTATTGTGAAAACTTTCATCACCTTTCAATGCCTTAGCTCTGAAATGTAAATGTTTATACATATTCAGATATCTTTCTAAAATGTGTATAGTATGCCAAGTTATTTAGCTACATGTATTAACACCACAGCATGAAGAAAGTCAAGAGGAAGCAGTGGACATGTTCCATGCCATGGAGGACTGCGGGGCAGGGATGGCTATCCGCCAGGCTGCCAAGGTTAGGCATATTTTGTTTTTAGGAGATTACCATGTGTATGTGAATTGTATCTGCTAGTAACAGTTTTGTTGTCTTATCTACCAAGGTGCATGGTGTACCTCGGCAGACCCTTGCGGCCGGGTGACCCATGGTTGTCGCAGTGGACCACCGACATTGCTTGCACCAGAGGATAAAAATTATCTGGTGCAGTACTGTATCTACTGCGCCAGCCATGGGTTCCCCTTCACCAGACAGAGACTGATGAAATACGGCGACAAAATATACAGGTATTTGGTGTTCTCTGTATTCATGTATATAGACTGGTGGACTGACTGTTCTCAATGTGTGTGATGTAAATGTGGATATGTATGGTGATGCCAAAACAAACATTTTCATCCTGGATGGACAATTATATATTCTATTCTATTGTAGGTTTCGGCACCCAGGGGAAACAATCCCGCCACTGGGGAAGCGGTGGTGGGAAATGTTCAGGAGGAACCACAAGAACCTGAGCGTGAGGAGGCCAGACACCCAGGACAGGGGGAGTGCTGAGTGTGCCACACGTCCGACGATGGACACCTTCTTCGCTTCCTATGAGAAGCACTTGGAGGAGAGTGGGTTGAGGGAGAAACCCAGACAAATGTATAACTGCGATGAGTCTGGGTTTCATAGCGACCAGAGCAGGCACAAAGTGCTGGCTGCCCGGGGCGCAAAACACGTGTATCAGCAGGCTCCTGGGACCAAGGAGCACATCACAGTGCTGGCCTGCTTCAACACAGCTGGGGAGGATGCCCCCTTTATCATCTACCTCAAGTGTTTCCCCGGTGGCCACTTCACACTGGGAGCCCCCCCCCCAAGCCTTGGCTAGCAGTGGCTACATTGACGGGGACCTGTTCAGAAAGTGGTTTCTGCACTTCATTAAGCATGCAGTGAAGTAGCGCCCTCTCCTTCTCCTCTTCGATGGGCACAAGAGCCACATGGACCTGGAGGTGCTCGCGGCGGCACTAAGGGAAGGGGTTATACTTATTTTTCTTCCACCACACTGCACCCATGTCCTGCAGCCGCTGGACGTGGCATACTTTGGCCCTTGAAAGGCTGAGTTCTCCAAGGTAACTGGAGACCTTAGCCATTTTGACCACTCCTACATGGTAAACAAATCAGAATTTGCCAGAGTATTCCGCTACCCGTACCAGCGATGCAAGGACATGCGCTATGTGGTGGAAGGGTTTAAGACGTGTGGCCTCTTCCCTTTTTGACCCTTCAGCCATTGAAGGGTCCCGTTTAATGTTGTCTCGGTCCCTACTGAGTCCCACCACCGCCTCTCCTGGAAACAGCAGCACTGTGCCATCCATCAGCGCCTCCTCCCCAGCGACCACAGGAGGACCCTCATCCTCATCTCCAGTCCCAGTCCCTGCTCCAGTCCCAGGCCTAGCTCTAGAAGAGCACCCCCTAATGGAGGGTGGGCTGATAGCGAAGGACCTGGGGCACATCCTTACTGTCCTGAAGTATCGGCTGGACCGATACAAAAGAGTCCCTGTGGTCGCCACGTGCCTCACCGGGGAGGAATACACGCGCCAGTGGCAGGAGAGGGGTGAGAAGGAGAGGGCAGAGGCAGAGGAGAAAGAGCTTCGGGCAGCCCTCAGAACACAGAGGGCACAGGAGAGGGCTGCCATGGATGAGATCATTGGCGCCATCGCCTCTGCAGGACCCCCTGCTGGAACCACTCCTGACAGCTGTATCACCACTGCCAGTGCCTCCCAGTGCGCAACACCTGTAGGAGCCGCCGCAGTCCCCAGCTGCAGAAGGCCACGTGCCTACTCTCCCGGCCACACCATCGTCGGCCTCTCAACCCCACCATTACAAACACCAGCTCCTCCAAGCCATCGTCGGCGGTTTTGTCCATCACCACCACGATGCACACCACCCACCCTGTCTGTCACCGCCAACACGGCCTCCTCTGGACCAACTGCCTCCTCAGTCTCCCCTGGTCACACCACCATAGCAGCTTCGTCTGGTGTACCTGGCCCCCTGCAATTTGAATACCGCCACCTCCACAGGTAAACACATGTTAAATTACGAACAAATGACTGTTTGTTATCTGTTTTATAAAAGAGCAATGTAAACAAAATAATCTCTCTTTACATATCTACAGTACATAGCACCAGCCCTCAAGTCATCTCCACCTCCTCCAAAACCTCTGCAGCTTCCTCCAGAGGTATTGATGTAAAAAAGTTGAAAAGGGTTTTCATGAAACATGCTCTGTCTAACAGTACTTTTTCTCAAACTGCAGCACAGAAAAGGAAGAGAAAAGCTCCACCGGTCACGCCACCCATGGCACCACTCTCAGGTACTTCATCTGTTTTTCTCTCTCTCTCAGTTGTATCAATTACTATTGTTGCTGAAGAACTTCTACATTTTGCAAAACCATATTAATCAATTTTTATAATTTTTTATAAAAGAAGACCACCTGCTGTGCTCGCTGCGGGGAGCATGATCCGCCTGCAAGCTCCTCTCAGGATTGTAGATACGAGGTGCCATGGTTGTGCTGTGACTTCTGTCAGCACTGGTTCCACTGCAGGTGTGTGCAGTGGGATCAAGAGGTAGCGGTGGAGCTGGATTATTATTGTGATTTTTGTGACAATATAAGGATGGAGGTCGAGATTTAATGGTTTGTTTTGTTAGTGGTCATATGAAATTATTTATTTGTACAAAAAAATACATGTCTAAAATGTAACATATATATTTATTGAACCACTCTTGTGTATTTCTTCCTTTAGTTTCTAAGTGCATCTCTGCAACAAACTCCAACAGTGTTTTCATTGTTTATGTCAATGAACATAACTGAAATATAAGTTTTATTTGATGTAAATTATTAATACTCATATTTTAGAATTCAACTGTTATCTACATTCTCAAAACATAAGATGAATCTGTCAAACAAATGATGAGACATTATTTGGTTACAACACTGAATATGTTGGTGAAGAACCATTTTTTTATCGTCCACAGGAGGGCGCACCGGGCTACGCAATGAAAGTTGACAGGCAAGTCATTATTTTTAACCGGAAGGCTAGCCAACTAGTGAAACACTTCCGGTACGTGGTTGTTTGTTATTATTTTTTGTTAATGAATTTATACGGATATATCTTGTAATTGAACAGAATAGTAAGTTGGCCAATAACTGGGGGCCGTATGCCGATAATACGGGACGTATTTTTTTGCTAAACCGCTTATCAAAAAGCTGATAATAGTAGTATTTCCACTGACATGTCAAACTTGCTAATTGCTAACCCATTAGCTAACATTTTGACACCACCAATAATCACAGAACATTGATGGCTTGATCACAAGATAACACTGTTGAAGGTAATTCGTTTTTTTAACGCTGTTGAATATGCCGAGAATACGGGGTTCCACGCTACGTTTCCTCATCTTATTTTTTTTGTCATACTACCTTTAGCTAGTAAGTAGCTAGCTAACATAAGAGCGCTTGTGCTAGCTAGGTTACTTTCTAAGCTAAGCTAACATTAACTAATTTAGGTTTGTCTGCCCATGTGTATTATCACAAGCTAGCTAGTAGCGTATCAATCGTGTGTCAGCCGTTGATTGCTAATCTACGTTAGCTAAAAGCTAGCTGCAGTAATGGCTATGGAAATAATCAATTTTGTCACACTTCGTAGCTACTTGTTGTAGTTGCAGGGTCTTGATAAAATGGGTTAATGGTTATGGTTAATCGTCTAGATTCATATTTTAAAAGATGTGGCCGCTCAAAGAATATAATTAGTAACATGCAAAGAAGGACCACACAAGGGTGATTCCAGGAAATATGACCAAGACATTTGCATGGCAAAAGACAGGAAGTCATCAACCAGTGTCCCAGTGTTGAAGATATGAAAGACAGATGGCCTGCTCTGTTTAGAAGCCTCTCAGGTGAGTCAGCAGGCAAAAAAAGAAAATGCCAAATGATATGTCTTTACTGTGGAAAACCTATTTGTTATGAGCCTTGCTTGATGATATTTCAGTATTTGTCTTTCAGATCAATGAACAATTTCACAGGCTCACCACAAAGCATCTTAAGGCAAGGTTTATGGCCATGTTCGACCAGGACACCCCTAAGCTGCTGTCCTTATTCCATTCCAAGGGAGCAGCACTTGCAGACAGATTGTGGGTCATGCTGGATGGTAAAGTATCCTCAGGAAAAATGCACTGTTTTGTATTTAGCTGGCTGATGTTCGGTGCTGCAATTTAAGCCACAGGCCCGCTGTGCTACCCAAGCATTGTACACATTTTGCTAATATAGGATACTTGGATCGGTGATTTCAAAGATTTCACATGCACAGATTGAATCCGATGAGATCAGTGATTTTATTCTATATCAGGGTCAAGATGTGAGTTCAGTGAGGAATTATTGTTCAGCTTTACTGGAGGTGGCCATGTGGGGCCACCTACTGGAGGTGGGCTTGTGAGGCCAATAAAGCATTTTCATCCATGAATATTCGATCACGTGTGTGTGTGTGTGTGTGTGTGTGTGTGTGTGTGTGTGTGTGTGTGAGAGAGAGAGGGAGAGAATGTTCACTGCAATCTGATAACAAATAAGGGCATGTCGTAATCCAGGTGGAATAAAATGTGTTCCCCACATTGACAGAATGTCTGTATTTGTGTCTTATTTATTTTACAGGAAGCTGAGGGGGGTCATTTCCTGCAAGACCTTGCGCAACATGTAAAGGAAATCTATGCGATCAACAAGGAGGGTGCCGTGGCGAGTGATAGCCCTCAAGAACAAATGACTGTCTCAAACAGAATGACAGGCCAGAGGACAATTGTCATAGACTGAATGTCAGGGTTACTTTGTAACACCTTCGTAGTTAAACGCTGAGGTGCCTTTGGAACTCTTCTTTCCCTTCATTTTTTTCTGGTAGCAGGTCAGGAACGGTGTCCTCTACCACAGGCCCGCTTGTTGTTGGTGAAGCCGCCTGGGGCAGAGAATCTGTGCTGGGACCAACCTCCGCCTACCGGGGGATGGTCACCGAGAGGCGGGGCTCGAGCGCATTGTGGTCTGGGACCCCGTCCCCATCATCTAGGCAAAATAAGTTACGTTTATTCTGCAAGGTGTGTTTTAAAGGGTCACTGCCACTGTATTTTCCATTGTGTTTTTGTATACAAAAGATACAAAATAGGTGTTTTTAATGAAGGATGTCATTGTAAAATGTAATGTCTATTTTGTTCCCATACAGTTACGGTTTGAAATTCAAATTTTTGAATCCGTCGTACCATTTTGAGGTTTCATCAAAGTACACACCTTTTACCACTGGTATTTTGACAATTCTCCAATCAATCAATCAATCAATAAAGTGGATTTATAAAGCCCTTTTTACATCAACAGATGTCACAAAGTGCTATACAGAAACCCAGCCTAAAACCCCACACAGCAAGCGATGCAGATGAAGAAGCGCGGTGGCTAGGAAAAACTCCCTAGAAAGGCACAAACCTAGAGAACAACCAGGCTCTGAGGGGTGGCCAGTGCCCTTCTGCCTGTGCCGGGTGGAGATTATAACAGTACGTGGCCATTAAGGGCACATTTTTCTCCAAGACGCTTTTATCCCAAGTGACAACAGTGAGTCCATACCTTTTAGCATGTGACCCCAGTGGGGATCCAACCCACAACGATTGTGTTGCTACTGACATGCACTGGATACCTGAGCCACACAATACTGTGAAATGCAATACAGGTGGAAGGTGTGTGTGATTGCCATCCCCATGAGCGTGCCACCCTCCGAGAGGCGGGGCTCGAGCACATTGTGGTCTGGGACCCCGTCCCCAATGGGCCCGTGGCGGTCATCTAGGCTAAAGAAGTAAGATGGTAAGGAAGACACGTTTATTCTGCAAGGTGTGTTTTAAAGGGTCACTGCCACGGTATTTTCCATTGTGTTTTTGTATACAAAAGATACAAAATTGGTGTTTTTAATGAAGGATGTCATTGTAAAATGTAATGTCAATTTTGTTCCCATACAGTTGTGGTTTGAAATTCTGATTTTTGAATCCATTGTACCATTTTGAGGTTTCATCAAGGTACACACCTTTTACCACTGGTATTTTGACAACTCTACCATCAATCAATCAATCAATGAAGTGGATTTATAAAGCCCTTTTTACATCAACAGATGTATCTGTCACGCCCTGGCTCGGGGACTCTGTTATGTTGAGCCAGGGTGTGTTGTTTCATTGTGTTTTTGTGTTCTAGGTTGATTATCTAGCTCATGTGTTTCTGTGTTGGCCGGGGTGGTTCTCAATCAGAGGCAACGAGTATCAGCTGTTGCTTGTTGTCTCTGATTGGGAACCATACTTAGGTAGCCTGTTTTGCCACAGTGTTTGTGGGATCTTGTTCCGTGTTGGTTTGTGTATTTAACCAAGGACTTCACGTTATCGTTTTGTTTAGTGTGGTGAATAATAAAGAAAGATGTTCACTTATCACGCTGCGCATTGGTCCACTGTGTTCGACGATCGTGACAGTATCAGGTACATTGCTAATGATATTATATTGTAATTGTATTATTTTGGTAATTGCATGCCCCAGTGAACAAGCACCAAACCAGCGTGCGTGAGTGCAGAGTTGGATGGTGAGCCATGCATTGCATGACGTGCAATTCTGTGCTGTTCCTATCAGAATAAAGCTCCATGACTGGTGTTACAAGATGGAGTTCCTGTTGATGATTGATTGTACACAATGCAAGAAGAGTACTGTTACATCTATGCATTTGTTGGGTCATATGTGACTGATGGTTAGCGAGCTCTTGTTTGGTCATGTGTTACTAGCTAACGTAGCCTAGACTAGCTAGCTAACTTGTATGTTTCCTCATTTCTTTTTTTGTCATAGGGGAAAATTAGCTAACTTCGGACACTCTCTAGCAGTTGGAGGACTAAATCACCTCGAGCTCAAGTCATTATTCTTTACCGGAAGGCTAGCCAACACTTCGGGTACGTGGTTGGTGTCTCTTTTTTGAACAAAATTAAACGGATACATCTTCTAATTGAACAAAATAGTAAGGTGGCCCGATAATACGGGATGTATTTATTTGCTAAAACGCTTATCAAAAAGCTGATAATAGTAGTATTTCCACTGAAATGTCAAACATGCTAATTGCTAACCTGTTAGCTAACATTTTTACGAAACCAATAATCACAACATTGATGGCTTGATCACAAGATAACACTGTTGAAGGTAATATATTTCTTAAAAGCTGTTGAATATGCCGATAATACAGGGTTCCGCACTACTACCTTTAGTTAGTAAGTAGCTAGCTAACATAAGAGCGCTTGTGCTAGCTAGGTTACTTTCTAAGCTAAGCTAACGTTAGCTAATTTAGGTTTGTCTGCCCATGTGTATTATCTCGAGCTAGCTAATAGCGTATCAATCGTGTGTCAGCCGTTGATTGCTAACGTATGTTAGCTAAAAGCTAGCTGCTGTAATGGCTATGGAAATAATCAATTTTGTCACACTTCGTAGCTACTTGTTGTAGTTGCAGGGTCTTGATAAAATGGGTTAATCGTCTAGATTCTTCTTTTCACAGATGTGGCCGCTCAGAGAATAGAATTAGTAACATGCAAAGAAGGACCACACAAGGGTGATTCCAGGAAATATGACCAAGACATTTGCACGGCAAAAGACAGGAAGTCATCAACCAGTGTCCCAGTGTTGAAGACATGAAAGACAGATGGCCTGCTCTGTTTGGAAGCCTCTCAGGTGAGTCAGCAGGCAAAAAAAGAAAATGCCAAATGATATGTCTTTACTATGACAAACCTCTTTGTTATGAGCCTTGCTTGATGATATTTCAGTATTTGTCTTTCAGATCAATGAACAATTCCACAGGCTCACCACAAAGCATCTTGAGGCAAGGTTTATGGCCATGTTCGACCAGGACACCCCTAAGCTGCTGTCCTTTTTCCATTCCAAGGGAGCAGCACTTCCAGACAGATTGTGGGTCATGCTGGATGGTAAAGTATCCTCAGGAAAAATGCACTGTTTTGTATTTAGCTGGCTGATGTTCGGTGCTGCAATTTAAGCCACAGGCCCCGCTGTGCTACCCAAGCATTGTACACCTTTTGCTAATATAGGATACTTGGATCGGTGATTATATAGATTTCACATGCACAGATTGAATCCAATGAGATCAGTGATTTTATTCGATATCAGGGTCATGATGTGAGTAGAGTGAGGAATTATTGTTCAGCTTTACTGGAGGTGGCCTCATTAAAGACTACCATGTGGGGCCAATAAAGCATTTTCAGCCATGAATATTCGATCACGTGTGTGTGTGAGAGGGAGGGAGAGAATGTTCACTGCAATCTGATAACAAATAAGGGCATGTCGTAATCCAGGTTGAATGAAATGTGTTCCCCACATTGACAGAATGTCTGTATTTGTGTGTTATTTATTTTACAGGAAGCTGAGGGTGGTCATTTCCTGCAAGACCTTGTGCAACATGTAAAGGAAATCTATGCGATCAACACGGCACCCTCCTTGTTGATCGCATAGATTTCCTTTACATGTTGCGCAAGGTCTTGCAGGAAATGACCACCCTCAGCTTCCTGTAAAATAAATAACACACAAATACAGACATTATGTCAATGTGGGGAACACATTTCATTCAACCTGGATTACGACATGCCCTTATTTGTTATCAGATTGCAGTGAACATTCTCTCCCTCCCTCTCTCACACAAGTGATCGAATATTCATGGATGAAAATGCTATATTGCCCCCACATGGTAGTCTTTAATGAGGCCACCTCCAGTAAAGCTGAACAATAATTCCTCACTTAAGTGATCACCGGTCTGAGTTTTGAAAAGGCTTCTGCAATTCTTCTTGGCATGACATATGCTCTGAATCTCAGCCACCCCTAAAAGCTGAAGTACACGTTCAAGGCATTCCAGAAAGTGTTTGTGGAGCTAGACTGCTCAAAGCTCACAGTCAAGATGACAGCCCTCAAGAACAAATGACTGTCTTAAGCAGGATGACAGGCCAGAGGACAATTGTCATAGACTGAATGTCAGGGTTACTTTGTAACACCGTAGTTAAACGCTGAGGTGCCTTTGGAACTCTTCTCTCCCTTCATTTTTTCTGGTAGCAGGTCAGGAACGGTGTCCTCTACCACTGGCCCGCTTGTTGGTGAAGCTGCCTGGGGCACAGAATCTGTGCTGGGACCAACCTCTGCCTACCGGGGGATGGTTACCGAGAGGCGGGGCTCGAGCACATTGCGCTCTGGGACCCCGTCCCCAATGGGCCCGTGGCGGTCATCTAGGCTAAAGAAGTAAGATGGTAAGGAAGACACGTTTATCCTGCAAGGTGTGTTTTAAAGGGTCACTGCCACTGTATTTTCCATTGTGTTTTTGTATACAAAAGATACAAAATATGTGTTTATAACCCTCCCGTTGTCCTGTCCGGGTCAAAAAGACCCAGGCTACGTGTTAGAGTGAGTGGCTGTATATCCCGTCCCGCTGTCCTGTCCGGGTCAAAAAGACCCAGGCTACGTGTCAGTGCCTATGTATTAGAGCTAGTGGCTGTATATCTCCTCCCGCTGTCCTTTCTTGTCCGGGGTCAAAAAGACCCAGGCTACGTGTTAGAGCCTAGGTGTTAGAGCGAGTGGCTGTATATCTCCTCCCGCTGTCCTGTCCTGTCCTTTCTTGTCCTGGTCAAACGACCCAGGCTACGTGTCAGTGCCTATGTGTTAGAGCGAGTGGCTGTATGACCCCTAGTGTTGTCCTCTCCTGTCCTGGCTGGGGTCAAAACGACCCAGGCTACGTGTTAGAGTGTTAGAGCGAGTGTGTGCTGCGAACGGGACCCTTGCAAATCAAATCAAATCAAATTGTATTGGTCACATTGTAGGTACAGACATTACAGTGAAATGCTTACTTTGTAAAGAATCTGGTGATTTCCTTGTAATATTGTAGGTGTGTGTCACTACTCGAGGACAATGCTGGAAACCCAAGATGTCCATTTCCTCAACAAGTGAATATATGTCATCTGGTCTTCGGCTTGCTGACAATTGAACATCTCCGCACGTGTTTCATTCTGACAGTCTGTCAACTTGTATACTTGCGGTACAACATTTTGGGTTTTCGTGAAATCACAAGGTATGCCTAGGCTCGAACGGATCCCCATCATGGCGTCTTGTTTGGGGGCAATAGAAAAGCCTTGAAATATCCAGGCGACTTTCTTCATCAGAAGTGTCTGTTCCTCATCTGAGAGATCTGTCATGTGGACACCGCAACACACGGAAGAGATATCGCATGGCATTTGCCGATATGTCCGATATGTCAACAAATGGTCTCGGACGTGGCTGTGACGAACGTCCATGTCCCACATGTCGTAGTACAAAGCACAAGTACAAGACTCGCTGTCGTCGAAACCGGTCAACGTTGCACAGGGACACCATCCCACAGCTTCACGGTGTATCTTCTGCAAATGGTCCCGGTGTGTCACCATGATGTGTGACACTGCACCGTGGTAAAACCACAAGAGCAGAGCCTGTCCTACGACCCGAACGAGCCACAGCTCATACCTCAACAGACTATATTTGGGTTCGACAAATAGTCTTACCTCCAGTTTGTTGTTGGGCATGACCGAGAGGCTTTTCACCGTGTACCTGAGAAGTATGGGTATGTTCTTCACTACTCGATTGAACGCAGAATAGATGTCGTTGAAGTTGATGGTGCTCAGATTCAGTCGAGTCGACCCTCCGATGCCCAGACCGATCACGGTGCCGACGACGGTGGTGTTGTCGGTAGTAGTTACGCGACTGGAGTCCGACGTGTGTATGTCAAACACTGCAGTGATGCAGCAAGAATCCCCCTTCACGTTTTCTGTGTTCTGGAAAGTCGACATAGCTTCGATCGATGTTGTTTGTCTGTGAGACACGAACCTGTTTCGATGCAGTAGTGCTCAGAAGCTTCTCTGGTTGTGATTAGTATTAAAACATGACATTTTGTAATAGTAGTTGTTATTTGTTGTAAACATAGATCATGGTTTCGGCTACATACAAGCAATCGTGGTGTCTACGTAGACAGACATCAAGTTATTCGATTCAAAAACCTATTCTGTGCTGCCCATGTTCTATTCCTTCGACACACATCGTCGCTATTCTGACATGTCGGCAATCATGAATTTGCATTCCACGCCATTCCTTGAGTGCGCGATACAGCTAGTCCAGAAAGTGTCTCTGTGGGTTTGGGAGAAATTAACCCTCCCGTTGTCCTGTCCGGGTCAAAAAAAAAAAAAAGACCCAGGCTACGTGTTAGAGTGAGTGGCTGTATAACTAACCCCTAGTGTTGTCCAGTCCTGTCCTGTCCTGTCCGGGTCAAAAGGACCCAGGCTACGTGTTAGAGCCTAGGTGTTAGAGCGAGTGGCTGTATATCTCCCCCTGCTGTCCTGACCGGGTCAAAACGACCCAGGCTACGTGTTAGAGCCTAGGTGTTAGAGCGAGTGGCTGTATGTCTCCACCTGCTGTCCTGACCGGGTCAAAAAGACCCAGGCTACGTGTCAGTGCCTATGTGTTAGAGCTAGTGGCTGTATATCCCCTCCCGCTGTCGTGACCGGGTCAAAAAGACCCAGGCTACGTGTCAGAGTGTTAGAGCGAGTTGCTGTATAACCCCTAGCGTTGTCCTGTCTTGTCCGGGGTCAAAAAGACCCAGGCTACGTGTCAGTGCCTATGTGTTAGAGCTAGTGGCTGTATATCCGCTGTCGTGACCGGGTCAAAAAGACCCAGGCTACGTGTCAGTGCCTATGTGTTTGAGCTAGTGGCTGTATAACCCCTAGCGTTGTCCTGTCCTGTCCAGGTCAAAAGGACCCAGGCTACGTGTAAGAGCCTAGGTGTTAGAGCGAGTGGCTGTATATCTCCTCCCGCTGTCCTGTCCGGGTCAAAAAGACCCAGGCTACGTGTCAGAGTGTTAGAGCGAGTTGCTGTATAACCCCTAGCGTTGTCCTGTCCTGTCCTGGCTGGGGTCAAACGGACCCAGGCTACACGTTAGAGGCATAAGCTCTGAGCCAGAGGTACTAGGTAAGCCGTAAACAAACACCAACACCAAGAACAACTACTACTACTACTACTACTACTACTACTACTACTACTACTACTAATATTGCCTCCGTGGCATGTCCGGACACGTGCCAAAGAGAGAGGTCTTGGGGACTTCCCCAGCCTGGGTGCCGAAGCTATTATGAGTGCTGTGCGTTTCACGGCCAAACAGGTCCTAGAACATATATTTTCAAATGACTCTGACTGCGACGAGGAAGCGGACGAGGAAGCGTCCGAAGAAGAAGACGGGGAGGAATACAACCCAGAGGATGAGGAGACCACAGAGGACGACGACGACTACGACGCCGCAGCCGCTGCTGCCGCCGCCGCCGCCGACGAGGACGATGTCCAAGTAGAAGAAGGTCAAGGCGTAGAAGACGAACGAGACGATGACGACGACGACGACGACCAACAAGAAGAAGAAGAAGAAGAACAAGGGGAAGAACAAGGGGAAGAGCAAGGGGAAGGTGAAAGTGAAGGAGAGCGAGGAGACCTCCGCCGCCGCCGCAGCATCAGCCCCAGAACACAACACGATATCCCTCGAGTGGAAAGAGAGACATTTGTGTCAAGAAACGGCCAAATCCAATGGTGCTCGGTGCCCTGTGACAACAATCGGGGCGTCGGAGGGGCCGCCGCAGCGGCAAAAAGTAACAGGCCGGTTGCTGAGGTGCCGGAGGACATGAGGCCCGGGCCTACTAGGCAGGCCGTAGGCCAAGCCTGCGACATCCTCTCCACGTTCCGCTTGTTTTTCACACCCGAGATAGAAGACATCATCCTGGAGATGACCAATCTGGAGGGCGATCGAAAATACGGAGCCCGAGGCGACGACGGCGACGACCACCACCGCCACTACGCCGACCACGACGACCACGAAGACCGCGACCGCGGCGGCAGCCGCTGGAAAGCTATGGACTCCACAGACCTGCGAGCCTACGTAGGGCTGCTCATCCTAGCCGGCGTGTACAGGTCCCGAGGCGACGCGGCCTCTAGTCTCTGGGACGCCGAGAGTGGAAGGACCATTTTCCGCGCAACCATGCCGCTCAAAGTCTTTCACGCTTACTCGAGACTCCTTCGCTTCGACGACCGCCAGACCAGAGCCGAGAGACGCGCTGCAGGCGGCGGTGACAAACTTGCGGCCGTGAGAGAGGTCTGGGACAAGTGGGTCGAGAGGCTGCCGCTCCTCTACAACCCTGGGCCCGACGTGACGGTGGACGAGCAACTGGTCCCTTTCAGAGGTGTGCCGGGCCAACAACACCGTACAAGAGCACAACAACACTGAACACAACACTGAACACAACACGCTAAAGCTAATCTCTTCTCTTTCCTCTCCTCTCCTCCCTCTCTCTCTCTCTCTCTCCTCCAGGCCGATGTCCTTTCCGCCAGTATATCCCAAGCAAGCCGGCCAAATACGGCATCAAGACATGGGTGGCCTGCGACTAAAAAATCCAGCTACGCCTGGAAGATGCAGGTCTACACCGGGAAGGCCACATGCGGAGGCCCCGAGAAGAACCAGGGGATGAGGGTCGTGCTAGATTTGACGCAGGGACTCAGGGGTCACAACGTCACCTGCGACAATTTCTTCACCTCATACGAGCTCACGCGCCAGCTCCTGACCAGGAACGTCACCGTGGTCGGCACAGTCAGAAAGAACAAGCCAGAGCTCCCGCAGGCACTGCTCGCCTCAAAGGACAGGCTCCTCTTCTCCTCCAAGTTCGCCTTCACGCCCACCACCGCTCTAGTGTCCTACCTGCCAAAGAAAAACAAGAACGTCTTACTCCTGAGCACGCTGCACACCGAGGCTCACGTTAGCCGTCGCCAGGACAAGAAGCCGGCCATCGTCCTAGACTACAACAGCAACAAGGGAGGTGTGGACAACCTAGACAAGGTGATTGGAACCTACAGCTGCAGGAGGATGACCGCGCGCTGGCCCCTGGTCATCTTCCACAACATCCTTGACGTGTCCTCTTACCACGCTTTTGTCATATGGCGAGAGCTCAACCCTACTTGGATGCCTGGTAAGCGAAACGAGAGGAGGGTGTTCCTCGAGCAGCTGGGAAAGGCACTAGTGACTCCGTTCATACAAAGAAGGGCTCGTCTCCCTCGCACCGAAGCATCTGCGGCGCTCGTCAAAGCTGTTCAGAGGGCTACGTATCGTGATCAGCCCCGGCGGGATCACGCCCCCGCAGCACCGGACCACGCACCGGCCCAAGCACCCAACCCCGCACAACCCAGTAAGAGGAAGAGGTGTCAGGTCTGCCCCACAAAGAAGGACTGTAAAACACCACGGTGTGCACCAGGTGTAACAAATAAATCTGCAAAGGCTGTTCGCATGCATACTGTCCCACATGTTCCAATTGGGCCTTTAGTGAGAGGGGGACAGTTCGACCCGGAGGGCACGGCGTGTGTACAGAATACCAGGACAACGGGAGGGTTAAATTGGAATGTGCCACTGATATTACTTACAAGCTCTGGTTCAGACTGATCAGGCCTATAAGTTGAGACAATTTGGAAAATATTAAGAGCTTTCTGTCATTTTTAAATGACCAAATGCATTATTCTGCTGTTTTCAATATACAGCAAAATAGGTCGTTTTGAGGTTGCAAAGCTTCTTAAAATCGAAGTTCCACTGAAATTACTTACAAGCTCTGGTTCAAACTGATAAGGCCTGTAATTTGAGACCAATTTTGGAAATATTTGAACTTTCTGTCATTTTTAAGATGCCAACAGGCAATTTTGCATAATTCTGCTGTTTTCAATAAACAGCAAAAGAGATCGTTTTGAGGTTGCATAGCTTCTTAAATTGGAATGTGCCACTTTTAATACTTACAAGCTCTGAACCAGAGTGATCAGGCCTATTATTTGAGACCAATTTGGAAAATATTAAGATCTTTCTGTCATTTTTAAATGACCAAATGCATTATTCTGCTGTTTTCAATTTACAGCAAACGAGGTCGTTTTGAGGTTGCAAAGCTTCTTAAATTGGAAGTTCCACTGAAATTATTTACATGGTCTGGTTCATACTGTTCTGGCCTATAATTATAGACCAATTATGGAAATATTTGAACTTTCTGTCATTTTTAAGATGCCAACTGGCAATTTTGCATTATTCTGCTGTTTTCAATGAACAGCATAAAAATATCGTTTTGAGGTTGCAAAGCTTCTTAAATTGGAAAGTTCCACTGATAATACTTACAAGCTCTGAACCAGAATGATCAGGCATATTATTTGTGACCAATTTGGAAAATATTAAGATCGTTCTGTCATTTTTAAATGACCAAATGCATTATTCTGCTGTTTTCAATTTACAGCAAAAGAGCTCGTTTTGAGGTTGCAATGCTTCTTAAATTGGAAGTTCCACTGAAATTACTTACATGGTCTGTTTCATACTGTTCAGGCCTATAATTTGAGACCAATTTTGGAAATATTTGAACTATCTGTCATTTTTAAGATGCCAACTGGCAATTTTGCATTATTGGAAAATATTAAGATCTTTCTGTCATTTTTAAATGACCAAATGCATTATTCTGCTGTTTTCAATTTACAGCAAAAGAGGTGGTTTTGAGGTTGCAAAGCTTCTTAAATTGGAAGTTCCACTGAAATTATTTACATGGTCTGGTTCAGACTGTTCAGGCCTATAATTTGAGACCAATTATGGAAATATTTGAACTTTCTGTCATTTTTAAGATGCCAACTGCCAATTTTGCATTATTCTGCTGTTTTCAATGAACAGCAAAAAAAGATCGTTTTGAGGTTGCAATGCTTCTTAAATTGGAAGTTCCACTGAAATTACTGACAAGCTCTGGTTCAGACTGATCAGTCCTATAAGTTGAGACCAATTTGGAAAATATTAAGATTTTTCTGTCATTTTTAAATGACCAAATGCATTATTCTGCTGTTTTCAATGTACAGCAAAAGAGGTCGTTTTGCGGTTGCATAGCTTCTTATATTGGAAAGTTCCACTGAAATTACTTACTGGCTCTGGTCCAGAGTGATCAGGCCTATTGTTTGAGACCAATTTTGGAAATATTTGAACTTTCTGTCATTTTTAAGATGCCAACAGGCAATTTTGCATTATTCTGCTGTTTTCAATGAACAGCTAAATAGATCGTTTTGAGGTTGCATAGCTTCTTAAATTGGAATGTGCCACTGATATTACTTACAAGCTCTGGTCCAGAGTGATCAGGCCTATTGTTTGGACCAATTTGGAAAATATTAAGATCTTTCTGTCATTTTTAAATGACCAAATGCATTATTCTGCTGTTTTCAATTTACAGCAAAAGAGGTCGTTTTGAGGTTGCAAAGCTTCTTAAATTGGAAAGTTCCACTGAAATTACTGACAAGCTCTGGTTCAGACTGATCAGGCCTATAAGTTGAGACAATTTGGAAAATATTAAGAGCTTTCTCTCATTTTTAAATGACCAAATGCATTATTCTGCTGTTTTCAATTTACAGCAAAATAGGTCGTTTTGCTGTTGCATAGCTTCTTATATTGGAAAGTTCCACTAAAATTACTTACTGGCTCTGGTCCAGAGTGATCAGGCCTATTGTTTGAGACCAATTTGGAAAATAAGATCGTTCTGTCATTTTTAAATCACCACAGGCAATTTAAATTATTCTGCTGTTTTCAATGAACAGCAAAAAAAGGTCGTTTTGAGGTTGCAAAGCTTCTTAAATTGGAAAGTTCCACTGAAATTACTTACAAGCTCTGGTTCAGACTGATAAGGCCTATAATTTGAGACCAATTTTTGAAATATTTGAACTTTCAGGCATTTTTAAGATGCCAACAGGCAATTTTGCATAATTCTGCTGTTTTTAATGAACAGCAAAAGAGATCTTTTTTGAGGTTGCATAGCTTCTTAAATTGGAATGTTCCACTGATAATACTTACAAGCTGTGAACCAGAGTGATCAGGCCTATTATTTGAGACCAATTAGGAAAATATTAAGATCGTTCTGTCATTTTTAAATGACCAAATGCATTATTCTGCAGTTTTCAATTTACAGCAAAAGAGCTCGTTTTGAGGTTGCAAAGCTTCTTAAATTGGAAGTTACTCTGAAATTACTTATATGGTCTGTTTCAGACTGTTCAGGCCTATAATTTGAGACCAATTTTGGAAATATTTGAACTTTCTGTCATTTTTAAGATGCCAACTGGCAATTTTGCATTATTGGAAAATATTAAGACCCTTCTGTCATTTTTAAATGACCAAATGCATTATTCTGCTGTTTTCAATGAACAGCAAAAGAGGTCGTTTTGAGGTTGCAAAGCTTCTTAAATTGGAAAGTACCAATGAAATTACTTACTGGCTCTGGTCCAGAGTGATCAGGCCTATAAGTTGAGACAATTTGGAAAATATTAAGAGCTTTCTCTCATTTTTAATGACCAAATGCATTATTCTGCTGTTTTCAATTTACAGCAAAATAGGTCGTTTTGAGGTTGCAAAGCTTCTTAAATTGGAAGTTCCACTGAAATTACTGACAAGCTCTGGATCAGACTGATCAGGCCTATAAGTTGAGACAATTTGGAAAATATTAAGCGCTTTCTCTCATTTTTAAATGACCAAATGCATTATTCTGCTGTTTTCAATTTACAGCAAAAGAGGTCGTTTTGAGGTTGCATAGCTTCTTAAATTGGAATGTGCCACTGATATTACTTACAAGCTCTGGTCCAGAGTGATCAGGCCTATTATTTGAGACCAATTTGGAAAATATTAAGATCTTTCTGTCATTTTTAAGATGCCAACAGGCAATTTTGCATAATTCTGCTGTTTTCATTGAACAGCAAAAGAGATCGTTTTGAGGTTGCATAGCTTCTTAAATTGGAAAGTACCAATGAAATTACTTACTGGCTCTGGTCCAGAGTGATCAGGCCTATAAGTTGAGACCAATTTGGAAAATATTAAGAGCTTTGTCATTTTTAAATGACCAAATGCATTATTCTGCTGTTTTCAATTTACAGCAAAATAGGTCGTTTTGAGGTTGCAAAGCTTCTTAAATTGGAAAGTTCCACTGAAATTACTTACAAGCTCTGGTTCAGACTGATAAGGCCTATAATTTGAGACCAATTTTGGAAATATTTGAACTTTCTGTCATTTTTAAGATGCCAACAGGCAATTTTGCATAATTCTGCTGTTTTTAATGAACAGCAAAAGAGATCTTTTTTGAGGTTGCATAGCTTCTTAAATTGGAATGTTCCACTGATAATACTTACAAGCTGTGAACCAGAGTGATCAGGCCTATTATTTGAGACCAATTTGGAAAATATTAAGATCGTTCTGTCATTTTTAAATGACCAAATGCATTATTCTGCAGTTTTCAATTTACAGCAAAAGAGCTCGTTTTGAGGTTGCAAAGCTTCTTAAATTGGAAGTTACTCTGAAATTACTTATATGGTCTGGTTCAGACTGTTCAGGCATATAATTTGAGACCAATTTTGGAAATATTTGAACATTCTGTCATTTTTAAGATGCCAACTGGCAATTTTGAATTATTGGAAAATATTAAGATCTTTCTGTCATTTTTAAATGACCAAATGCATTATTCTGCTGTTTTCAATTTACAGCAAAAGAGGTCATTTTGAGGTTGCAAAGCTTCTTAAATTGGAAGTTCCACTGAAATTATTTACATGGTCTGGTACAGACTGTTCAGGCCTATAATTTGAGACCAATTATGGAAATATTTGAACTTTCTGTCATTTTTAAGATGCCAACTGGCAATTTTGCATTATTCAATGTACAGCAAAAGAGGTCGTTTTGCGGTTGCAAAGCTTCTTAAATTGGAAAGTTCCACTGAAATTACTGACAAGCTCTGGTTCAGACTGATCAGGCCTATAAGTTGAGACAATTTGGAAAATATTAAGAGCTTTCTCTCATTTTTAAATGACCAAATGCATTATTCTGCTGTTTTCAATTTACAGCAAACGAGGTCGTTTTGAGGTTGCAAAGCTTCTTAAATTGGAAGTTCCACTGAAATTATTTACATGCTCTGGTTCAGACTGTTCTGGCCTATAATTTGAGACCAATTATGGAAATATTTTAACTTTCTGTCATTTTTAAGATGCCAACTGGCAATTTTGCATTATTCAATGTACAGCAAAAGAGGTCGTTTTGCGGTTGCAAAGCTTCTTAAATTGGAAAGTTCCACTGAAATTACTGACAAGCTCTGGTTCAGACTGATCAGGCCTATAAGTTGAGACAATTTGGAAAATATTAAGAGCTTTCTCTCATTTTTAAATGACCAAATGCATTATTCTGCTGTTTTCAATTTACAGCAAACGAGGTCGTTTTGAGGTTGCAAAGCTTCTTAAATTGGAAGTTCCACTGAAATTATTTACATGCTCTGGTTCAGACTGTTCTGGCCTATAATTTGAGACCAATTATGGAAATATTTTAACTTTCTGTCATTTTTAAGATGCCAACTGGCAATTTTGCATTATTCTGCTGTTTTCAATGAACAGCAAAAGAGGTCGTTTTGAGGTTGCATAGCTTCTTAAATTGGAATGTGCCACTGATATTACTTACAAGCGCTGGTCCAGAGTGATCAGGCCTATTATTTGAGACCAATTTGGAAAATATTAAGATCTTTCTGTCATTTTTAAATGACCAAATGCATTATTCTGCTGTTTTCAATTTACAGCAAAATAGGTCGTTTTGAGGTTGCAAAGCTTCTTAAATTGGAAGTTCCACTGAAATTACTGACAAGCTCTGGTTCAGACTGATCAAGCCTATAAGTTGAGACCAATTTGGAAACATTTGAACTTTCTGTCATTTTTAAAGGACCAAATGCATTATTCTGCTGTTTTCAATGTACAGCAAAAGAGGTCGTTTTGAGGTTGCATAGCTTCTTAAATTGGAATGTGCCACTGATATTACTTACAAGCTCTGGTCCAGAGTGATCAGGCCTATTATTTGAGACCAATTTGGAAAATATTAAGATCTTTCTGTCATTTTTAAATGACCAAATGCATTATTCTGCTGTTTTCAATTTACATTAAAAGAGGTCGTTTTGAGGTTGCAAAGCTTCTTAAATTGGAAGTTCCACTGAAATTACCTACATGGTCTGGTTCAGACTGTTCTGGCCTATAATTTGAGACCAATTTTGGAAATATTTGAACTTTCTGTCATTTTTAAGATGCCAACTGGCAATTTTGCATTATTCTGCTGTTTTCAATGAACAGCAAAAGAGGTTGTTTTGAGGTTGCATAGCTTCTTAAATTGGAATGTGCCACTGATATTACTTACAAGCTCTGGTCCAGAGTGATCAGGCCTATTATTTGAGACCAATTTGGAAAATATTAAGATCTTTCTGTCATTTTTAAATGACCAAATGCATTATTCTGCTGTTTTCAATTTACAGCAAAAGAGGTCGTTTTGAGGTTGCAAAGCTTCTTAAATTGGAAGTTCCACTGAAATTACCTACATGGTCTGGTTCAGACTGTTCTGGCCTATAATTTGAGACTAATTTTGGAAATATTTGAACTTTCTGTCATTTTTAAGATGCCAACTGGCAATTTTGCATTATTCTGCTGTTTTCAATGAACAGCAAAAAAAGATCGTTTTGAGGTTGCAAAGCTTCTTAAATTGGAAAGTTCCACTGAAATTACTTACAAGCTCTGGTTCAGACTGATGAGGCCTATAATTTGAGACCAATTTTGAAAATATTTGATCTTTCTGTCATTTTTAAATGACCAAATGCATTATTCTGCTGTTTTCAATTTACAGCAAAATAGGTCGTTTTGAGGTTGCAAAGCTTCTTAAATTGGAAAGTTCCACTGAAATTACTTACAAGATCTGGTTCAGACTGATGAGGCCTATAATTTGAGACCAATTTTGGAAATATTTGATCTTTCTGTCATTTTTAAGATGCCAACAGGCAATTTTGCATAATTCTGCTGTTTTCAATGAACAGAAAAAGAGCTCGTTTTGAGGTTGCAAAGCTTCTTAAATTGGAATGTGCCACTGATATTACTTACAAGCTCTGGTCCAGAGTGATCAGGCCTATTATTTGAGACCAATTTGGAAAATATTAAGATCTTTCTGTCATTTTTAAATGACCAAATGCATTATTCTCCTGTTTTCAATTTACAGCAAAAGAGCTCGTTTTGAGGTTGCAAAGCTTCTTAAATTGGAAGTTCCACTGAAATTACTTACATGGTCTGGTTCAGACTGATCAGGCCTATAAGTTGAGACCAATTTGGAAATATTTGAACTTTCTGTCATTTTTAAGATGCCAACAGGCAATTTTGCATTATTCTGCTGTTTTCAATTTACAGCAAAATAGGTCGTTTTGAGGTTGCAAAGCTTCTTAAATTGGAAAGTTCCACTGAAATTACTTACAAGCTCTGGTTCAGACTGATGAGGCCTATAATTCGAGACCAATTTTGAAAATATTTGATCTTTCTGTCATTTTTAAATGACCAAATGCATTATTCTGCTATTTTCAATTTACAGCAAAAGAGGTATTTTTGAGGTTGCATAGCTTCTTAAATTGGAATGTGCCACTGATATTACATACAAGCTCTGGTTCAGACTGATGAGGCCTATAATTTGAGACCAATTTTGGAAATATTTGATCTTTCTGTCATTTTTAAGATGCCAACAGGCAATTTTGCATAATTCTGCTGTTTTCAATGAACAGCAAAATAGATCGTTTTGAGGTTGCATAGCTTCTTAAATTGGAATGTGCCACTGATATTACTTACAAGCTCTGGTCCAGAGTGATCAGGCCTATTATTTGAGACCAATTTGGAAAATATTAAGATCTTTCTGTCATTTTTAAATGACCAAATGCATTATTCTGCTGTTTTCAATTTACAGCAAAAGAGCTCGTTTTGAGGTTGCAAAGCTTCTTAAATTGGAAGTTACTCTGAAATTACTTATATGGTCTGGTTCAGACTGTTCAGGCCTATAATTTGAGACCAATTTTGGAAATATTTGAACTTTCTGTCATTTTTAAGATGCCACTGGCAATTTTGCATTATTCTGCAGTTTTCAATTTACAGCAAAAAAAAGATTGTTTTGAGGTTGCAAAGGTTCTTAAATTGGAAAGTTCCACTGAAATTACTTACATGGTCTGGTTCAGACTGATCAGGCCTATAAGTTGAGACCAATTTGGAAATATTTGAACTTTCTGTCATTTTTAAATGACCAAATGCATTATTCTGCTGTTTTCAATTTACAGCAAAATAGGTCGTTTTGAGGTTGCAAAGCTTCTTAAATTGGAAAGTTCCACTGAAATTACTTACAAGCTCTGGTTCAGACTGATGAGGCCTATAATTTGAGACCAATTTTGAAAATATTTGATCTTTCTGTCATTTTTAAATGACCAAATGCATTATTCTGCTGTTTTCAATTTACAGCAAAATAGGTCGTTTTGAGGTTGCAAAGCTTCTTAAATTGGAAAGTTCCACTGAAATTACTTACAAGCTCTGGTTCAGACTGATGAGGCCTATAATTTGAGACCAATTTTGAAAATATTTGATCTTTCTGTCATTTTTAAATGACCAAATGCATTATTCTGCTGATTTCAATTTACAGCAAAATAGGTCGTTTTGAGGTTGCAAAGCTTCTTAAATTGGAAAACTCTGGTCCAGAGTGATCAGGCCTATTATTTGAGACCAATTTGGAAAATATTAAGATCTTTCTGTCATTTTTAAGATGCCAACAGGCAATTTTGCATAATTCTGCTGTTTTCAATTTACAGCAAAAGAGCTCGTTTTGAGGTTGCAAAGCTTCTTAAATTGGAAGTTCCACTGAAATTACTTACATTGTCTGGTTCAGACTGATCAGGCCTATAAGTTGAGACCAATTTGGAAATATTTGAACTTTCTGTCATTTTTAAATGACCAAATGCATTATTCTGCTGTTTTCAATTTACAGCAAAATAGGTCGTTTTGAGGATGCAAAGCTTCTTAAATTGGAAAGTTCCACTGAAATTACTTACAAGCTCTGGTTCAGACTGATGAGGCCTATAATTTGAGACCAATTTTGAAAATATCTGATCTTTCTGTCATTTTTAAATGACCAAATGCATTATTCTGCTGATTTCAATTTACAGCAAAATAGGTCGTTTTGAGGTTGCAAAGCTTCTTAAATTGGAAAACTCTGGTCCAGAGTGATCAGGCCTATTATTTGAGACCAATTTGGAAAATATTAAGATCTTTCTGTCATTTTTAAGATGCCAACAGGCAATTTTGCATAATTCTGCTGTTTTCAATTTACAGCAAAAGAGCTCGTTTTGAGGTTGCAAAGCTTCTTAAATTGGAAGTTCCACTGAAATTACTTACATTGTCTGGTTCAGACTGATCAGGCCTATAAGTTGAGACCAATTTGGAAATATTTGAACTTTCTGTCATTTTTAAATGACCAAATGCATTATTCTGCTGTTTTCAATTTACAGCAAAATAGGTCGTTTTGAGGATGCAAAGCTTCTTAAATTGGAAAGTTCCACTGAAATTACTTACAAGCTCTGGTTCAGACTGATGAGGCCTATAATTTGAGACCAATTTTGAAAATATTTGATCTTTCTGTCATTTTTAAATGACCAAATGCATTATTCTGCTGTTTTCAATTTACAGCAAAAGAGGTCGTTTTGAGGTTGCATAGCTTCTTAAATTGGAATGTGCCACTGATATTACTTACAAGCTCTGGTCCAGAGTGATCAGGCCGATTATTTGAGACCAATTTTGGAAATATTTGAACTTTCTGTCATTTTTAAGATGCCAACTGGCAATTTTGCATTATTCTGCTGTTTTCAATGAACAGCATAAAAATGATCGTTTTGAGGTTGCAAAGCTTCTTAAATTGGAAAGTTCCACTGAAATTACTTACATGGTCTGGTTCAGACTGATCAGGCCTATAAGTTGAGACCAATTTGGAAATATTTGAACTTTCTGTCATTTTTAAATGACCAAATGCATTATTCTGCTTTTTTCAATTTACAGCAAAATAGGTAGTTTTGAGGTTGCAAAGCTTCTTAAATTGGAAAGTTCCACTGAAATTACATACAAGCTCTGGTTCAGACTGATGAGGCCTATAATTTGAGACCAATTTTGGAAATATTTGATCTTTCTGTCATTTTTAAGATGCCAACAGGCAATTTTGCATAATTCTGCTGTTTTCAATGAACAGCAAAATAGATCGTTTTGAGGTTGCATAGCTTCTTAAATTGGAATGTGCCACTGATATTACTTACAAGCTCTGGTCCAGAGTGATCAGGCCTATTATTTGAGACCAATTTGGAAAATATTAAGATCTTTCTGTCATTTTTAAATGACCAAATGCATTATTCTGCTGTTTTCAATTTACAGCAAAAGAGCTCGTTTTGAGGTTGCAAAGCTTCTTAAATTGGAAGTTACTCTGAAATTACTTATATGGTCTGGTTCAGACTGTTCAGGCCTATAATTTGAGACCAATTTTGGAAATATTTGAACTTTCTGTCATTTTTAAGATGCCACTGGCAATTTTTTATTATTCTGCTGTTTTCAATTTACAGCAAAAAAAAGATCGTTTTGAGGTTGCAAAGGTTCTTAAATTGGAAAGTTCCACTGAAATTACTTACATGGTCTGGTTCAGACTGATCAGGCCTATAAGTTGAGACCAATTTGGAAATATTTGAACTTTCTGTCATTTTTAAATGACCAAATGCATTATTCTGCTGTTTTCAATTTACAGCAAAATAGGTCGTTTTGAGGTTGCAAAGCTTCTTAAATTGGAAAGTTCCACTGAAATTACTTACAAGCTCTGGTTCAGACTGATGAGGCCTATAATTTGAGACCAATTTTGAAAATATTTGATCTTTCTGTCATTTTTAAATGACCAAATGCATTATTCTGCTGTTTTCAATTTACAGCAAAATAGGTCGTTTTGAGGTTGCAAAGCTTCTTAAATTGGAAATTTCCACTGAAATTACTTACAAGCTCTGGTTCAGACTGATGAGGCCTATAATTTGAGACCAATTTTGGAAATATTTGATCTTTCTGTCATTTTTAAGATGCCAACAGGCAATTTTGCATAATTCTGCTGTTTTCAATGAACAGAAAAAGAGCTCGTTTTGAGGTTGCAAAGCTTCTTAAATTGGAAAGTTCAACTGAAATTACTTACATGGTCTGGTTCAGACTGATCAGTTCTATAAGTTGAGACCAATTTGGAAATATTTGAACTTTCTGTCATTTTTAAGATGCCAACAGGCAATTTTGCATAATTCTGCTGTTTTCAATGAACAGCAAAATAGATCGTTTTGAGGTTGCATAGCTTCTTAAATTGGAATGTGCCACTGATATTACTTACAAGCTTTGGTCCAGAGTGATCAGGCCTATTATTTGAGACCAATTTGGAAAATATTAAGATCTTTCTGTCATTTTTAAATGACCAAATGCATTATTCTGCTGTTTTCAATTTACAGCAAAATAGGTCGTTTTGAGGTTGCAAAGCTTCTTAAATTGGAAAGTTCCACTGATATTACTTACAAGCTCTGGTCCAGAGTGATCAGGCCTATTATTTGAGACCAATTTTGGAAATATTTGAACTTTCTGTCATTTTTAAGATGCCAACTGGCAATTTTGCATTATTCTGCTGTTTTCAATGAACAGCAAAAAAATGATCGTTTTGAGGTTGCAAATCTTCTTAAATTGGAAAGTTCAACTGAAATTACTTACATGGTCTGGTTCAGACTGATCAGGCCTATAAGTTGAGACCAATTTGGAAATATTTGAACTTTCTGTCATTTTTAAATGACCAAATGCATTATTCTGCTTTTTTCAATTTACAGCAAAATAGGTAGTTTTGAGGTTGCAAAGCTTCTTAAATTGGAAAGTTCCACTGAAATTACATACAAGCTCTGGTTCAGACTGATGAGGCCTATAATTTGAGACCAATTTTGGAAATATTTGATCTTTCTGTCATTTTTAAGATGCCAACAGGCAATTTTGCATAATTCTGCTGTTTTCAATGAACAGCAAAATAGATCGTTTTGAGGTTGCATAGCTTCTTAAATTGGAATGTGCCACTGATATTACTTACAAGCTCTGGTCCAGAGTGATCAGGCCTATTATTTGAGACCAATTTGGAAAATATTAAGATCTTTCTGTCATTTTTAAATGACCAAATGCATTATTCTGCAGTTTTCAATTTACAGCAAAAGAGCTCGTTTTGAGGTTGCAAAGCTTCTTAAATTGGAAGTTACTCTGAAATTACTTATATGGTCTGGTTCAGACTGTTCAGGCCTATAATTTGAGACCAATTTTGGAAATATTTGAACTTTCTGTCATTTTTAAGATGCCACTGGCAATTTTGCATTATTCTGCTGTTTTCAATTTACAGCAAAAAAAAGATCATTTTGAGGTTGCAAAGGTTCTTAAATTGGAAAGTTCCACTGAAATTACTTACATGGTCTGGTTCAGACTGATCAGGTCTATAAGTTGAGACCAATTTGGAAATATTTGAACTTTCTGTCATTTTTAAATGACCAAATGCATTATTCTGCTGTTTTCAATTTACAGCAAAATAGGTCGTTTTGAGGTTGCAAAGCTTCTTAAATTGGAAAGTTCCACTGAAATTACTTACAAGCTCTGGTTCAGACTGATGAGGCCTATAATTTGAGACCAATTTTGAAAATATTTGATCTTTCTGTCATTTTTAAATGACCAAATGCATTATTCTGCTGTTTTCAATTTACAGCAAAATAGGTCGTTTTGAGGTTGCAAAGCTTCTTAAATTGGAAAGTTCCACTGAAATTACTTACAAGCTCTGGTTCAGACTGATGAGGCCTATAATTTGAGACCAATTTTGGAAATATTTGATCTTTCTGTCATTTTTAAGATGCCAACAGGCAATTTTGCATAATTCTGCTGTTTTCAATGAACAGAAAAAGAGCTCGTTTTGAGGTTGCAAAGCTTCTTAAATTGGAAAGTTCAACTGAAATTACTTACATGGTCTGGTTCAGACTGATCAGTTCTATAAGTTGAGACCAATTTGGAAATATTTGAACTTTCTGTCATTTTTAAGATGCCAACAGGCAATTTTGCATAATTCTGCTGTTTTCAATGAACAGCAAAATAGATCGTTTTGAGGTTGCATAGCTTCTTAAATTGGAATGTGCCACTGATATTACTTACAAGCTCTGGTCCAGAGTGATCAGGCCTATTATTTGAGACCAATTTGGAAAATATTAAGATCTTTCTGTCATTTTTAAATGACCAAATGCATTATTCTGCTGTTTTCAATTTACAGCAAAATAGGTCGTTTTGAGGTTGCAAAGCTTCTTAAATTGGAAAGTTCCACTGAAATTACTTACAAGCTCTGGTTCAGACTGATGAGGCATATAATTTGAGACCAATTTTGAAAATATTTGATCTTTCTGTCATTTTTAAATGACCAAATGCATTATTCTGCTGTTTTCAATTTACAGCAAAAGAGGTCGTTTTGAGGTTGCATAGCTTCTTAAATTGAAATGTGCCACTGATATTACTTACAAGCTCTGGTCCAGAGTGATCAGGCCTATTATTTGAGACCAATTTTGGAAATATTTGAACTTTCTGTCATTTTTAAGATGCCAACTGGCAATTTTGCATTATTCTGCTGATTTCAATGAACAGCAAAAAAATGATCGTTTTGAGGTTGCAAAGCTTCTTAAATTGGAAAGTTCCACTGAAATTACATACAAGCTCTGGTTCAGACTGATGAGGCCTATAATTTGAGACCAATTTTGGAAATATTTGATCTTTCTGTCATTTTTAAGATGCCAACAGGCAATTTTGCATTATTCTGCTGTTTTCAATTTACAGCAAAAGAGCTCGTTTTGAGGTTGCAAAGCTTCTTAAATTGGAAGTTACTCTGAAATTACTTATATGGTCTGGTTCAGACTGTTCAGGCCTATAATTTGAGACCAATTTTGGAAATATTTGAACTTTCTGTCATTTTTAAGATGCCACTGGCAATTTTGCATTATTCTGCTGTTTTCAATTTACAGCAAAAGAGCTCGTTTTGAGGTTGCAAAGCTTCTTAAATTGGAAAGTTCAACTGAAATTACTTACATGGTCTGGTTCAGACTGATCAGGCCTATAAGTTGAGACCAATTTTGAAAATATTTGATCTTTCTGTCATTTTTAAATGACCAAATGCATTATTCTGCTGTTTTCAATTTACAGCAAAATAGGTCGTTTTGAGGTTGCAAAGCTTCTTAAATTGGAATGTGCCACTGATATTACTTACAAGCTCTGGTCCAGAGTGATCAGGCCTATTATTTGAGACCAATTTGGAAAATATTAAGATCTTTCTGTCATTTTTAAATGACCAAATGCATTATTCTGCTGTTTTCAATTTACAGCAAAAGAGCTCGTTTTGAGGTTGCAAAGCTTCTTAAATTGGAAGTTACTCTGAAATTACTTATATGGTCTGGTTCAGACTGTTCAGGCCTATAATTTGAGACCAATTTTGGAAATATTTGAACTTTCTGTCATTTTTAAGATGCCACTGGCAATTTTGCATTATTCTGCTGTTTTCAATTTACAGCAAAAGAGCTCGTTTTGAGGTTGCAAAGCTTCTTAAATTGGAAAGTTCAACTGAAATTACTTACATGGTCTGGTTCAGACTGATCAGGCCTATAAGTTGAGACCAATTTTGAAAATATTTGATCTTTCTGTCATTTTTAAATGACCAAATGCATTATTCTGCTGTTTTCAATTTACAGCAAAATAGGTCGTTTTGAGGTTGCAAAGCTTCTTAAATTGGAATGTGCCACTGATATTACTTACAAGCTCTGGTCCAGAGTGATCAGGCCTATTATTTGAGACCAATTTGGAAAATATTAAGATCTTTCTGTCATTTTTAAATGACCAAATGCATTATTCTGCTGTTTTCAATTTACAGCAAAAGAGCTCGTTTTGAGGTTGCAAAGCTTCTTAAATTGGAAGTTACTCTGAAATTACTTATATGGTCTGGTTCAGACTGTTCAGGCCTATAATTTGAGACCAATTTTGGAAATATTTAAACTTTCTGTCATTTTTAAGATGCCACTGGCAATTTTGCATTATTCTGCTGTTTTCAATGAACAGCAAAAAAAAGATCGTTTTGAGGTTGCAAAGGTTCTTAAATTGGAAAGTTCCACTGAAATTACTTACATGGTCTGGTTCAGACTGATCAGGCCTATAAGTTGAGACCAATTTGGAAATATTTGAACTTTCTGTCATTTTTAAATGACCAAATGCATTATTCTGCTGTTTTAAATTTACAGCAAAATAGGTCGTTTTGAGGTTGCAAAGCTTCTTAAATTGGAAAGTTCCACTGAAATTGCTTACAAGCTCTGGTTCAGACTGATGAGGCCTATAACTTGAGACCAATTTTGGAAATATTTGATCTTTCTGTCATTTTTAAGATGCCAACAGGCAATTTTGCATAATTCTGCTGTTTTCAATGAACAGCAAAATAGATTGTTTTGAGGTTGCTTAGCTTCTTAAATTGGAATGTGCCACTGATATTACTTACAAGCTCTGGTCCAGAGTGATCAGGCCTATTATTTGAGACCAATTTGGAAAATATTAAGATCTTTCTGTCATTTTTAAATGACCAAATGCATTATTCTGCTGTTTTCAATTTACAGCAAAAGAGCTCGTTTTGAGGTTGCAAAGCTTCTTAAATTGGAAAGTTCAACTGAAATTACTTACATGGTCTGGTTCAGACTGATCAGGCCTATAAGTTGAGACCAATTTTGAAAATATTTGATCTTTCTGTCATTTTTAAATGACCAAATGCATTATTCTGCTGTTTTCAATTTACAGCAAAATAGGTCGTTTTGAGGTTGCAAAGCTTCTTAAATTGGAAAGTTCCACTGAAATTGCATACAAGCTCTGGTTCAGACTGATGAGGCCTATAATTTGAGACCAATTTTGGAAATATTTGATCTTTCTGTCATTTTTAAGATGCCAACAGGCAATTTTGCATAATTCTGCTGTTTTCAATGAACAGCAAAATAGATTGTTTTGAGGTTGCTTAGCTTCTTAAATTGGAATGTGCCACTGATATTACTTACAAGCTCTGGTCCAGAGTGATCAGGCCTATTATTTGAGACCAATTTGGAAAATATTAAGATCTTTCTGTCATTTTTAAATGACCAAATGCATTATTCTGCTGTTTTCAATTTACAGCAAAAGAGCTCGTTTTGAGGTTGCAAAGCTTCTTAAATTGGAAGTTCCACTGAAATTACTGACAAGCTCTGGTTCAGACTGATCAGGCCTATAAGTTGAGACAATTTGGAAAATATTAAGAGCTTTCTCTCATTTTTAAATGACCAAATGCATTATTCTGCTGTTTTCAATTTACAGCAAAAGAGCTCGTTTTGAGGTTGCAAAGCTTCTTAAATTGGAAGTTACTCTGAAATTACTTATATGGTCTGGTTCAGACTGTTCAGGCCTATAATTTGAGACCAATTTTGGAAATATTTAAACTTTCTGTCATTTTTAAGATGCCACTGGCAATTTTGCATTATTCTGCTGTTTTCAATGAACAGCAAAAAAAAGATCGTTTTGAGGTTGCAAAGGTTCTTAAATTGGAAAGTTCCACTGAAATTACTTACATGGTCTGGTTCAGACTGATCAGGCCTATAAGTTGAGACCAATTTGGAAATATTTGAACTTTCTGTCATTTTTAAATGACCAAATGCATTATTCTGCTGTTTTAAATTTACAGCAAAATAGGTCGTTTTGAGGTTGCAAAGCTTCTTAAATTGGAAAGTTCCACTGAAATTGCTTACAAGCTCTGGTTCAGACTGATGAGGCCTATAACTTGAGACCAATTTTGGAAATATTTGATCTTTCTGTCATTTTTAAGATGCCAACAGGCAATTTTGCATAATTCTGCTGTTTTCAATGAACAGCAAAATAGATTGTTTTGAGGTTGCTTAGCTTCTTAAATTGGAATGTGCCACTGATATTACTTACAAGCTCTGGTCCAGAGTGATCAGGCCTATTATTTGAGACCAATTTGGAAAATATTAAGATCTTTCTGTCATTTTTAAATGACCAAATGCATTATTCTGCTGTTTTCAATTTACAGCAAAAGAGCTCGTTTTGAGGTTGCAAAGCTTCTTAAATTGGAAAGTTCAACTGAAATTACTTACATGGTCTGGTTCAGACTGATCAGGCCTATAAGTTGAGACCAATTTTGAAAATATTTGATCTTTCTGTCATTTTTAAATGACCAAATGCATTATTCTGCTGTTTTCAATTTACAGCAAAATAGGTCGTTTTGAGGTTGCAAAGCTTCTTAAATTGGAAAGTTCCACTGAAATTGCATACAAGCTCTGGTTCAGACTGATGAGGCCTATAATTTGAGACCAATTTTGGAAATATTTGATCTTTCTGTCATTTTTAAGATGCCAACAGGCAATTTTGCATAATTCTGCTGTTTTCAATGAACAGCAAAATAGATTGTTTTGAGGTTGCTTAGCTTCTTAAATTGGAATGTGCCACTGATATTACTTACAAGCTCTGGTCCAGAGTGATCAGGCCTATTATTTGAGACCAATTTGGAAAATATTAAGATCTTTCTGTCATTTTTAAATGACCAAATGCATTATTCTGCTGTTTTCAATTTACAGCAAAAGAGCTCGTTTTGAGGTTGCAAAGCTTCTTAAATTGGAAGTTCCACTGAAATTACTGACAAGCTCTGGTTCAGACTGATCAGGCCTATAAGTTGAGACAATTTGGAAAATATTAAGAGCTTTCTCTCATTTTTAAATGACCAAATGCATTATTCTGCTGTTTTCAATTTACAGCAAAAGAGGTCGTTTTGAGGTTGCATAGCTTCTTAAATTGGAATGTGCCACTGATATTACTTACAAGCTCTGGTCCAGAGAGATCAGGCCTATTATTTGAGACCAATTTGGAAAATATTAAGAGCTTTCTGTCATTTTTAAATGACCAAATGCATTATTCTGCTGTTTTCAATTTACAGCAAAAGAGCTCGTTTTGAGGTTGCAAAGCTTCTTAAATTGGAAGTTACTCTGAAATTACTTATATGGTCTGGTTCAGACTGTTCAGGCCTATAATTTGAGACCAATTTTGGAAATATTTGAACTTTCTGTCATTTTTAAGATGCCAACTGGCAATTTTGCATTATTCTGCTGTTTTAAATGAACAGCAAAAAAGGTCGTTTTGAGGTTGCAAAGCTTCTTAAATTGGAAAGTTCCACTGAAATTGCTTACAAGCTCTGGTTCAGATTGATGAGGCCTATAATTTGAGACCAATTTTGGAAAAATTTGATCTTTCTGTCATTTTTAAGATGCCAACAGGCAATTTTGCATAATTCTGCTGTTTACAATGAACAGCAAAATAGATTGTTTTGAGGTTGCTTAGCTTCTTAAATTGGAATGTGCCACTGATATTACTTACAAGCTCTGGTCCAGAGTGATCAGGCCTATTATTTGAGACCAATTTGGAAAATATTAAGATCTTTCTGTCATTTTTAAATGACCAAATGCATTATTCTGCTGATTTCAATTTACAGCAAAAGAGCTCGTTTTGAATTGGAAGTTCCACTGAAATTACTTATATGGTCTGGTTCAGACTGTTCAGGCCTATAAGTTGAGACCAATTTGGAAATATTTGAACTTTCTGTCATTTTTAAATGACCAAATGCATTATTCTGCTGTTTTCAATTTACAGCAAAATAGGTCGTTTTGAGGTTGCAAAGCTTCTTAAATTGGAAGTTCCACTGAAATTACTGACAAGCTCTGGTTCAGACTGATCAGGCCTATAAGTTGAGACAATTTGGAAAATATTAAGAGCTTTCTCTCATTTTTAAATGACCAAATGCATTATTCTGCTGTTTTCAATTTACAGCAAAATAGATCGTTTTGAGGTTGCATAGCTTCTTAAATTGGAATGTGCCACTGATATTACTTACAAGCTCTGGTCCAGAGTGATCAGGCCTATAATTTGAGACCAATTTTGGAAATATTTGAACTTTCTGTCATTTTTAAGATGCCAACTGGCAATTTTGCATTATTCTGCTGTTTTAAATGAACAGCAAAAAAATGATCGTTTTGAGGTTGCAAAGCTTCTTAAATTGGAAAGTTCCACTGAAATTACTTACATGGTCTGGTTCAGACTGATCAGGCCTATAAGTTGAGCCCAATTTGGAAATATTTGAACTTTCTTTAATTTTTAAATGACCAAATGCATTATTCTGCTTTTTTCAATTTACAGCAAAATAGGTCGTTTTGAGGTTGCAAAGCTTCTTAAATTGGAAAGTTCCACTGAAATTACATACAAGCTCTGGTTCAGACTGATGAGGCCTATAATTTGAGACCAATTTTGGAAATATTTGATCTTTCTGTCATTTTTAAGATGCCAACAGGCAATTTTGCATAATTCTGCTGTTTTCAATTTACAGCAAAATAGATCGTTTTGAGGTTGAATAGCTTCTTAAATTGGAATGTGCCACTGATATTACTTACAAGCTCTGGTCCAGAGTGATCAGGCCTATAATTTGAGACCAATTTTGGAAATATTTGAACTTTCTGTCATTTTTAAGATGCCAACTGGCAATTTTGCATTATTCTGCTGTTTTAAATGAACAGCAAAAAAATGATCGTTTTGAGGTTGCAAAGCTTCTTAAATTGGAAAGTTCCACTGAAATTACTTACATGGTCTGGTTCAGACTGATCAGGCCTATAAGTTGAGCCCAATTTGGAAATATTTGAACTTTCTTTAATTTTTAAATGACCAAATGCATTATTCTGCTGTTTTCAATTTACAGCAAAAGAGCTCGTTTTGAGGTTGCAAAGCTTCTTAAATTGGAAGTTACTCTGAAATTACTTATATGGTCTGGTTCAGACTGTTCAGGCCTATAATTTGAGACCAATTTTGGAAATATTTGAACTTTCTGTCATTTTTAAGATGCCACTGGCAATTTTGCATTATTCTGCTGTTTTCAATGAACAGCAAAAAAAAGATCGTTTTGAGGTTGCAAAGGTTCTTAAATTGGAAAGTTCCACTGAAATTACTTACATGGTCTGGTTCAGACTGATCAGGCCTATAAGTTGAGACCAATTTGGAAATATTTGAACTTTCTGTCATTTTTAAATGACCAAATGCATTATTCTGCTGTTTTCAATTTACAGCAAAATAGGTCGTTTTGAGGTTGCAAAGCTTCTTAAATTGGAAAGTTCCACTGAAATTGCTTACAAGCTCTGGTTCAGACTGATGAGGCCTATAATTTGAGACCAATTTTGGAAATATTTGATCTTTCTGTCATTTTTAAGATCCCAACAGGCAATTTTGCATAATTCTGCTGTTTTCAATGAACAGCAAAATAGATTGTTTTGAGGTTGCTTAGCTTCTTAAATTGGAATTTGCCACTGATATTACTTACAAGCTCTGGTCCAGAGTGATCAGGCCTATTATTTGAGACCAATTTGGAAAATATTAAGATCTTTCTGTCATTTTTAAATGACCAAATGCATTATTCTGCTGTTTTCAATTTACAGCAAAATAGGTCGTTTTGAGGTTGCAAAGCTTCTTAAATTGGGAGTTCCACTGAAATTACTGACAAGCTCTGGTTCAGACTGATCAGGCCTATAAATTGAGACAATTTGGAAAATATTAAGAGCTTTCTCTCATTTTTAAATGACCAAATGCATTATTCTGCTGTTTTCAATTTACAGCAAAAGAGGTCGTTTTGAGGTTGCATAGCTTCTTAAATTGGAATGTGCCACTGATATTACTTACAAGCTCTGGTCCAGAGAGATCAGGCCTATTATTTGAGACCAATTTGGAAAATATTAAGAGCTTTCTGTCATTTTTAAATGACCAAATGCATTATTCTGCTGTTTTCAATTTACAGCAAAAGAGCTCGTTTTGAGGTTGCAAAGCTTCTTAAATTGGAAGTTACTCTGAAATTACTTATATGGTCTGGTTCAGACTGTTCAGGCCTATAATTTGAGACCAATTTTGGAAATATTTGAACTTTCTGTCATTTTTAAGATGCCAACTGGCAATTTTGCATTATTCTGCTGTTTTAAATGAACAGCAAAAAAATGATCGTTTTGAGGTTGCAAAGCTTCTTAAATTGGAAAGTTCCACTGAAATTACTTCCATGGTCTGGTTCAGACTGATCAGGCCTATAAGTTGAGCCCAATTTGGAAATATTTGAACTTTCTGTCATTTTTAAATGACCAAATGCATTATTCTGCTTTTTTGAATTTACAGCAAAATAGGTCGTTTTGAGGTTGCAAAGCTTCTTAAATTGGAAAGTTCCACTGAAATTACTTACAAGCTCTGGTTCAGACTGATGAGGCCTATAATTTGAGACCAATTTTGGAAATATTTGATCTTTCTGTCATTTTTAAGATGCCAACAGGCAATTTTGCATAATTATGCTGTTTTCAATGAACAGCAAAATAGATTGTTTTGAGGTTGCTTAGCTTCTTAAATTGGAATGTGCCACTGATATTACTTACAAGCTCTGGTCCAGAGTGATCAGGCCTATTATTTGAGACCAATTTGGAAAATATTAAGATCTTTCTGTCATTTTTAAATGACCAAATGCATTATTCTGCTGTTTTCAATTTACAGCAAAAGAGCTCGTTTTGAATTGGAAGTTCCACTGAAATTACTTATATGGTCTGGTTCAGACTGTTCAGGCCTATAAGTTGAGACCAATTTGGAAATATTTGAACTTTCTGTCATTTTTAAATGACCAAATGCATTATTCTGCTGTTTTCAATTTACAGCAAAATAGGTCGTTTTGAGGTTGCAAAGCTTCTTAAATTGGAAGTTCCACTGAAATTACTGACAAGCTCTGGTTCAGACTGATCAGGCCTATAAGTTGAGACAATTTGGAAAATATTAAGAGCTTTCTGTCATTTTTAAATGATCAAATGCATTATTCTGCTGTTTTCAATTTACAGCAAAATAGGTCGTTTTGAATTGGAAGTTCCACTGAAATTACTTATATGGTCTGGTTCAGACTGTTCAGGCCTATAAGTTGAGACCAATTTGGAAATATTTGAACTTTCTGTCATTTTTAAATGACCAAATGCATTATTCTGCTGTTTTCAATTTACAGCAAAATAGGTCGTTTTGAGGTTGCAAAGCTTCTTAAATTGGAAGTTCCACTGAAATTACTGACAAGCTCTGGTTCAGACTGATCAGGCCTATAAGTTGAGACAATTTGGAAAATATTAAGAGCTTTCTCTCATTTTTAAATGACCAAATGCATTATTCTGCTGTTTTCAATTTACAGCAAAAGAGCTCGTTTTGAATTGGAAGTTCCACTGAAATTACTTATATGGTCTGGTTCAGACTGTTCAGGCCTATAAGTTGAGACCAATTTGGAAATATTTGAACTTTCTGTCATTTTTAAATGACCAAATGCATTATTCTGCTGTTTTCAATTTACAGCAAAATAGGTCGTTTTGAGGTTGCAAAGCTTCTTAAATTGGAAGTTCCACTGAAATTACTGACAAGCTCTGGTTCAGACTGATCAGGCCTATAAGTTGAGACAATTTGGAAAATATTAAGAGCTTTCTGTCATTTTTAAATGATCAAATGCATTATTCTGCTGTTTTCAATTTACAGCAAAATAGGTCGTTTTGAGGCTGCAAAGCTTCTTAAATTGGAATGTGCCACTGATATTACTTACAAGCTCTGGTCCAGAGAGATCAGGCCTATTATTTGAGACCAATTTGGAAAATATTAAGATCTTTCTGTCATTTTTAAACGACCAAATGCATTATTCTGCTGTTTTCAATTTACAGCAAAAGAGCTCGTTTTGAATTGGAAGTTCCACTGAAATTACTTATATGGTCTGGTTCAGACTGTTCAGGCCTATAAGTTGAGACCAATTTGGAAATATTTGAACTTTCTGTCATTTTTAAATGACCAAATGCATTATTCTGCTGTTTTCAATTTACAGCAAAATAGGTCGTTTTGAGGTTGCAAAGCTTCTTAAATTGGAAGTTCCACTGAAATTACTGACAAGCTCTGGTTCAGACTGATCAGGCCTATAAGTTGAGACAATTTGGAAAATATTAAGAGCTTTCTCTCATTTTTAAATGACCAAATGCATTATTCTGCTGTTTTCAATTTACAGCAAAAGAGGTCGTTTTGAGGTTGCATAGCTTCTTAAATTGGAATGTGCCACTGATATTACTTACAAGCTCTGGTCCAGAGAGATCAGGCCTATTATTTGAGACCAATTTGGAAAATATTAAGAGCTTTCTGTCATTTTTAAATGACCAAATGCATTATTCTGCTGTTTTCAATTTACAGCAAAAGAGCTCGTTTTGAATTGGAAGTTCCACTGAAATTACTTATATGGTCTGGTTCAGACTGTTCAGGCCTATAAGTTGAGACCAATTTGGAAATATTTGAACTTTCTGTCATTTTTAAATGACCAAATGCATTATTCTGCTGTTTTCAATTTACAGCAAAATAGGTCGTTTTGAGGTTGCAAAGCTTCTTAAATTGGAAGTTCCACTGAAATTACTGACAAGCTCTGGTTCAGACTGATCAGGCCTATAAGTTGAGACAATTTGGAAAATATTAAGAGCTTTCTCTCATTTTTAAATGACCAAATGCATTATTCTGCTGTTTTCAATTTACAGCAAAAGAGGTCGTTTTGAGGTTGCATAGCTTCTTAAATTGGAATGTGCCACTGATATTACTTACAAGCTCTGGTCCAGAGAGATCAGGCCTATTATTTGAGACCAATTTGGAAAATATTAAGAGCTTTCTGTCATTTTTAAATGACCAAATGCATTATTCTGCTGTTTTCAATTTACAGCAAAAGAGCTCGTTTTGAGGTTGCAAAGCTTCTTAAATTGGAAGTTACTCTGAAATTACTTATATGGTCTGGTTCAGACTGTTCAGGCCTATAATTTGAGACCAATTTTGGAAATATTTGAACTTTCTGTCATTTTTAAGATGCCAACTGGCAATTTTGCATTATTCTGCTGTTTTCAATGAACAGCAAATAAAAGATCGTTTTGAGGTTGCAAAGCTTCTTAAATTGGAAAGTTCCACTGAAATTACTTACATGGTCTGGTTCAGACTGATCAGGCCTATAAGTTGAGACCAATTTGGAAATATTTGAACTTTTTGTCATTTTTAAGATGCCAACAGGCAATTTTGCATAATTCTGCTGTTTTCAATGAACAGCAAAATAGATCGTTTTGAGGTTGCATAGCTTCTTAAATTGGAATGTGCCACTGATATTACTTACAAGCTCTGGTCCAGAGTGATCAGGCCTATTATTTGAGACCAATTTGGAAAATATTAAGATCTTTCTGTCATTTTTAAATGATCAAATGCATTATTCTGCTGTTTTCAATTTACAGCAAAATAGGTCGTTTTGAGGTTGCAAAGCTTCTTAAATTGGAATGTGCCACTGATATTACTTACAAGCTCTGGTCCAGAGAGATCAGGCCTATTATTTGAGACCAATTTGGAAAATATTAAGATCTTTTTGTCATTTTTAAATGACCAAATGCATTATTCTGCTGTTTTCAATTTACAGCAAAAGAGCTCGTTTTGAATTGGAAGTTCCACTGAAATTACTTATATGGTCTGGTTCAGACTGTTCAGGCCTATAAGTTGAGACCAATTTGGAAATATTTGAACTTTCTGTCATTTTTAAATGACCAAATGCATTATTCTGCTGTTTTCAATTTACAGCAAAATAGGTCGTTTTGAGGTTGCAAAGCTTCTTAAATTGGAAGTTCCACTGAAATTACTGACAAGCTCTGGTTCAGACTGATCAGGCCTATAAGTTGAGACAATTTGGAAAATATTAAGAGCTTTCTCTCATTTTTAAATGACCAAATGCATTATTCTGCTGTTTTCAATTTACAGTAAAAGAGGTCGTTTTGAGGTTGCATAGCTTCTTAAATTGTAATGTGCCACTGATATTACTTACAAGCTCTGGTCCAGAGAGATCAGGCCTATTATTTGAGACCAATTTGGAAAATATTAAGAGCTTTCTGTCATTTTTAAATGACCAAATGCATTATTCTGCTGTTTTCAATTTACAGCAAAATAGGTCGTTTTGAGGTTGCAAAGCTTCTTAAATTGGAAAGTTCCACTGAAATTACTTACATGCTCTGGTTCAGACTGATGAGGCCTTTAATTTGAGACCAACTTTGGAAATATTTGATCTTTTTGTCATTTTTAAGATGCCAACAGGCAATTTTGCATAATTCTGCTGTTTTCAATGAACAGCAAAATAGATCGTTTTGAGGTTGCATAGCTTCTTAAATTGGAATGTGCCACTGATATTACTTACAAGCTCTGGTCCAGAGTGATCAGGCCTATTATTTGAGACCAATTTGGAAAATATTAAGATCTTTCTGTCATTTTTAAATGATCAAATGCATTATTCTGCTGTTTTCAATTTACAGCAAAATAGGTCGTTTTGAGGTTGCAAAGCTTCTTAAATTGGAATGTGCCACTGATATTACTTACAAGCTCTGGTCCAGAGAGATCAGGCCTATTATTTGAGACCAATTTGGAAAATATTAAGATCTTTTTGTCATTTTTAAATGACCAAATGCATTATTCTGCTGTTTTCAATTTACAGCAAAAGAGCTCGTTTTGAATTGGAAGTTCCACTGAAATTACTTATATGGTCTGGTTCAGACTGTTCAGGCCTATAAGTTGAGACCAATTTGGAAATATTTGAACTTTCTGTCATTTTTAAATGACCAAATGCATTATTCTGCTGTTTTCAATTTACAGCAAAATAGGTCGTTTTGAGGTTGCAAAGCTTCTTAAATTGGAAGTTCCACTGAAATTACTGACAAGCTCTGGTTCAGACTGATCAGGCCTATAAGTTGAGACAATTTGGAAAATATTAAGAGCTTTCTCTCATTTTTAAATGACCAAATGCATTATTCTGCTGTTTTCAATTTACAGTAAAAGAGGTCGTTTTGAGGTTGCATAGCTTCTTAAATTGTAATGTGCCACTGATATTACTTACAAGCTCTGGTCCAGAGAGATCAGGCCTATTATTTGAGACCAATTTGGAAAATATTAAGAGCTTTCTGTCATTTTTAAATGACCAAATGCATTATACTGCTGTTTTCAATTTACAGCAAAAGAGCTCGTTTTGAGGTTGCAAAGCTTCTTAAATTGGAAGTTACTCTGAAATTACTTATATGGTCTGGTTCAAACTGTTCAGGCCTATAATTTGAGACCAATTTTGGAAATATTTGAACTTTCTGTCATTTTTAAGATGCCAACTGGCAATTTTGCATTATTCTGCTGTTTTAAATGAACAGCAAAAAAATGATCGTTTTGAGGTTGCAAAGCTTCTTAAATTGGAAAGTTCCACTGAAATTACTTACATGGTCTGGTTCAGACTGTTCAGGCCTATAAGTTGAGACCAATTTGGAAATATTTGAACTTTCTGTCATTTTTAAATGACCAAATGCATTATTCTGCTGTTTTCAATTTACAGCAAAATAGGTCGTTTTGAGGTTGCAAAGCTTCTTAAATTGGAAGTTCCACTGAAATTACTGACAAGCTCTGGTTCAGACTGATCAGGCCTATAAGTTGAGACAATTTGGAAAATATTAAGAGCTTTCTCTCATTTTTAAATGACCAAATGCATTATTCTGCTGTTTTCAATTTACAGCAAAAGAGGTCGTTTTGAGGTTGCATAGCTTCTTAAATTGGAATGTGCCACTGATATTACTTACAAGCTCTGGTCCAGAGAGATCAGGCCTATTATTTGAGACCAATTTGGAAAATATTAAGAGCTTTCTGTCATTTTTAAATGACCAAATGCATTATTCTGCTGTTTTCAATTTACAGCAAAAGAGCTCGTTTTGAGGTTGCAAAGCTTCTTAAATTGGAAGTTACTCTGAAATTACTTATATGGTCTGGTTCAGACTGTTCAGGCCTATAATTTGAGACCAATTTTGGAAATATTTGAACTTTCTGTCATTTTTAAGATGCCAACTGGCAATTTTGCATTATTCTGCTGTTTTCAATTTACAGCAAAATAGGTCGTTTTGAGGTTGCAAAGCTTCTTAAATTGGAAAGTTCCACTGAAATTACTTACAAGCTCTGGTTCAGACTGATGAGGCCTATAATTTGAGACCAACTTTGGAAATATTTGATCTTTCTGTCATTTTTAAGATGCCAACAGGCAATTTTGCATAATTCTGCTGTTTTCAATGAACAGCAAAATAGATCGTTTTGAGGTTGCATAGCTTCTTAAATTGGAATGTGCCACTGATATTACTTACAAGCTCTGGTCCAGAGTGATCAGGCCTATTATTTGAGACCAATTTGGAAAATATTAAGATCTTTCTGTCATTTTTAAATGATCAAATGCATTATTCTGCTGTTTTCAATTTACAGCAAAATAGGTCGTTTTGAGGTTGCAAAGCTTCTTAAATTGGAATGTGCCACTGATATTACTTACAAGCTCTGGTCCAGAGAGATCAGGCCTATTATTTGAGACCAATTTGGAAAATATTAAGAGCTTTCTGTCATTTTTAAATGACCAAATGCATTATTCTGCTGTTTTCAATTTACAGCAAAAGAGCTCGTTTTGAATTGGAAGTTCCACTGAAATTACTTATATGGTCTGGTTCAGACTGTTCAGGCCTATAAGTTGAGACCAATTTGGAAATATTTGAACTTTCTGTCATTTTTAAATGACCAAATGCATTATTCTGCTGTTTTCAATTTACAGCAAAATAGGTCGTTTTGAGGTTGCAAAGCTTCTTAAATTGGAAGTTCCACTGAAATTACTGACAAGCTCTGGTTCAGACTGATCAGGCCTATAAGTTGAGACAATTTGGAAAATATTAAGAGCTTTCTCTCATTTTTAAATGACCAAATGCATTATTCTGCTGTTTTCAATTTACAGTAAAAGAGGTCGTTTTGAGGTTGCATAGCTTCTTAAATTGTAATGTGCCACTGATATTACTTACAAGCTCTGGTCCAGAGAGATCAGGCCTATTATTTGAGACCAATTTGGAAAATATTAAGAGCTTTCTGTTATTTTTAAATGACCAAATGCATTATTCTGCTGTTTTCAATTTACAGCAAAAGAGCTCGTTTTGAGGTTGCAAAGCTTCTTAAATTGGAAGTTACTCTGAAATTACTTATATGGTCTGGTTCAAACTGTTCAGGCCTATAATTTGAGACCAATTTTGGAAATATTTGAACTTTCTGTCATTTTTAAGATGCCAACTGGCAATTTTGCATTATTCTGCTGTTTTAAATGAACAGCAAAAAAATGATCGTTTTGAGGTTGCAAAGCTTCTTAAATTGGAAAGTTCCACTGAAATTACATACAAGCTCTGGTTCAGACTGATCAGGCCTATAAGTTGAGACCAATTTGGAAATATTTGAACTTTCTGTCATTTTTAAGATGCCAACTGGCAATTTTGCATTACGGCTTACCTAGTACCTCTGGCTCAGAGCTTATGCCTCTAACGTGTAGCCTGGGTCGTTTTGACCCCGGGCAGGACAGGACAGGACAACGCTAGGGGTTATACAGCCACTAGCTCAAACACATAGGCACTGACACGTAGTCTGGGTCTTTTTGACCCGGTCAGGACAGCGGGAGGAGATATACAGCCACTAGCTCTAACACCTAGGCACTGACACGTAGCCTGGGTCCTTTTGACCCGGACAGGACAGGACAGGACAACGCTAGGGGTTATACAGCCACTAGCTCAAACACATAGGCACTGACACGTAGCCTGGGTCTTTTTGACCCGGTCACGACAGCGGGAGGGGATATACAGCCACTAGCTCTAACACCTAGGGTCTTACCTCCAGTTTGTTGGACAGGACAACGCTAGGGGTTATACAGCCACTAGCTCACTAGCTCAAACACATAGGCACTGACACGTAGCCTGGGTCTTTTTGACCCGGTCACGACAGCGGGAGGGGATATACAGCCACTAGCTCTAACACCTAGGCAGGACAGCGGGAGGAGATATACTCCCGGTCAGGACAGCGGGAGGAGATATACAGCCACTAGCTCTAACACCTAGGCACTGACACGTAGCCTGGGTCCTTTTGACCCGGACAGGACAGGACAGGACAACGCTAGGGGTTATACAGCCACTAGCTCAAACACATAGGCACTGACACGTAGCCTGGGTCTTTTTGACCCGGTCACGACAGCGGGAGGGGATATACAGCCACTAGCTCTAACACCTAGGCACTAGTGGCTGTATATCCCCTCCCGCTGTCGTGACCGGGTCAAAAAGACCCAGGCTACGTGTCAGTGCCTATGTGTTTGAGCTAGTGGCTGTATAACCCCTAGCGTTGTCCTGTCCTGTCCTGTCCGGGTCAAAAGGACCCAGGCTACGTGTCAGTGCCTAGGTGTTAGAGCTAGTGGCTGTATATCTCCTCCCGCTGTCCTGACCGGGAGTATATCTCCTCCCGCTGTCCTGCCTAGGTGTTAGAGCTAGTGGCTGTATATCCCCTCCCGCTGTCGTGACCGGGTCAAAAAGATCCAGGCTACGTGTCAGTGCCTATGTGTTTGAGCTAGTGGCTGTATAACCCCTAGCGTTGTCCTGTCCTGTCCTGTCCGGGTCAAAAGGACCCAGGCTACGTGTCAGTGCCTAGGTGTTAGAGCTAGTGGCTGTATATCTCCTCCCGCTGTCCTGACCGGGTCAAAAAGACCCAGACTACGTGTCAGTGCCTATGTGTTTGAGCTAGTGGCTGTATAACCCCTAGCGTTGTCCTGTCCTGTCCTGCCCGGGGTCAAAACGACCCACATAGCCTGGGTCTTTTTGACCCGGTCAGGACAGGACAACGCTAGGGGTTATAGAGCAACTCGCTCTAACACCTAGGCTCTAACACGTAGCCTGGGTATTTTTGACCCGGTCAGGACAGCAGGTGGAGACATAGAGCAACTCGCTCTAACACCTAGGCTCTAACACGTAGCCTGGGTCCTTTTGACCCGGACAGGACAGGACAGGACAGCGGGAGGAGATATACAGCCACTCGCTCTAACACCTAGGCTCTAACATTAACCAAAAATAAATAAATGAATATAATATAATTAATTATTTTTATGGGAGTGGTCATTGAATCCACAATATAACAGGTTCGTGTCTCACAGACAAACAACATCCATTGAAGCTATGTCGACTTTCCAGAACGCAGAAAACGCAAAGGGCGATTCTCGCTGCATCACTGCAGTGTTTGACATACACACGTCGGACTCCAGTCACGTATCTACTACCGACAATACCACCACCGTCGTCGGCACCGTGATCGGTCTGGGCATCGGAGGGTCGACTCGACTGAATCTGAGCACCATCAACTTCAACGACATCTATTCTGCGTTCAATCGAGTAGTGAACAACATACCCATACTTCTCGGGTACACGGTGAAAAGCCTCTCGGACATGCCCAACAACAAACTGGAGGTAAGACTATTTGTCGAACCCAAATATAGTCTGTTGAGGTATGAGCTGTGGCTCGTTCGGGTCGTAGGACAGGCTCTGCTCTTGTGGTTTTACCACGGTGCAGTGTCACACATCATGGTGACACACCGGGACCATGTGCAGAAGATACACCGTGAAGCTGTGGGATGGTGTCCCTGTGCTGCAACGTTGACCGGTTTCGACGACAGCGAGTCTTGTACTTGTGCTTTGTACTACGACATGTGGGACATGGACGTTCGTCACAGCCACGTCCGAGACCATTTGTTGACATATCGGACATATCGGCAACTGCCATGCGACATCTCATCCGTGTGTAGCGGTGTCCACATGACAGATCTCTCAGATGAGGAACAGACACTTCTGATGAAGAAAGTCGCCTGGATATTTCAAGGCTTTTCTGTTGCCCCCAAACAACACGCCATGACGAGGATCCGTTCGAGCCTAGGCATACCTTGTGATTTCACGAAAACCCAAAATATTGTACCGCAAGTATACAAGTTGACAGACTGTCAGAATGAAACACGTGCGCAGATGTACAATTGTCAGCAAGCCGAAGACCAGATGACATGTATTCACTTGTTGAGGAAATGGACATCTTGGGTTTCCAGCATTGTCGTCGAGTAGTGACACACACCTACAATATTACAAGGAAATCACCAGATTCTTTACAAAGTAAACATTTCACTGTAATGTCTGTACCTACAATGTGACCAATAAAAGTTGATTTAATTTCATTTGCAAGGGTCCCGTTCACAGCACACACTCACTCTAACACTCTAACACGTAGCCTGGGTCGTTTTGACCCCAGCCAGGACAGCAGGTGGAGACATAGAGCAATTCGCTCTAACACCTAGGCTCTAACACGTAGCCTGGGTCTTTTTGACCCCGGACAAGAAAGGACAGCGGGACGGGATATACAGCCACTCACTCTAACACGTAGGCACTGACACGTAGCCTGGGTCTTTTTGACCCGGACAGGACAGCGGGACGGGATATACAGCCACTCACTCTAACACATAGCCTGGGTCTTTTTGACCCGGACAGGACAACGGGAGGGTTAAAGGTCTTCATAATATTCTACTGAATATTCTTCTTCTTCATCATCTTCTTCATAATTTTCTTCTTCTAAATCTTCTTCTTAATCCTCTACTTCTTAATCTTCTTCATAATCCTGTTCATAATTTTCTTCTTCTTAATCTTCTTCATAATATTCTTCATAATTCTCTTCTTCTTCTTCTTCTTCTTCTTCTTCTTCTATTTCTTCTTCTAAATCTTACTTTTAATCTTCTTTTTAATCTTCTTTTTTTTCTTAATCTTCTTCATAATCTTCTTCTTCTTCTTCTTCTTTATTTAGTCATATTAATCTTCTTCTTAAACTTCTTCATAATTTTCTTCTTCATTATTTTTCTTCTTCCTCTTAGTCTTCTTCTTCTTCTAAATCTCCTTTTTAATCTTCCTTTTTAATCTTCTTCTTAATTTTCTTCTTTATTTTCTTCTTAGTCTGTTTCTTCATAATCTAATTTTCTTCTTCTTCTTCTTCTTCTTCTTCTTCTTCTTCTTCTTCTTCTTCTTCTTCTTCTTCTAATCTTCTTCATAATTTTCTTCTTCTTCTTTTTTATTTAGTCATGTTAATCTTCTTCTTAATCTTTTTCATAATCTTCTTCTTCTTAATTTTCTTCTTAAGCACCTTCTTCTTCATCTTCTTCATATTAATATTCTACTTAATATTCTTTTTCTTCTTCTTCTTCTTCATAATTTTCATAATATTCTTCATAATTTTCTTCTTCTTTCTAAACTTCTTCTTTTATTTAGTCATGTTAATCTTCTTCATAATCTTTGTCTTCTTGTTCTTCTTCTTCTTCATAATCTTCTTCTTCTTAATCGTCTTCTTCATCTTCTTCATATTAATATTCTTCTTCTTCTTCTTCTTCTTCTTCTTCTTCTTCTATTTCATCTTCTTCTTCTTTTTAATCTTATTTTTCTTCTTCTTAATCTTCTTCATAATTTTCTTCTTCTTCTTCTTGTTCTTCTTCATCTTCTTCTTTTTAATCTTCTTATTAATCTTCCTTTTTAATCTTCTTCTTAATTTTCTTCTTAGTCTTTTTCTTCATAATCTAATTTTCTTCTTCTTCTTCTTCTTCTTCTTCTTCTTCTTCTTCTTCTTCTTCATAATCTTCTTCTTAATCTTCTTCTTAATCCTCTACTTCTTAATGTTCTTCTTAATCCTCTTCATAATTTTCTTCTTCTTCTTCTTCTTCTTCTTCTTCTTCTTCTTCTTCTTCTTCTTCTTCTTCTTCTTCTTCTTCTTCTTCTATTTTATCTTCTTCTTCTTTTTAATCTTATTTTTCTTCTTCTTCTTCTTCTTCTAAATCTTCTTCTTTATTTTCTTCTTAATCTTTTTCTTTATAATCTTAATTTCTTCTTCTTCTTCTTCCTCTTCTTCTTCTTCTTCTTAATGGTCTAAATAATATTCTGCTGAATATTCTTCTTCTTCTTAATGTTCTTCATAATCTTCTTCTTCTTAATCTTCTTCTTAATCCTCTTCATAATTTTCTTCTTCTTAATATTCTTCATAATTTTCTTCTTCTTCTTTTTTATTTAGTCATGTTAATCTTCTTCTTAAACTTCTTCATAATCTTCTTTTTTTTTATTTTTCTTCTTCCTCTTAATCTTCTTCTTCTTTTTAATCATCTTCTTCTTCTTCTTAATCTTCTTCATAATTTTCTTCTTCTTCTTTTTTATTTAGTCATGTTAATCTTCTTCTTAATCTTTTTCATAATCTTCTTAATCTTCTTCTTAATCACCTTCTTCTTCATATTAATATTCTACTTAATATTATTCTACTTAATATTCTTAATATTCTTCTTAATCTTCTTCTTAATCTTCTTCTTTTATTTAGTCATCTTAATCTTCTTCATAATCTTTCTCTTCTCATTCTTCTTCTTCTTAATCTTCTTCTTCTTCATAATCTTATTTGTTTCTTCTTTTTTTACTTCCTTTTAATCTTCTTCTTCTACTTTTTAATATTCTTCTTCTTCTTCTTCGTAATCTCCTTCTTCTTAAACTTCTTAATAATCTTCTTCTTCTTCTTAATCTTCTTCTTCTTATTGTTCTTCATAATCTTAATTATGTTCTTCTTAATCTTCTTCTTCTTAATCTTCTTCATAATCTATTTCTTCTTAATCTTCTTCATAATCTTCTTCTTGTTCTTCTATTTAATTTTCTTCCCCATTGTCTTCTTCTTCATAATCTTCTTCTTCTTCTTCTTCTTCTTCTTCTTCTTCTTCTTCTTCTTCTTCTTCTTCTTCTTCTTCTTCTTCTTCTTCTTCTTCTTCATAATCTTCTTCTTCTTCTTAATCTTCTTCTTTTATTTAGTCATGTTTATCTTTGTCTTCTTAATCTCTTCTTCTTAATCTTCTTCTTCTTCATAATTTTCTTGATCTTCTTCAAAATCTTCTTCTTCTTAATTTACTTCATTAACTTCTTCTTCTTCTTCTTCTTCTTCTTCTTCTTCTTCTTCTTCTTCTTCTTCTTCTTCTTCTTCTATTTAATCTTCTTCTTCTAAATGTTCTTCTTAATCTTCTTCTTCTAAATGTTCTTCTTAATCTTCTTCATCAACTTCTTCTTCTTCTTCTTCTTCTTCTTCATAATCTTCTTCATAATCTTCTTCTTCTTATTATTAATCTTCTTCTTTTATTTAGTCATGTTAATCTTCTTCTTAATCTTCTTCATAATCTTCGTCTTCTTATTATTCTTATTCTTAATCTTCTTCTTCTTCATAAAAGTCTTCTTCTTCTTCTTCTTCTTCTTCTTCTTCTTCTTCTTCTTCACAATCTTCTTAATATTCTTCATAATCTTCTTCTTCTTCTTCTTAATCTTCTTCTTTTATTTAGTCATGTTAATCTTCTTCTTAATCTTCTTCATAATCTCCGTCTTCTTATTCTTCTTATTCTTAATCTAATTCTTCTTCATAATCTTATTTTCTTCTTCTTTTTCTTCTTCCTCTTAATCTTCTTCTTCTTCTTTTTAATATTCTTCTTCTTCTTCTTCTTCTTCTTCTTCTTCTTCTTAATCCTCTTCATATTTTTTTTTCTTAATATTCTTCATAATTCTCTTCTTCTTCTTCTTCTTCTTCATAATCTTCTTCATAATTTTCTTCTTCTTCTTCTTCTTTTTTATTTAGTCATGTTAATCTTCTTCTTAAACTTCTTCATAATCTTCTTTTTTTTATTTTTCTTCTTCCTCTTAATCTTCTTCTTCTTTTTAATCATCTTCTTCTTCTTCTTAATCTTCTTCATAATTTTCTTCTTCTTCTTTTTTATTTAGTCATGTTAATCTTCTTCTTAATCTTTTTCATAATGTTCTTCTTCTTAATCTTCTTCTTAATCACCTTCTTCTTCATATTAATATTCTACTTAATATTCTTCTACTTAATATTCTTAATATTCTTCTTAATCTTCTTCTTAATCTTCTTCTTTTATTTAGTCATCTTAATCTTCTTCATAATCTTTCTCTTCTCATTCTTCTTCTTCTTAATCTTCTTCTTCTTCATAATCTTATTTTTTTCTTATTTTTCTACTTCCTTTTAATCTTCTTCTACTTTTTAATATTCTTCTTCTTCTTCTTCTTCATAATCTCCTTCTTCTTAAACTTCTTAATAATCTTCTTCTTCTTCTTAATCTTCTTCTTATTATTGTTCTTCATAATCTTAATAATGTTCTTCTTAATCTTCTTCTTCTTCATCTTTTTCATAATCTTATTCTTAATCTTATTCATAATCTTCTTCTTGTTCTTCTATTTAATTTTCTTCCCCATTGTCTACTTCTTCATAATCTTCTTCTTCTTCTTCTTCTTCTTCTTCTTCTTCTTCTTCTTCTTCTTCTTCTTCTTCTTCTTCTTCTTCTTCTTCTTATTTAGTCATGTTTATCTTTGTCTTCTTAATCTCTTCTTCTTAATCTTCTTCTTCTTCATAATTTTCTTAATCTTCTTCAAAATCTTCTTCTTCTTAATTTACTTCATTAACTTCTTCTTCTACTTCTTCTTCTTCTTCTTCTTCTTCTATTTAATCTTCTTCTTCTAAATGTTCTTCTTAATCTTCTTCATAAACTTCTTCTTCTTCTTCTTCTTCTTCTTCTTCTTCTTCTTCTTCATAATCTTCTTAATATTCTTCATAATCTTCTTCTTCTTCTTCTTTTATTTAGTCATGTTAATCTTCTTCTTAATCTTCTTCATAATCTCCGTCTTCTTATTCTTCTTATTCTTAATCTAATTCTTCTTCATAATCTTATTTTCTTCTTCTTTTTCTTCTTCCTCTTAATCTTCTTCTTCTTCTTTTTAATATTCTTCTTCTTCTTCTTAATCTTCTTCATAATCTTCTTCATAATTTTCTTCTTAATCACCTTCTTCTTCATATTAATATTCTACTTAATATTCTTCTACTTAATATTCTTAATATTCTTCTTAATCTTCTTCTTAATCTTCTTCTTTTATTTAGTCATCTTAATCTTCTTCATAATCTTTCTCTTCTCATTCTTCTTCTTCTTAATCTTCTTCTTCTTCATAATCTTATTTTTTTCTTCTTTTTCTACTTCCTTTTAATCTTCTTCTACTTTTTAATATTCTTCTTCTTCTTCTTCGTAATCTCCTTCTTCTTAAACTTCTTAATAATCTTCTTCTTCTTCTTAATCTTCTTCTTCTTAATGTTCTTCATAATCTTAATAATGTTCTTCTTAATTGTCTTCTTCTTCTTAATCTTCTTCTTCTTCTTAATCTTCTTCATAATCTTTTTCTTCTTAATCTTCTTCATAATCTTCTTCTTGTTCTTCTATTTAATTTTCTTCCCCATTGTCTACTTCTTCATAATCTTCTTCTTCTTCTTCTTCTTCTTCTTCTTCTTCTTCTTCTTCTTCTTCTTCTTCTTCTTCTTCTTCTTCTTCTTCTTCTTCTTCTTCTTCTTCTTCTTCTTCTTCTTCTTCTTCTTCTTCTTCTTCTTCTTCAACTTCATAATCTTCTTCTTCTTCTTAATCTTCTTCTTTTATTTAGTCATGTTTATCTTTGTCTTCTTAATCTCTTCTTCTTAATCTTCTTCTTCTTCATAATTTTCTTAATCGTCTTCAAAATCTTCTTCTTCTTAATTTACTTCATTAACTTCTTCTTCTACTTCTTCTTCTTCTTCTTAATCTTCTTCTTCTAAATGTTCTTCTTAATCTTCTTCATAAACTTCTTCTTCTTCTTCTTCTTCTTCTTCTTCTTCATAATCTTCATAATCTTCTTCATAATCTTCTTCTTCTTCTTCTTAATCTTCTTCTTTTATTTAGTCATGTTAATCTTCTTCTTAATCTTCTTCATAATCTTTGTCTTCTTATTATTCTTATTCTTAATCTTCTTCTTCTTCATAAACTTCTTCTTCTTCTTCTTCTTTTTCTTCATAATCTTCTTAATATTCTTCATAATCTTCTTCTTCTTCTTCTTAATCTTCTTCTTTTATTTAGTCATGTTAATCTTCTACATAATCTCCGTCTTCTTATTCTTCTTATTCTTAATCTAATTATTCTTCATAATCTTATTTTCTTCTTCTTTTTAATATTCTTCTTCTTCTTCTTAATCTTCTTCTTAATCTTCTTCTTCTTAATCTTCTTCATAATCTTAATAATCTTCTTCTTAAACTTCTTCTTCTTCTTATCTTCTTCTTCTTCTTAATCTTCTTCATAATCTTTTTCTTGTTAATCTTCTTCATAATCTTCTTCTTGTTCTTCTATTTAATCTTCTTCCTCATTGTCTACTTCATCATAATTTTCTTCTTCATAATCTTCTACTTCTTAATATTTTTCTTCATCATCAATTTATTTTTCTTCATAATCTTCTTCTTCTACTTTTTCTTCTTCTTCTTCTTCTTAATCTTCTCCTTCTTATTCTTCTTCATAATCTTCTTCTATATCTTCTTCATCTTCTTCATATTAATCTTCTTCTTAATCTTCTTCTTCATAATCTTATATTCTTCTTCTTCTTCTTTAACTTCTTCATAATCTTCTTCCTCATTGTCTTCTTCATAAACTTCTTCTTCATCATCATCATCTTCTTCATAATCTTCTTCTTCTTCTTCTTCTTAATCTTCTTCACAATCTTCTTCTTAATTTTCTTCTTAATCTTCTTCTACTTCTTCATCTTCTTCATAATCTTCTTCTTCTTAATCTTCTTCTTTTATTTTGTCATCTTAATCTTCTTCTTAATTTTCTTCATAATATTCTCCTTCTTGCCACAACCATGTCTCTGTCACTAACAAATGCAGTCATGGAAAGTAACTCTACAATTTACTCAGAAGGCAAGGCGCTCTGGAAAATATTTGAAAAAGGCTTTACACTTATCAGTGTGTTAATTTAATACTCTTCCGGTGTCGTTATGGGCTCACAGACCTTTTTTTATACTCAAGAAATTGCTTTGTACTTCAAATATAACCAAAATATTATCAGCATATTGTCATGACTGGCCATATGCAATTTAGGTACTTCTAGAGCTGGGTGATATGGAGAATCCATATCTTACTAAATTGAAAACAATTATGCAATAACTTGGGGCGTAGCAGTCTAAGGTGGTAAAAATATATATATATATACAGTTTGGGAAAAATGTATTTGATCATTTGAGTCAGTTAGCAGACGCTCTTATCCAGAGCGACTTACAGTTAAGTGAGTGCATACATAATTTTTTATTTATTTTTCATACTGGCCCCCCGTGGGAATAGAACCCACAACCCTGGCATTGCAAACACCATGCTCTACCAACTGAACTACATCCCTGCCGGCCATTACCTCCCCTACCCTGGGCCAATTGTGCGCCGCCCCCTGGGTCTCCCGGTCGCGGCCAGCTACAACAGAGCCTTGATTTGAACCAGGATCTCTAGGGTCACAGCTAGCACTGCGATGCAGTGCCTTAGACCACTGCGCCACTCGGGAGGGAGATCCCCTGGTGATTTTGTACGTTTGCCCACTGATAAAGGCATGATGAGTCTATAATTTTAACGGTAGGTTTATTTGAACAGTGAGAGACAGAATAACAACAAAAAAATCCAGAAAAACACATGTCAAAAATGTTATAAATTGATTTGCATTTTAATGAGGGAAATAAGTATTTGACCCCTCTGCAAAAAATGATTTAGTACTGAGTGGCAAAACCCTTGTTGGCAATCAGAGGTCAGACGTTTCTTGTAGTTAGCCACCAGGTTTGCACACATCTCAGGAGAGATTTTGTCCCACTCCTCTTTGCAGATCTTCTCCAAGTCATTAAGGTTTTGAGCCTGACGTTTGGCAACTCGAACCTTCAGCTCCCTCCACAGATTTTCTATGGGATTAAGGTCTGGAGACTGGCCAGGCCACTCCAGGACCTTAATGTGCTTCTTCTTGAGCCACTCCTTTGTTGCCTTGGCCATGTGTTTTGGGTCATTGTCATGCTGGATTATCCATCCACAACCCATTTTCAATGCCCTGGCTGAGGGAAGGAGGTTCTCACCCAAGATTTGACGGTACATGGCCCAGTCCATCGTCCCTTTGATGCGGTGAAGTTGTTCTGTCCCCTTAGCAGAAAAACACCCCCAAAGCATAATGTTACCACCACCATGTTTGACGTTGGGGATGGTGTTCTTGGGGTCATAGGCAGCATTCCTCCTCCTCCAAACATGGCGAGTTGAGTTGATGCCAAAGAGCTCCATTTTGGTCTCATCTGACCACAACACTTTCACCCAGTTCTCATCTGAATCATTCAGATGTTCATTGGCAAACTTCAGACGGGCATGTATACGTGCTTTCTTGAGCAGGGGGACCTTGCGGGCGCTGCAGGAATTCAGTCCTTCACGGCGTAGTGTGTTACCAATTGTTTTCTTGGTGATTATGGTCCCAGCTGCCTTGAGATCATTGACAAGATCCTCCCGTGTAGTTCTGGGCTGATTCCTCACCGTTCTCATGATCATTGCAACTCCACGAGGTGAGATCTTTCATGGAGCCCGAGGCCGAAGGAGTTTGACAGTTATTTTGTGTTTCTTCCATAATCGCACCAACTGTTGTCAACTTCTCACCAAGCTGCTTGGCGATGATCTTGTAGCCCATTCCAGCCTTGTATAGATCTATAATCTTGTCCCTGACATCCTTGGAGAGCTCTTTGGTCTTGGTCATGGTGGATCGTTTGGAATCTGATTGATTGCTTCTGTGGACAGGTGTCTTTTTTAAAGTTGACATGCTGAGATTAGGAGCACTCCCTTTAAGAGTGTGCTCCTAATCTCAGCTCGTTACCTGTATAAAAGACACCTGGGAGGGAGAAATCTTTCTGATTGAGAGGGGGTCAAATACTTATTTCCCTCATTAAAATGCAAATCAATTTATAACATTTTTGAAATGCGTTTTTCTGGATTTTTTTATTGTTATTCTGTTTCTCACTGTTCAAATAAACCTACCAATAAAATTATAGACTGATCATTTCTTTGTCAGTGGGCAAACGTACAAAATCAGCAGGGGATCAAATACTTTTTCCCTCACTGTATATATATATATATATATATATATATATATATATATATATATATATATTGGGGGAGGAGCTAAAGCTGGACGATATGGACAAAAGTCATATTGCGATAAATGTAACTATTTTGCTCGATATCAACAAAAACAGCAATAAAAAAAATATTTTTAATGGACAGTTACTTTACATTAGCGGCAGGGCTCTAGGCAAATTTTTTCCAGTGCCAAGTAAGACAACTGAGATGGTAGCCTATGAATATATAAAAAAAATCATCTAACACATCCAGGAAATGCATGATTGATATTTTGATGTGCAACCTGACAAAATAGGATCCAGAATTATCGTAATTATTTTTCGCTCTTCAGAGTATTTGCCGACATATTGTCCTATAGGCTATATTATTCACCACCTGAGGAAGTAGAAACTCAAAACACTTAGCTAGATTGCTAACTCTAAATATGACATTGCTGCTACACTGAACAAAAATTTAAACGCAACATGCAACAATTTCAAAGATTTTACTGAGTTATATTTCATATAAGGAAATCAGTCAATGAAAATAAATGTATTAGGCCCTAATCTATTGATTTAAACATGCCTGGGATATGCGTATGCGTATGTTGGTCACAGATACCTTGAAAAAAAGGTAGGGGCCAGGATTTGAAAACCAGTCAGTATCTGGTGTGACCACTATTTGCCTCATGCAGCACGACACATCTCCTTCGCATGTTGTTGATCAGGCTGTTGATTATTGCCTGTGGAATGTTGTCCCACTCCTCTTCAATGGCTGTGCGAAGTCGCTGGATATTGGCGGGAACTGGAACATGCTGTCATACACGTCAATCAAGAGCATTCCAAACTGCTCAATGAGTGACATGTCTGGACATTTGCAGCTTCCAGGAATTGTGTACGTATCCTTAAGACATGGGACCATGCATTATCATGCTGAGACATGAGGTGATGGCACAAACAATGGGTTTCAGGATCTCATCACAGTATCTCTGTGCATTCAAATTGCCATCAATGAAATGCAATTGTGTTCATTGTCCGTAGCTTATGCCTGCCCATACCATAACTCCACCTCCACCATGTGGCACTCTGTGCACAACATTGACATCAGCAAACCGCTCGCCCACACGACGCCAATACACGCTGTCTTCCATCTGCCCGGTAAAGTTGAAACCGGGATTCATCTGCGGAGTGCACACTTTTCCAGCGTGCCGGTGAAGGTGAGCATTTGCCCACTGAACTCAGTTACAACACCGAACTGCAGTCAGTTCAAAGAGCCTGGTGAGGACGACGAGCAAAAAGATGAGCTCCCCTGAGACGGTTCCTTACAGTTTGTGCAGAAATTTGTCGGTTGTGCATAGGGCTGTGGTGGTCATGACATTTTCTCAGCCGGTGATTGTCAAGCAAATAACTGCCGGTCTAACGGTAATTTACAATTAACATTACATTTACATTTACGTCATTTAGCAGACGCTCTTATCCAGAGCGACTTACAAATTGGTGCATTCACCTTATGATAACCAGTGGGACAACCACTTTACTTTATTTTTTAATTTTTCAATTTTTTTTAAAAATAATTTTTACTTTTTAGTGTATATATATTTTTCATTTTCTTTTATGTTAGTTTTTTTCTTCTTTTTTTGTGGGGGTGGGATGGGGGGTGAGGTAGAAGGATTACTTTTATACTAACCCAGGTATTCCTTAAAGAGGTAGGGTTTCAAGTGTCTCCGGAAGGTGGTCAGTGACTCCGCTGTCCTGGCGTCGTGAGGAAGCTTGTTCCACCATTGGGGTGCCAGAGCAGCGAACAGTTTTGACTGGGCTGAGCGGGAACTGTGTTTCCGCAGAGGTAGGGGGACCAGCAGGCCAGAGATGGAAGAACGCAATGCCCTCGTTTGGGTGTAGGGACTGATCAGAGCCTGAAGGTAAGGAGGTGCCGTTCTCCTCACAGCTCCGTAGGCAAGCACCATGGTCTTGTAGCAGATGCGAGCTTCAACTGGAAGCTAGATAACATAAACACGTTTAGCATCTCCTTGCTTCCACGCATAGCCTACAAGCCACTGATGCAGATCTTTGGAAGTCTAATAAATCCATTTAATATAACCTAGACCATCACAATAAATCCATTCTTTATTTTAGACAGGTCTAAAGAAACATGATATGAAGAAAATGTAGTCTATTTCAGAAGAACTGAATAGCATACTCTAAATTGTACTTATGTTAGGCCCTGTTCTGGCTATGCCATATGGCTGTGGGCTACACTAGTTAATTTAGCAGACAAGATTTGCTTAGAATTCCGTGGCATGAAGAATACAATTGAACATAGCTGAATAAAATAGAAAGGACATTTTCTCCAAACGATTTCTGAGGGACAGCGAACATGTGGCTATTCTGTGTTGAGCGGTTAACAAAGAAACAGGTCCTCCTATATGCTTAATTTAGAGTTATTTATGCAACTTTAGTTGTGATAAAAATTAAGTGCTATATGTTTAGATTTTTGAAGGTTAGAAGGCTGCATGATGCAACTAATGATGATTTGAAAAAAGTTGCATGAAAGTCTACACACACTTCATCAGTCTCTCATTCACAATTTGACAAGCACTTGATAATATTTTCATCAGGCCTCGAATTTGCTGCCGGCATCCCCCTTGTGTGGCCGTAATGGCCCCTAAAAAAATCCATGCTCTTTGCGGCCAAAGTGGCCGTTGTGCCCTTGGGCTGAATATAATAATTATAATCATCTTATCCTGGCAGCTGTGCTTCGAAGCACCTCTTACTCACATGGCTATCTCAGATATCTCAATTCTTATTAGCCAATGCCCTTCACGTGATCGGGTCCTTCTCACAGGCATCTCAGCTCCGAAGTAGGCTACAAGTGAGGACAGACACATCGGAGAGCAACTACGCTCCTCCCTCTTATCGAATTCCGAGGTGCATATTGAAGATGTTAGAACTACCCACATTTACTTTTCGTCAGCCAACAAGATGAGTAGGCCTAACGAACAGCAAAAGCACCAGCCTATGTCAATCTACTATCCCCCATAGTACAAAAGTTGACCTATTCTATTGGTCAACTTGTCCTTCGGTGTGAGAAATAAATATAAAAAACATACTCTGGGACAGTTGTGGGATGCGATAGAACCCAAAGTAATACAACCAAAAAAACTTTTAAAATCAATGAGGCTGATGCAACAGATCAGAACGTTGAAATAAAAATGATGATAAACTGTTAGGCTATTTCTTCACATTATAAGACCAGCAATGCGCACACGGCAGCAGGCTATACTCGCAAATGTTCCAAAATGCAATCAATTAGCGGGAAAACACTTCCCAAAAGTGATTATGCATGTAATGCATTATTATAAAGGTGTATTTTTATGGTGAAAATTATATTCCCCAAACTTGAAACTCACACGCCGCCTATGTATGCCAGTTAGGCTCTACACCGATTGTAAAGTGGATTAATGTGCTTAATTTTAAGAAGTTTTTTGGCCACTTTAGTTGTGATACAAACCTTGTCAAAAGATATAGGTCTATGGGCTAGGCTACATGAGCTGTGTGACTATGATTTGAAAAAGTAAAAAAAAAAGGCATGCACTGTTTCTTGCCTTATTGCACATAATGGGCATCATTCACAAGTGATAATGCTCATTCACAAGTGATAGGCTAATATTGTCACCCATCAGAATATTCTTGATTTAGTGTTTCTTTGTCATTCTTTGATTTTTTTGTTAATACTAAGTAATATGTATGTGAAATTAGTTTTGATTTAGATTGGACCATTACCATGCACCTGTCTCGGAACAGGGGCAGGTGGGAAAAAAACATGTAATCTATGCACTTAAATAGCGAATGGAGGATGCTTTTCCCATGGTTAATTTTCATGCCAGCCAGGTAGGCTATACTCCTGTTGTAAAGCGAAGCAATGTGCTTAATATTAGGAAAGTTCATTAATAAATATAGTAGGCCTAGCCTATATAAAGCTGAATGGTAGCTCAGTTGGTAGAGCATGGCGCTTGCAACTCCAGGGTTGTGGGTTTGTTTCCCACGGGGTGCCAGTATGAAAAAATGTATGCGCTCACTAACTGTAAGTCGCTCTGGATAAGAGCGTCTGATAAATTACTATAATGTAAAAAATGTAATATAGGGCATCAAACTCTGTTTTCTCACGCAATTGCGTAGCCAATAGAAATGTTGCGCAACATGAGCTCATGGGCACTCATGAAGTGTTTGATTTGATTTTCTATTACATTTGGTGGTCCTCTGTAGCTCAGCTGGTAGAGCACGGCGCTTGTAACGCCAAGGTAGTGGGTTCGATCCCCGGGACCACCCATCCACAAAAATGTATGCACGCATGACTGTAAGTCGCTTTGGATAAAAGCGTCTGCTAAATGGCACATTATATTTGCATTGATATCAGAGTGATTAGAGGGACAATAGAGTGCTGAGTACCAGGCAGTTAGCAAGTTTGGTAGGCTACTAATGACCATCAGCAGCATCAGAGCTTGGAGAAGCCTAGTTACCGTGACTAAACGGTCACGTGGAATTTAACTGCTGTCATGACTCGTGACCGCTGGTGTTGCGGTTATACGGTCACAGTAACAGTCCTACTTGTGCAAACCCACAGTTTCATCAGCTGTCCGGATAGCTGGTCTCAGTCGATCCCGCAGGTGAAGAAGCCGGATGTGGAAGACCTGGCCTGGCGTGGTTACACGTGGTCTGCAGTTGGAGGCTGGTTGCCAAATTCTCTAAAATGACATTGGAGGCGGCTTATGGTAGGGAAATTAAAGTTAAATTCTATGCCAACAGCTCTGGTGGACATTCCTGCAGTCAGCATGCCAATTACACGCTCCCTCAAAACTTGAGAAATCTGTGGCATTGTGTTGTGTGACAAAACTGCACATTTTAGAGTGGCCTTTTATAATTCCCAGCACAAGGTGCACCTGTGTAATGATCATGCTGTTTAATCAGCTTCTTGATATGCCACACCTGTCAGGTGGATGCAAACAATGAAGCAGTTTAGCATACGGTCCCCAGTTATCGGCCACCTTACTATTTGTTCAATTACAAGATATATCCGTTTAATGTTGTTGAAAAAAGAGACACCAACCTCGTATCTGAAATGTTTACTAGATAGTTGACTAGTTGGCTCGCCTTCCGGTAAAAAATGATGACTTGCCTGTCAACTTTTCATTGCGTAGCCCGGTGCGCCCTCCTGTGGACTCTTAAGAAATGGTTCTTCACCAACATATTCAGTGTTGTAACCAAATAATGTCTCATCGTTTGTTTTACAGATTAATCTTAGGTTTTGAGAAAGTAGATAACAGTTGAATACTAAAATATGAGTATTCATAATTTACATCAAATAAAACTTTACTTTCAGTTATGTGTATTGACATAAACAATGAAAACACTGTTGGAGTTTGTGTTGCAGAGATGGACTTGGAAAGTAAAGGAAGAAATACACAAGATGGGTTGAATAAATATATATATTATATTTTAGACATTTATTTTTTTGTACAAATAAATAATTTCATATGAACACAAACAAAACAAACAATTACATATTGACCTCCATCCTTATATTGTCACAAAAATCACAATAATAATCCAGCTCCACAGCTACCTCTGGATCCCACTGCACACACCTGCAGTGGAACCAGTGCTGGCAGAAGTCACAGCACACCCATGGCACCTCGGATCTACACTCCCGAGGGGAGCTTGCAGGCAGATCATGCTCCCCGCAGCGAGCACAGCAGGTGGTGTCTTCTTTTATAAAACATTAAATTATAATAAAAATTGATTAATATGATTTTGCAAAATGTAGAAGTTCTTCAACAACAATAGTAATTGATACAACTGAGAGAGAGAGAAAAACAGATTATGAAGTACCTGAGAGTGGTGCCATGGGTGGTCTGACCGGTGGAGCTTTTCTCTTCCTTTTCTTTGCTGCAGTTTTAGAAAAAGTAGTGTTAGACAGCATGTTGCATGAAAACCCTTTTCAACTTTTTACATCAATACCTCTGGAGGAAGCTGCAGAAGTTTTAGAGGAGGTGGAGATGACTTGAGGGCTGGTACAATGGACTGTAGATATGTAAAGAGATATATACAGTGGGGGAAAAAAGTATTTGATCCCCTGCTGATTTTGTACGTTTACAATTTTAATGGTGGGTTTATTTGAACAGTGAGAGACAAAATAACAACAAAAAATCCAGAAAAACACATGTCAAAAATTTTATGAATTGATTTGCATTTTAATGAGGGAAATAAGTATTTGACCCCTCTGCAAAACATGACTTAGTACTTGGTGGCAAAACCCTTGTTGGCAATCACAGAGGTCAGACGTTTCTTGTAGTTGGCCACCAGGTTTGCACACATCAAAGGAGGGTTTTTGTTCCACTCCTCTTTGCAGATCTTCTCCAAGTCATTAAGGTTTCAAGGCTGACGTTTGGCAACTCGAACATTCAGCTCCCTCCACAGATTTTCTATGGGATTAAGGTCTGGAGACTGGCTAGGCCACTCCAGGACCTTAATGTGCTTAATGTACTCTTTTGTTGCCTTGGCCGTGTGTTTTGGGTCATTGTCATGCTGGAATACCCATCCACGACCCATTTTCAATGCCCTGGCTGAGGGAAGGAGGTTCTCACCCAAGATTTGACGGTACATGGCCCCGTCCATCGTCCCTTTGATGCGGTGAAGTTGTACTGTCCCCTTAGCAGACAAACAACCCCAAAGCATAATGTTTCCACCTCCATATTTAACAGTGGGGATGGTGTTCTTGGGGTCATAGGCAGCATTCCTCCTCCTCCAAACACAGCGAGATGAGTTGATGCCAAAGAGCTCCATTTTGGTCTCAAGTTTTCCTCTGAATCATTCAGATGTTCTTTGGCAAATTTCAGACGGCCCTGTATATGTGCTTTCTTGATCAGGGGGACCTTGCAGCCCTGCAGGATTTCAGTCCTTCACGGCGTAGTGTGTTACCAATTGTTTTCTTGGTGACTATGGCCCCAGCTGCCTTGAGATCATTGACAAGATCCTCCCGTGTAGTTCTGGGCTGATTCCTCACCGTTCTCATGATCATTGCAACTCCACGAGGTAAGATCTTGCATGGAGCCCCAGGCCGAGGGAGATTGACAGTTCTTTTGTGTTTCTTCCATTTGCGAATAATCGCACCAACTGTTGTCACCTTCTCACCAAGCTGCTTGGCGATGGTCTTGTAGCCCATTCCAGCCTTGTGTAGGTCAACAATCTTGTCCCTGACATCCTTGGAGAGCTCTTTGGTCTTGGCCATGGTGGAGAGTTTGGAATCTGATTGATTGATTGCTTCTGTGGACAGGTGTCTTTTATACAGGTAACAAGCTGAGATTAGGAGCACTCCCTTTAAGAGTGTGCTCCTAATCTCAGCTCGTTACCTGTATAAAAGACACCTGGGAGCCAGAAATCTTTCTGATTGAGAGGGGGTCAAATATTTATTTCCCTCATTAAAATACAAATCAATTTATAATTTTTTGTTGTTGTTATTTTGTCTCTCACTGTTCAAATAAACCTACCATTAAAATTATAGACTGATCATTTCGTTGTCAGTGGGCAAACGTACAAAATCAGCAGGGGATTAAATAATTTTTTCCCTCACTGTATATATTTTATTACATTGCTGTTTATTACATTGCTGTTTGGTGTTTGTAATGGTGGGGTTGAGGGGCCGACGATGGTTTGGCCCGGGAGAGAAGTTACGTGGCCTTCTTCTGCAGCTGGGGACTCCGGCGGCTCCTACAGGTGTTGCACACTGGGAGGCACTGGTATTGGTGATGCAGGAGTGGTTGCAGCAGGTGGTCCAGCAGAGGCTATGGCGTCAATGGTCTCATCCATGGCAGCCCTTTCCTGTGCCCTCTGTGTTCTGAGGGCTGCCCGAAGCTCTTTCTCCTCTGCCTCTGCCCTCTCCTTCTCACCCCTCTCCTGCCACTGGCGCGTGTATTCCTCCCCGGTGAGGCATGTGGCGACCACAGGGAATCTTCTGTATCGGTCCAGCCGATACTTCAGGACAGTAAGGATGTGCCCCAGGTCCTTTGCTATCAGCCCCCCCTCTATTAGGGGGTGCTCTTCTAGAGCTAGGGCTGGAACTGGAACAGGGGCTGGGACTGGAGCAGGGGCTGAGGGTCCTCCTGTGGTCACTGGGGAGGAGGTGCTGATGGATGGCACAGTGCTGCTGGTTCCAGGAGAGGCGGTGGTGGGACCCGGTAGAGACCGAGATGGCATTAAACGGGACCCTTCAATGGCTGAAGGGTCAAAAGGGAAGAGGCCACACTTCTTAAACCCTTCCACCACATAGCGCATGTCCTTGCATCGCTGGTACGGGTAGCGGAATACTCTGGCAAATTCTGATTTGTTTACCATGTAGGAGTGGTCAAAATGGCTAAGGTCTGTAGCTACCTTGAAGAACTCAGCCTTTAAAGGGCCAAAGTATGCCACGTCCAGTGGCTGCAGGACATGGGTGCAGAGTGGTGGAAGACAAAGAAGTATAACCCCTTCCCTTAGTGCCTCCACGAGCACCTCCAGGTCCATGTGGCTCTTGTGCCCATCGAAGAGGAGAAGGGGAGGGCGCTCCTTCACTGCATGCTTAATGAAGTGCTGAAACCACTTCCTGAACAGATCTCCGTCAATGTAGCCACTGTTTGACCGTCCATACAATGCTTGGGGGGGGGGGGGGGGGGGTGTAGTGGCCACCGGGGAAACACTTGGGGTAGATGATAAATGGGGGGATGTCCTGCCCAGCTGCATTGAAGTATACCAGCACTGTGATGTGCTCCTTGGTCCCCGGAGCCTGCTGGCACACGTGTTTTGCGCCCCGGGGAGCCAGCACTTTGTGCCTGCTCTGGTCGCTACGAAACCCAGACTCATCGCAGTTATAGATTTGTCTGGGTTTCTCCCTCAACCCACTCTCCTCCAAGTGCTTCTCATAAGAATTGAAGAAGGTGTCCATCGTCGGATGTGTGGCACACTCAGCTCTCCCCCTGTCCAGGGTGTCCGGCCTCCTCATGCTCAGTTTCTTGTGCCTCCTCCTGAACATTTCCCACCACCTCTTCCCCAGTGGTGGGATTGTTTCCCCTGGGTGCCGAAACCTACAATAGAATAGAATATATAATTGTCCATCCAGGATGAAAATGTTTGTTTTGGCATCACCATACACATCCACATTTACATCACACACATTGAGAACAGTCAGTCCACCAATCTACATACATAAACACATAAAACAACAAATACCTGCGTATTTTGTCGGCGTATTTCATCAGCCTCTGTCTGGTGAAGGGGAACCCATGGCTGGCGCAGTAGATACAGTACTGCACCAGATAATTTTTATCCTCTGGTGCAAGCAATGTGGGTGGTCCACTGCAACAACCATGGGTCACTCGGCCGCTCAGCCTGTCCGCAAGGGTCTGCCGAGGTACACCATGCACCTTGGTAGATAAGAAAATAAAACTGTTACTAGCAGATAAAATTCACATACACATGGTAATCTCCTAAAAAGAAAAGATGCCTAACCTTGGCAGCCTGGCGGATAGCCATCCCTGCCCTGCAGTCCTCCATGGCATGGACCATGTCCACCTCACTCCTCTGCTTCCTCTTGACTTTCTCCATGCTGTGGTGTTAATACATGTAGCTAAATAACTTTGCATACTACACATTTTAGAAAGATAACTTAATCTAAATATGTATAAACATTTACATTTCAAAGCTAAGGCATTGAAAGGTGATGAAAGTTTTCACAATAACTGAAAGTGTACCCACGTTTTTTGTTTGATGTTATCTGTAATGAAAATTAGTGTCCCAATTAGTTTAATATTGATGCATACATTGTAACATTTGACTAAATACTGCCTCTATGTAGCTGTTGTAAGATGAAACATAGCCAACAGTGATAGGTGTCAAGAAGTTCATGGTTCAAAGTTCCAAATACATTTTTGCAGATTGTGCAAAACGCCTCCATCAGAGGACTCCAATTTTGATACGGTAAAGCTTGACAACATTCAGCTGTTTTCGTGATATGTATTATCTAACGCTTACAATTTCTTTCCTTTTTGCTTACCTAGCAGTTCTATCAACATTTAGCAACTAAGCTAGCAACATTAGAAAATCCGTTAGCTATATTTCAGAGGTAAAAGGTTGGATATTAAATGATGTGTGGTCTGTCGTGCAGTCGAATTTTACAATATGCAGCGTGTTCCAAAAAATGTGTACATATATAACTTTTTTGAAAACTCTCAAAACCTAACTTAACTTACATAAATTGCACTGAAAATCTGTGGTCAGCTAGCTAGAAGGGTGTCGTTAGTCGCAAAACGTACCGTTATTTTCCAGTCCATTTAAATGTTGAGCTCGAGGTGATTTAGTCCTTCAACCGCTAGAGAGTGTCCGAAGTTAGGGGGTGTCCGATGTTGGGGAAAAAATTAGCTATATCTTTCGAAAACAAACTGCAGTAGAAATGATTATCTACACATAACGAGCAGCTCATTTTATAGGCAGACCAATTCGAAACTCATCTCTCGGCATGTCCATCCCATTCATTATCTCACCCAATCATGGCTAGTAGGAAGGTTCCTGTCTTTTTCTGTGGCTAAACCAACTAGACTCGTAATTTATCAACTTTCTTCGTATTTACAGATGGCATACACGTTTGTTATTAAGGCACATGAAAGTTCAAATGCTCTAGAAGGCATTTCTGCCAAAAAACATATTTTGATAAAACATTTAAATAAACGTTCAAATGCCTCTCCTGTGAAGTCGTGACTTGCGACATACGCCTAATTTCCTGAAACGAGTCACATATAAAAGTGTGAAGGATTTTGTTACCTACAGCCAGTGCCAGCCCCCGACCAAGAAACCACTAAAATGAGACCACTAAAATGTATACAAACTATTTTAACATGAATTACACATGAATTCATGTTTTAGTAAACAGTAATTACACATCAATAATACATGAATCAAGAAGATAAATTACATATCAATTAAGACATATTTATTATTGATGTAATAGATATCTACATATTAAATACACAAGTTAATTAACTAATCACATTAATCAATATCTATTTAGCCTTTTAGTGTTTTCCAGTTCAGCTCCCTCTGGGCAAGGCTCTCACAGAGTGGACACTCCCAGACCCCAAGCCCCTCTCCTGTGGACCCACCCCCTGCCCGAGGATGGTAATTGGTGGTAAATGGCCTGATTGGAGAGAAGGGGTGGTCTATATGCGTCTCCAGGGCTAAGACGTGTTATTGGATTAGCATGTGGGCATCTGCCTCAGCCTTCCTCCTCTAGTTCGCTGTAAACAGCTTGAGAAGGGCACCTCATGTACAGGACTAACTGTAGTAGCTACCTCCACAAGCTCTTTTCTTGGTGTTCTGTTATGGCTTTGCTCTCTAGGATGAAGAATGTCAAGAAGTTACATTATTCACTGCTTCTCGTATTAGTGCACGTTTGCTTTGGTAAGTCTACCTTTTTATTTTTGCTTCCTGTGTACCTGATTGGCAACTTAAACTTTGTTCCGATTATTAATGGTTTTCAATTGCGCTAGAGTGCTTTTAGAGATGGCTAACATTCTCATAATCATACACTGTAGAGCTAAAAGCATGTTTATCCTGTTCTGGATTTATTTCTTGCCTTTCCTTCCGTCGCCTGCTTACCTGCTAGTTGCAAGTGAGTGCAATATCTTATGATTTAATATACGTTTTTGGATATTGTTTGAAACGCCCAAGTGATTTTGAAGAATGTGAAATAACACCATAGTACCATAAGTTGTGAATACTGTATGTATAAAAAAAAAAATGCTAATTTAATGGCTTTTGATGCTCGTGGGGATAAGTCAAGATATTAAAAGTGTGTATATTTTTGGGCGGGTTGACGTAACTGCACCTGTAATCCCAGTCAAGGGGATAGAGAAAGCAGAGGGGGATAGTACAATATACTCCCACAGCCAGTGTTAAGATGTTATTAGAAGAGGGAATTAGTAGTACAGTATAACAACAAATGGATTAGAGTCTTGGTGTATCTCTTCTAGCACAAGCAGACTACGCCCCATTTTTCTATGATAATGGACACTACAGTAGCAACGGAAACCTGGCACTCTTCAGTCTGTCAGAGGATACTCCTGTCGGTAAGACCTGACCCTAACCCCCCCCCCAATTGCCAAATAACCTGAAATCAACTGAAGTCAACTCTATATGTGGTTTGATGTTACTAACATGATAATTTGGCAAAAAATAAGTAAAACATGCACACATGCCCCTATCAATTCCATTGATTTTTAGCCCATGGTGGCTAAAGTTAGATGACCTTTGCAGTGGCTGTTTAAATAAAATTAAGCCATGGATTTCAGTTTCTCCTGGCCCATAGGCTACTTTTAGGGTGAGGAACAGGGCATTAGATTAACTTTTTGGTCCACCAGCCACTGACAGGTAGATTAAAAAATCTACCAGTGTCAGGTGTCAGTGTGCAGCGGTAGAACGGAGTCAGGCGCAGGACACAGAACTGAGTAACAGACGAACTTTACTTGAAAATAATCAATACTAGCTCACTGCAGTCATAAACACAAAACAAAGAACAATCACACACAAAACCATGAGGGAACCAGAGGGTTAAATAGGGAAATAATCATAACGTGATGGGAACCAGGTATGTACAAACAAGACAAAACAAATGGAAAACAGAAACGTAGATCGTGGCAGCTAGAAAGCCGGTGATGACGACCGCCGATAGCCGCCCGCATAAGGGGAGGCAACAACTTCGGCGGAAGTCGTGACAACCAGCCACTTTTTGCCGCTAAAATTACACCAACAAAACACATAAAAACTAATGAGCATGCTTTGTAATGTTTCTAAAACAATACATGTATTACTAGTAAGAAGTAACTAATGTGGAATATTGAATAATGTATTTTTTAATGACATGAGTCTTTTAACCAAAATATCACAGATGAGACAAAAATGTTCACCTGCTCCTTTAATGGCGGGAGGTTACCGTGGTAGTGCAATTCGAGTCATGTTTGTGCCTGTGAGATTGAGTCTGAGTAGTAGAAGCGTTTTCTTCTCTTCCCTAGCAGTTGATACTCAAACATAGAAAAACAACCTAGCTTGTGAACAAAACAATGTAAATAGCCAAGAAACACAAGGACAAAGTCTCACTTCAGTAGACTTTAGTTTCAAGTAAATTAGACCAACTTTTATGCCTGTGTGCAACGCTTCTAAAAATGAATCTTTCACTCAACTCTTCATGTGTGCACATCCCCCAGCTAGGCAGTGTTGCAATGCGAGGTGGGATAGGCTATATAGGATTCGTAGTTCTTTGATTTTGTGCTATTAATTTATCAGCTATGAAACAAAATGGCAGAAATATTTTGAAAATAGCTACAGCAGCATTTATTTTACTATGAATGTGATCATACTTGACTATTTTTACTCACAAATTGAAATGCGTGGCTTTCACGTGACTTTCTTTTGCAAAATAACTATCAATTAACAGACTTATTTTCAAATAATTGTCAACATATAACATCACATTAAGGTGTGGGACGTTCATTGTATTACAAGGAACAATAGCAGGTATATTTTCGCTCCAGCAGCTGGCATAATCTGTCCGTTCACAATTCACCTGTGGGAACATGGCAGCTCTCAACATTCGGCAACAAAACGAGTTGGCCACTACTATCCGAGAGATTGTTCGTGAGAAAATTACCTCTGCCCTCGACTTGCAATGAAAACCAATAAATTAATCTCTTGCACTGTTAACTTCTAAAGTGGATATCTACTCAACTAAAGTGTAAAGTTTGGAGACAGTGGGAAATCAATCTACTAAAAAAGAAAACAGAATCACTCGAAAATCTTTCCTGTAAATTCAAAGTCACAGGACTTCAAACTGATGTGGAAGTGGCCAACCCAACTTCCTTCATGAGCAATCTTTTCTATGAACTGTTTGTGCAGGAGAAGATGGGTCCCACACCGCTGATAAACATTGCGCTACGGTCCTCTCCGGAACGGATGTTGTACATGATTGTACAAATCCACAGTTTTGAAGTCAAAAACCAAATTGTTCGCCTCGCAGAGGAATTGGGGGCTCTGACCGAAGCGGAGAAGAGGATCAGCATCTACCCAGATCTGAATGCCGAACTGCTGAAACAGAGGGCAACCTACAACGAGGTGAGATCCCAGCTACGCAAGCTAAACCTGAGATCCCGGCAAAACTCATTTTGACCTTCCAAAATACAACACACACATTTTCCACTGCCAAGGATGCTGAAGACTTCTTCAAGAAGCACATCAAGCCCAACACACAAGGGGACGAGCCGACATATCTAGGCTAACCCCAATTTGACTATCTTAATATTCAGGTCTGCTATCCACGCACAATAACGTAGCCTAGCCTATGGCTGTGATGCTGCCCTTAGCATAAGACAATGATGAGGACACCCCCTCAATTGGGTAAAAGGAACATATTATTATTATATTTGCTGAACATTGGACTTTGTTATTATTATATTGACTATGGTCCAGGACATTTAGACAATGATGACTCCACGCCAATTAATGAACAATGGACAATATACACTGAGTGCACAAAACATTAGGAACACAAGCTCTTTCCATGACATAGACTGACCAGGTGAATCCAGGTGAAAGCTATTATCCCTTATTTATGTCACCTGTTAAATCCACTTCAATCAGGGTAGATGGGAAGGAGACAGGTTAAAGAATAATTTATAAGCCTTGAGACAATTGAGACATGGATTGTGTATGTGTGCCATTCAGGGGGTGAATGGGCAAGACAACAAATTTAAGTGCCTTTGTACGGGATATGGTAGTAGGTGCCTGGCGCACCGGTTTGAGTGTGTCAAGAACTGCAACACTGCTGGGTTTTTCATGCTGAACAGTTTCCCATATATCAAGAATGGTCAACCACCCAAATGGCATCCAGCCAACTTGACACAACTTTTGGACGCATTGGAGTTAACACGGGCCAGCATCCCTGTGGAATGCTTTCTACACCTTGTAGAGTCCATGTCCCAACAAATTGAGGCTGTTCTGAGGGCAAAAAGGGTTGCAACTCAAAATTAGGAAGGTGTTCCTAATGTTTTGTACACTCAATGTATGATATAATGTTGATATAGCAATGCTCCAAGAAACACACCTGCTCCAAAAGGACTCGAATAGAATAGAGAACGATTTCTACAAACTGGCTGCTTTTTCATCAGCCTCAAACAAAACTAAAGGTGTAATCATAATGATACATAAGAAACTCAGAATTACCATATTGTGTAAAAGTGAAGACCAAGAAGGTGGAAGCACTTTCTTTAAATGTATCCATAATGGAAAGAAAATGGCTTTTATTAACCCTTTGACAAATACTAGTAAACAGCTGTGATCATTCTACAGTGGTCCCTGGAGCGTACACTCAAACCGGTGCGATTAGAATGCTTATTTAGAACGTCCAGTTTCGATTGACGCAACAGTCAGCGTTCGAGCTGGCCAGACTGTTTTTTAACAGAAACATTTTGCACAAACAGAGTCCTTAAAAAGTTATGTCCTGAATGTGACCAGTTTCTTTTTAGATGCAATGTTCAGACATTCACATAAGTAGCGACAGCATTACACAATCATCCAAACCGGAAAATGTAGGCTGCATTAGTCCTAGGAAAGATTGACGTAACACAAGCAGTCATATTTAGCTAACTCTCGGCTGACAGAAACCACAATATGAATTAGCTAATAGCAATTACTATTTACAATTCATCACATCACGGGTGAGCTCACCATTGATCTAAATAATTGAGTAAAACACTTTCTAAAAATGAAAAGTAATCCGACGATGGGTAGTTTTTCGAATCAACCAAAGATAAGAAGAGGAGACAGTAAGATGTTGGTCTGTTTGCAGTATGGATGTTGAAGGGGGTGTGTCATCTATGATCATTTACTTCCCTTCATTCACTTCCGGAAGTTTACTTGAAAGATGAGTGAACCATCCCTCACCTCATTTTGTTATAACATCTTTGGTCTGACAGACGTTTACGTCACACCCAGAATGCATTGTGTAATATCGCCAAACATGGCGCCACACATAGCTTGCAAATAGCTTATTAGCTCATCATAATCAGTACAACCTTCAAAAAAGTATTTTACACACAACATATGTGTCTATTACAATCTATGCAATAATCGGAATGCATGATTTGTCACCAATACTTGAAAACATGTGTAAAAACTGTAAATACATTATGCTCCATACATACTGTACATACATACACACAAACATACTGTTTGCCACAGTAGAAACTAAATCACGATATACAGAAAATAAGGCACTTACTTTGATAGGAACGCACACATGTCCCAAGTTATTATTTGGAAAACAACAATGAAGGCAATGCGAGCACCAGCCAGAAAATATGCTAGTGGGAAAAAGTTTATTCAAGACTGAGCAAATATCTGCATACTTGATCTGCGGAAACACTGGGGAAGTCCTTGGGCTCTCCTCGAAAAGAGAAGTTTGTCCGGGTCAGTAAAGCCTCAAACGTAAATTGTCCGCAACAGTGAAATGGGCTACTTCTATGTGAATTAATGAGGAGGCGGAACACACCTCAATTCAAACTGTTGTTAGAAAATACAACTTGTTAGAAAATAATTAAAAATTGACAATTTGAAACATAGCCTATAGAAAATTAGCAGGCATCGTGTCTTGGGTTGAGGGCAGCGTAAGAATCACATTCTGGAACAGTGAGTGCATTCTGACATCACGTGCAAAAAAAAACTCATGCTGAGGCGACTGTTAGAGATATTTGAAACTCACTCGTAAAAAGGTTCATGTGTACGCTCCAAATTCATATGATCCTATGTTTTTTGATTCTCTGAACAGCATATTGTTAGAATCAACTGAATTCCATCTGGTACAGACATTAATGCCATTTTGGACCTGCGGAACAAATCTAATACGACCAACTACAATCCACAAGCAACCAAGGCTTTCCAGCAAATGAAACCTCTTTGACGCCTAGTGATCACATAATCCTAAAGCAAAAGAGAACACTTTCTACTCAAACAGGCATAAATCATTCTCACAAATCGATTTCATTCTATTATCTACAGCTCTATTTTATTTCATAAAGAAAATAGAAATTCAAAATATGAGCTTGTCAGACCACCACGCTTACTACTGCCAACTTCTATGTGACGAGTACTGAGTATACAAAGAGGCAGGATGCAGACGCAGGAATTAACAAGGTCAAGGTTTACTTAAATAACGAGAAAGAGAATAACAAAGAGAGAGTAAATGACACGACAATAAACAATCACACACAACACAATACAGAACAGTCCAGGGCTAAATAGCGGTTGTGATGAGATGATGAGGTGCAGGTGCGCTGGAGGTGATTAGGGTGCGTTGGGTATCCATTCCAGTGTTGCCGAGGTGGTGCGCTCAGACCGGTGGCTCAGTAGACCGGCGAATCAGAGCGCCGGAGGGGAGCAACGGGCGAGACGTGACATTCTAATTTCAGAATCTCCTAAAAGAGCCACAAGATGGCATTTCAACGTTTCCTTACTACAAAATCCTACATTCTGTGATCAATTTGAAATTGAACTACATTAATTAATAATGATCAATAAAAATTCAATCGATGACCCCCGGATTCTATAGGACACCACATTTTTAAAAACAAAAATAATGCAACTGCATTTGCATCTGGGTTGAATAAATCACAATGAAAGGATATATCAGATTTGAAAATGTTGTTAACTGTGTTAGAGCGTTCTCAACAAACACTCTTTTCAGACCAGGTAGCTATTACTCTTTCCAAAATCAAGATATAACTTAATTTATTGATAAGACAGAGAGCAGAATTTGCCACCCATCAAGTAAGACTCAACCTTTACTTCCATGATAATCGTCACAGTCGTTTACTGGCCAACAATCTACGCAGTAATGATCAATTAGCTGATATAGCAATTATTAAATCTGAAACAGGGGAATTACTATCAGAACCAAAATTAGTCAAACAAAGATTCTCCCGCTTCTATAAAGAACTGTACACCTCTGATTGTTTATCCACACCAAGCAAGACTAAGTCATTTCTAAAAGAATCAAGAACTCCTCTTCTCTCAATAGAGGAAGCCATCTCGCTGGGAGCCCAAATCTCTCTCGATTAACTCAAAAAGGCATTGGATAGCATAAATAAAGGCAAATCACCTGGATAGGACAGTGTTCCTCCTGAGGTCTATACAACTTTGGGGAATCATTTAGGTCCACTATTGCTAAAAATTATTAATACAGCCGTTCACAAAGATTAATTTGGGAGAGATGTGAATACAGCACTAATTTCACTTTTATAAAAAAAGGGTAAGGATGTCACCCAGCGTTCTCACTATCGCCCCCTTACTTACCCAAATTGGTCCACACGGACCAAAGCAGGTTTGTTAAACCTTTCCAGCCTGAGTGGAATGTTCAATTTCTGCTGAATCATGACCTCTGCATGCATAAATGAGTGTAATTTGCTGGTGTAAAACCATACAGTATATGAAAACATGATACATATTTTGATATGATATGATATCAAATAATATGACATACAATAACACCCCATCAATCAAATTGTAATCAGTCAAGAAATAACACCCATGAAATGTGTATCTTAAACGAAAATCAATACTTTTTCCCCAAACAACTGCCATTTACACAACTTTTTAATGAAAATAGAATACGAAGGTTACATATGTACTCACAGTTATGTGAGCTATATGGATCACTCCAATATATTGGTATCACTCTGCGGCAGAGGGATACATCCGTGGTGAGGATTTACAGATTTACTCCCGTGTACACCTGTGTCACGGCTGGGGTCCGCCTCTATATATAGACCCCATGGCCACGACACACGTTCTCTACATTTTTTGAGGCACCTCTAGCACCGTAGAGGATTGGAGTGATCCATATAGCTCACATAACCGTGGTTACATACGTAACCTTCGTTATGTTTCACTATATTGGATCACTCCAATATATTGGTACAGCCGTACCAGATTTATTCGGTGCTAGAGGGACCTGGCCAGCCAGTGGCGAAGTCCCAGCACGGAACTGAGATGCAGGGGCCATCATTGTGGAAGGGGGGTCCCGGCACAGTCCCCGGAAGGGAAGGCGACGTACAGGACCGCTTAACGAACAACAGAGGGAGGTGCCACATTTACCCGATAGCAAAGGTGCAAGAGGAAGCCCAGCTGGCCGCAGCACAGATATCAGAGAGGGGCACTCCCCTCAGTAGAACCCAGGATGCAGCCACACCTCGTGTTGAATGTGCAACCACAGATCCCAGCACTGGCCTTGCCAGCTAGGCGGTATGCTGTTGTAATCGTGTCCACGGTCCAGTGAGAGAGCCTCTGCTTTGATAGCCCAGCCCCCAGGACTCTCTCACCATAGCAGATAAAGAGCTGGTCTGTTGTTCACACTGACAGTGTCCGCTCCACATAGGCAGCCAGTACCCGCACATGACACAGCATGCCAGAGGGAGGCCCAGACTCCCCCGCCACTGCCGGGGGGTCGTAAGCAGACAGGATAAAAGGGATGTTCACATCCTTGTCTGACAGAACCTTCGGGAGGAATGAAGGGTTGGGGCAGAGAGATATACTACTCCCACCGGGGTCCATCCGGTAGCACTCAGAACTTGGAGACCAAGGGATGGCGCCCCACTGGCCTGTCCATCCACCCCACATGACAGGCAGATATAGCGGCCACAACCTCAATACCAGTGCACCAAGAGCAGAATAACCGCCAGCGCAACTGGTATGCAGCTGTTGTAGCCGGTGTCCTTGCGCCCTGCATGGTGTTCATTACGCCCTCCTGTAGTCCTAACATGGACCATTGGTGCCGTTCAGCGGCCAAGCCCACAGACTGAGGCGGTGCAGTCTCGGATCCAACAGTTCCCCCGGGCTGAGACAGCAGGTCGGGTCTCAGGGGCAAATGCCAAGGTGTCCCAGACAACAAGGACAGGAGAATGCTGAACCAGGGTCGTCTGGGCCAGTATGGGGCCACCAGCAGTAGACGATGCTCCGCCATCCTGGTCCTGTTCAGCACAGCCTGGATCAGTGGAAAAGGGGGGAATGCGTAAAGCTCCAGCCCTGGCCAATCGTGAGCCAGAGCATCCAAGCCCAGAGGCCCTGGTGGCTCCAACATGGAGTACCACAGGGGGTAGTGTGCATTGCCCAGGGAGGCAAACAGGTCCACCTGCACCCTGCTGAACTTGTCCCACAGGTGCTGCACCACCTGGAAATGTAGGCTCCAGTCTCAAGGTGGCGGGCCCTCCCTCGAGAGCATATCCACTGCCATATACAGGATGCCAGGCACGTGCTCTGCGCGTAGAGACGCTAGACGTCACTGAGCCCAGAGAAAGAGATCCCGTGCCATAAAATGGAGACGGTGGGACCTCAGTCCACCCTGATGGTTGATTTAATCCACCACTGTGGTGTTGTCCTTTCTCACCAGGACATGTCTTCCCTTCAGATGTGGAAGGAAAGGCTGCAGGGCCAGCAGTACAGCTCGGAGCTCTAATGTATCGATGTGCCTGCCGCTCCAAGGGGGTAGCCAACAGCCGCAGGCCGACCTGCCCTTGGTCACACCCCCCACAGCCGATCTGGGAGGCATCTGTGCTGACCAGCTCCCGGCGGCACATCTTTAGCATCTCCACCCCACCTGAGAGAAAGGAGCGACAGCGCCATCTCAACAATGCCCTGAGGCACTGTCCGGTCACCCGCAGCTGGCAGTGACAGTGGCGCTTTGGGTGCAGCCGGTGGGAGTTGAACCACAGTTGAAGAGGCCGGAGTTGGAGCAGGCCCAGGGGAATCAGCAACGAGGCCACCGTCAGCAAGCCCAAAAGGCGTTGGCAGGTCAGGGTGGACACCACCCGCCCCTGCCGAAAGTGGTCGAGGCAAGATAAGATCGCCTGAAACCTTCTGGTGGCTAGGCGTACTCTCATGAGTACCATGCCAATGAAGGCCACCCTCTAGGTGGGCGTCAGATGACTCTTCTTGTCGTTTACAGTACTGCCCATCCCGCCGAAGTGGGTCAGGAGCGTGTCTCTGTCTGACAGGACCTGGGTCCTGGTCGGGGCACAAATCAGCCAATCTTCCAGGTAATTGAGGATCAATAGGATCCTGTCCTGAGATGTGCCAGGACAGCGTCCATGCACTTTGTGAAAGTGTGGGGTGCCAAGGAGATCTCCAGCCGCAGTGTAGATGGGGACAGATGGAGAGTCATCACTGTCCACCAGTTTGATGTCCAGTGCAGTGGCTACCCGAGTGAGTAGGCTCCTTGCCAACAGCCATATAAAGTCCAAAGAAGAAGAAGAAGCCAGAAGGAGGAGAGATTATTAGAAACAAATTACAAATAGCATTTAGTCTTAGGGAACACATTGTCTCTTTCAAACCTGTAAACAAATTGCAAGGTATCACAATCATAGCCGTAACATTATATACAACATTCATCAAAGGGATATTGCTTTTAAAATTGATCTGGAATTACATGATATGATAAGAATAAGGCATATAATAACAATAATTGGCTTTTACAACATACATTTTTACTGTATATCCATTACACTAGGCCTATAGCCTATCACGTGACGAGTCGGGAATAATTTAAAATCCCAACATTATTTTAAAGCCTGTACAAGTCCTTTACGTTAACACTTTACTTGACACCCAGTGTCATAACACATTATGACACTGTCATAACCATGTCATAATATGTCATAACAGCTGACATAACTTGACCATATAATGACAGGTTATGACATCACACTGTCATGACCCATATACAGTGCATTGGGAATGTATTCAGACACCTTCACTTTTGTGACGTTTTGTTACGTTACAGCCTTATTCTAAAATGTTTTTTTTTTTAAATCCTCATCAAAAATCCACATCCTCACACAATACCCCATAACAACAATGCAAAAACCCCAACTGAAATACCTTATTTACATAAGTATTCCGACCCTTTACTATGAGACTCGAAATTGAGCTCAGGTGCAACCTGTTTTCATTGATCATCCGTGAGATGTTTCTACAACTTGATTGGAGTCCACCTGTTGTCTATGTAATTGATTGGACATGATTTGGAAAGGCACACACCTGTTTATATTAGGTCCCACAGTTGACAGCGCATTTCAGAGCCAAAACCAAGCCATGAGGTCGAAGGAATTGTCCGTGGAGCTCCGAGACAGGATTGTGTCGATGCACAGATTTGGGGAAGGGTACCAAAAACATTCTGCAGCATTGAAGGTCCGAAAGAACACAGTGGCCTCCATAATTCTTAAATGGAAGAAGCTTGGATCCAACAAGACTTCCTAGAGCTGGCCGCCCGGTCAAACTGAGCAATCGGGAGAGAAGTGCCTTGGTCAGGGAGGTGACCAAGAACCCGATGGTCACTCTGACAGAGCTCCAGAGTTCCTCTGTGGAGATGGGAGAAACTTCCAGAAGGACAACCATCTCTGCAGCACTCCACCAATCAGGCCTTTATGGTAGAATGGCCAGACGGAAGCCAGTCCACAGTAAATGGCACATGACAGCCCGCTTGGAGTTTGCCAAAAGGCACCTAAAGACTCTCAGACCATGAGAAATTCACTGGTCTGATGAAATCAAGATTGAATTATTTGGCTTGAACGCCAAGCGTCACGTCTGGAGGAAACCTGGCACCATCCCTATGGTGAAGCATGGTGGTGGCAGCATCATGCTGTGGGGATATTTTTCAGCGACAGGGACTGGGAGACTAGTCAGGATCAAGTGAAAGATGAACGGAGCAAAGTACAGAGAGATCCTTGATGAAAACCTGCTGCAGAGCCCTCAGGACCTCAGACTGGGGTGAAGGTTCACCTTTCAACAGGACAACAACCCTAAGCACACAGCCAAGACAATGCAGTAATGGCTTCGGGACAAGTCTCTGAATGTCCTTGAGTGTCCCAGACAGAGCCCGGACTTGAACCCGATCTAACATCTCTGGAGAGACCTGAAAATAGCTGTGCAGCGACGCTCCCCATCCAACCTGACAGAGCTTGAGAGGATCTGCAGAGAAGAATGGGAGAAACTCCCCAAATACAGGTGTGCCAAGCTTGTAGAGTCATAACCAAGAAAACTCAAGGCTGTAATCACTACCAAAGGTGCTTCAACAAAGTACTGGGTAAAGTGTCGGAATACTTATGTAAATGTGATATTTCACTTTTTGATTTTGTATAAATTTGCTGTAATTTCTAAAAACCTGTTTATGATTTGTCATTATTGGGTATTGTGTGTAGATTGATGAGGGGGAAAAAACAATTTAATCCATTTTAGAATAAGGCTGTAATGTAACAAAATGTGGAAGAATGTGAAGGGTTCTGAATACATTCAGAATTCACTGTACAACTTTTTAAAACATTTAATAATGTTTTTTTTTTAATCAATTAGCATATTTGAGTTTAAACACAATAGTTGTTGTATTGTTTGTTCTGTATTTTCTGGTGGATTAAACTAAAATTGCAACAATTTTTTAGTGATCCAATTCGTAATATAGTACACTTTTGGTTGTTTACATAATTTGGTTGTAATCCAGAGATGTTAGAAAAAATATCTAGATAATCTACGAGGCTGTGGAGGGATCCAAATTGTGGATTTAAAAGAATCATCAGTGTATGATGACACCTTTGTTTTTTAGCCCTTGATTTCTAACCCATTGATCTATTATTGTTGGATCTGATTTTAATAGCTAACATTTTGATGGCCATAACAAATAGATATGCCGATAGTGGACAACCTTGTTTTACTCGTCTTGACAGTTTAATACTTTCAGAGAAGTAGCCATTATTTACTATTTAACCCATTTTAGAGATTCTCCGAAATTGAAACAGTCCAGGCATTTCTATATAAATTCCAGTCGTACTTTATCAAAAGCCTTTTCAAAGTCAGCTATGAATACCAAGCCTGGTTTCCCAGATTTTTCAGTGTTCTATTCTTTCCAGTAATTGTCTTATATTAGTATTGGCCATGTAAAAAAACCTATCTGATTAGGATGAATAATATCGACAATACCTTTTTTAATTCTACGCGCTATGCATTTTGCTAGAATTTTTGCATCACAACACTGATGTGTAGGGTGCCTCCAACTTTTTAATGGACTGTATCTTTATATTCACCACTTGTATCCTGTTTCAGGAATAATAAAGTCAGACCTTCTTGTTGAGTATCTGATAATCTACCATTTTTGTAGGAGTGGTAAGACATGTAATAGCGGTCCTCTGAGTATATCAAAAAAGGTTTGGTGTACCTCCACTGGGATGCCATGAAACCTTGGAGTTTTCCCAGACTTAAATGCTTTAATTGCATCAAGAAGTTCCTCCTCTGTAATTTGGCCTTCACATGAGTCTTTTTATATGGTTGTTAATCCATACAGTGGAGATGGACGAGACTGAAATGAAAACATGTTTTTAAAGTACTTTGCTTCCTCTTTCAAAATATAATTTGGTGAATCATGGGTGACTCCATCGTTTGTCAAAAGTTTCAGTTAATTATTTTTGGTAGCATTTCTATGTTGAAGATTAAAAGATAATTTGTTGCATTTTTTTTAATTTTCCATCCAGTTCACTTTATTTTGACAATATATTAGACTTGATCTTACTTGAATAAGTTCCTCCATTTCTTTTTGTTTTTCCTCTTAACTTATTCTGTGCCTTTATAGTATAGTTTTTATTGCTATCTATCTGTACTATTAGTCCTTCCATTTCTTTTTACCTAAATTGCTTTTGTTTTAGACATGAGTACTGAATTGCATTGCCTTTAAAAGTGTCCAATACAATAAGGGGATTTGCTGTACCTATGTAATGTCAGAAAAAGTCCTTTATAAATTATTCTGTCCTAGTTATCCAATAGGCTTTGAATACATTTCCAATATCCTAGCCCACTTGGAAATTATGTAAGAGTAATATATATGGCAATTATTTGAGAGTCCGACCGCATTCTGTCCCCATCAACACTTTCTATACTTTTGGTGCCAGCGAGAATGACATGAGAAAGTAGTCAAGACGACTATCTTGATTGAGCCTCTGCCATGTCTATCTTACTAGGTCAGGATATTTAAGCCTCCATATATCCACTACTTCCAATATGTCCATGACATTTGTGATTTCCTTAAGTGCATGAGGGTGATAGTTTGTAGTTTGATTTCCTTTCCGGTCCACTGAGGTATTTAAAACCGTATTATAATCTCCCACCATAATAATTGAGTCTTGTATTGCTTGTAGGTTTGATCAATTATTATATATATTTTCAAAGAAGCATGGATCATCATTATTTGGACCGTATAGATTAATGAGCCATATCTGTTTATGGTCCAATAACATACTAAAATCATCCATCTACCTTGCGGATCTGTTTGGACAATTTGCACATTCGGATCAAAATTATTGTTAATTAATATTATCACCCCTTTTGAGTTTCTTTGCCCATGGGAGAAGTATATTTCGGCCCCACAGTCCTTTTTCCACACAACTTCATCTAAAAGTGTTGAATGAGTTTCCTGTAAACAATAGATATTATATTCCTTGTCTTTTAGCTAGGTACCCCATGAGCTCAGTAGAGCCCTTGAGCTCATGTTGCGCAACATTTCTATAGGCTATGCATTTTCATGGTAAAACAGAGGTTTGATGGCCTCTATTAAAAAGAGGAGGATCCCATCAGCTTTCTATAGGCTAGGCCTACTATATTTAATTCTCAACTTTCCTAATATTAAGCACATTGCTTCGCTTTACAATGGGAGTATAGCCTACCTGGCTGGCATGAAAATTAACAGCAGGAAAAGCGTCCTCCATTCACTATTTAAGTGCATAGATGACATGTATTATTTTCAATTGCACCTGTTCTGAAACAGGTGCATGATAATGATCCATTTTAAATCCAAACTAATTTTACACATATTTAATTTAGTATAGGTAAAGACACCATTAAATTAAGAATAGTCTGATGGGTGAAATTAGCCTTTCACTTGTGAATGATGTATTATCACTTGTGAATGATGCCCAGCATGTTTCAGTAAGGCAAGAAACAAGACTTTTTCAAATCATAGTCACACACGTAGCCTAGCCCATAGGCCTATATATTGATAAGGTTTGTATCCCAAGTAAAGTGACCAATGAACTTCTTAAAATTAAGCACATTAATCTGCTTTACAACCGGTGTAGAGCCTAACTGACATACATAGGCGGCGCGTGAGTTTAAAGTTTGGGGAAGATAATTTTTACCATAAAAATGCAACTTTATAATGAAGCATTACATGCATAATCGCATTTGCAGTCACTTTTGAGAATAGTGTTTTCCCGCTAATTGATTGCATTTTGGAACATTTGCGCTTAGATCCTACTGCTGTGTGCGCATTGCTGCAATTATAATGTGAAGAAATAGCCTAATAGTTTATCAACATTTTAAGCTAAATTTTAATCAACCTCATTGCTTTTAAATGTTTTTTATTTATTTGAGTGGTTGTATTAATTTGGGATCTATCGCATCCCACAACTGTCTCAGAGTACGTTCGGAATATTTCATTCTCGCACAGAAGCACACGTTGACCAATAGAATAGTTCAACTTTTGTACTACGGGGAATAGTAGATTGACATATGCTAGTGCTTTTGCTGTATCTTAGGCCTACTCATCTTGTTGGCTGACGAAAAGTCAATGTGGACTGTTCTTCTAACATCTTCAATATGCGCCTCGGAATTCGATAAGATGGACGAGCGCAGTTACAGCCCTGATGTGTCTGACTTCACTTGTAGCCTACTTTGGAGCTGAGATGCCTGTGAGAAGGACCTGGACACGTGATGGGCATTGACTAATAAGAATTGAGATATCTAAGATAGCCATGTGAGTGAGAGGTGCGTCGGAGCACAGCGATTAAGAGCCGGGAGAAAGGACATTTTAATTATTATATTCAGCCAAGGGCACAACGGCCACTTTGGCCACAAAGGGCATGGAATTTTTTTAGGGGGCATTACGGCCACACAAGGGAGATGACGCCAGGAAATTCGAGGCCTTTTGAGAATATTATCAAGTGCTTGTCAAAATTGTGAATGAGAGACTGAGGAAGTGTTTACAGCCTGCGCAAAAAACTAAGCAGAGCTCATGCTTTTCATGCAACTTTTTTCTAATCATCATTAGGGTCCCATCATTCAGCCTTAGAATGTATAAAAAATCAAAACATAAAGCCCAACGTTTGAATCACAACTGAAGTTGGATAAATAACTCTATATTAACCTCTTCATCACGAGGTTCCCCATATCCGGGGTACTCCTCCCGCAATCTCAAACAATGGCATAGTACGGTTTTTAAACATGTGTGAATACCTGAATGTTATACACTACTGGAACGAGAAGCGTCTCAACTGTGAATCTAGCTAAACTGTTGTTGCCCAAATTAAATAATATTCCGACTCCAAGCAAATATATAAGCATATAGCAAAACCAGTACTGTATTTTGAAACCGTGCATGCCCGTATATTCGTAGACAGATAACGTATTTTTCTCAACCTATCTACACAAACGATACACCATTCAAAAGCTGCTACCTCACTGATTCCAACAGTGATAGCTGTGTTCCTCTATGACCAACACTCACTAAACTATTAATTAAAGAACGTCAATAACAAACTTCCATTTTTTAAAATCACAACAACAAACTGCGTCTTACCTTTGTGTTTCTGTTACCAAAAGTAGTGTCTGATCGAATAAAACCACTTGAAAAGATACTCTAGGGTCTCTTTCTCATTCTGAGTCGATTTCAATGAGTTTCCATCGTTTTACATGGCCAACAATGTGTTTGAAGATGAAGTCAGTAGTTTGGTTCAATCACAACAGGCACTGTTTTGTCGCCATCTTCTGGATATATGATGCAATCCCGGTGGTTTGTCATTGTTCTAATTTAATTCTACAGATCCAGAACTTTCGATAGAGGGGTCACATGTCAAAATCGACCAACCGTTTGTTGAAATATCCAGGTGCCATTGTCATTGTCTCATATTAGTTGACTTGCTGCATTACGCATGGTTACGCAGAGCACACCACAACACTCGAATTTTGGAGGTAAAACGCAAAGTTTATTCAAATATGGCCGGCTCTAGTAACAAATATACAGTTACAGAGGCGTTATTAATTGTAACAGATGAAAGTTGGACTCCATGTATCCCCATTGACTCTGAATCAGACGATGAGGACCTGCTTAGACCGGACGAACCAGACCCCAACGACGAGAACAAAGGTTATCGTGTCCAGGGCCCTACTCAAGCATCAGAAGAGTATGTAATCCCATTGTTATTTATTACTTCTAATACTACTATTACTAATTTATTGTATGAGTACAAAACATACATTCAAAAATATCTATTTGAGTAACTGAAGCTCAACGTAAGTTAGCGCTAGCTTAGCTAGCTTAGCTTAGAGGCCCACGCACAAGTTGACTTACAATAGAACGCTATGTGTATTATTTATTGTCACTGAATTATCACTTTAGTCAACATTCTCATAGATCTACTATTTATTTTATATATCTGACTGTTTTGAGTCAGATTTGTCAATGAATGAATACAAGTGTGTTTTAGTCATGATTTTCTTTTCTCTTTTGTCTTGTTTGTACAGTGAAGATGATTATAGGGGTGATGAGCCACAGCTTCCCCTTCCTCAGGCAGAGCACTGCTCCCCTCCCTCGGCCACGGTCTTCATCGGACACTGAGTCCCCTGTAAAGAGCCCTCAACCCAAAAGAAAAGGAAAAGCTTTCTCAAAGTCAGTGCATCCAAGTCAGCGTGGTGGAGGTAGGCCTGAAACTCGAAGATTTGGGGAGGAAGAAGAGGAAGAAGAAGATAGGTGGCATAATAGAGAAGAGAAAAAAGGGTCTACATTTTGTGTGACAACCCACCCAAGGACACCATATCATTGTTTATAGTTTTGGGATGTGTGTAATTTTTGTTTTTAAATTTATTGTTTATAGTTTCTAATAAATCTGCTCAGTTTGGAGTCAAACTTTCCCATTGTATGGTTTATTTTAATGGGAACACGTATAGAGGTCTGGGAGAACATGGGAAACAACATCAAAACAGTTGTATTTTGATGGAATGTACACATATAGTGATATGTTAGTGAAATCAAATGCCTTTTGCTGTCTGGTACCTGATAAAAGTCAAATGGCACTGATGGTGCCCAAATCTACCCAAATGTCTCCATTTGGTAATCCGCCTAAACATACTTCAACTAAAACCCCTACAACTTTGGTTTACTTTACTTTATTGGCATCAAACTTCACATAAGTACTCATCAGATATTGGGCTATGGTCCCATAGTGTTTAGGGGCTGCAGCTGCATAAGTCCAATAAATTATTCCCTATAAAACCTGAAGTTACTTTCAGGCGGAATCAAAACCTCCCAATTTATGCTGTGTTCTAGCTTCATGTACTCTGACACAGTAATACCCAAATTAATTATGATTGATAGCCCTTGTCGTTTTGGAGATATACTCTATTCAATTTGGGCATGCATTTTCGAGGCAGGCACTTTAGCTAGGTGCCTAGTGTTGAAGAGGTTAAGCATATAGGAGGACCTGTTTCTTTGTTAACCGCTCAACACAGAATTGCCGCATGTGCGCACTCCCTCGGAAATCATTTGGAGAAAATATCCTTTCTATTTCATTCAGCTAGGTTCAATTGTATTCTTCAAACTATTAAACAATATAAAATAATGCCAAGCAAATCTTGTCTGCTAAATGAACTAGTGTAGCCCACAGCCATATGGCATAGCCAGATCAGGGCCTAACATAAGGACAACTCAGAGTATGCTATTCTGTTCTTCTGAAATAGACTACATTTTCTTCATATCATGTTTCTTTAGATCTGTCTAAAATAAATAATGTATTCATTGTGATTGTGTAGGCTATATTAAATTGATTTATTCGACTTTTTAAAATGTAGATGTTCCAAAGGTCTGCATCAGTGGCTTGTAGGCTATGCGTGGAAGCCACGGGTGCTAAATGTAATAATATTAATTAACAGTCAATTACCATGAGACCGACAGTCAATTTGCTTGACAATCACCGGCTGACAAAATTCCATGACCGCCACAGCCCTATTCCTTACTCGAGGCTTTGATCAACACATTGTACACTAGTGGCAACTGGTGATCACAATGATTTAGAAAAGCCTAATTGTTATACATGACGTCTCACACAACATAGCGCATGCGCAGTGTAGCCTTTTTGTCTTCTACCAAAACCAATACCAAACCAATCAGGTGGTTGTTCGACTAAACAAAACTTTGGACGTCATTGATCACATTCTTCTGATAAAGCGATACAAGCATCGGCACACTGCTTTGAAATTAACTGCTTAGCTATTTCGCCGCATGCCTTGGCGCGCTGGTATCAAACGTAACAAGGAGCTGATCGTGGACTACAGGAAACTGGGGGGCGAGCACACCCCCATCCACTTCGACGGGGCTGCAGTCGAGCAGGTCGAGAGCTTCAAGTTCCTCTCTGTCCAAATCACTAAGAACATAAAATGGTCCACACACACGCGCACAGTCGTGAAGAAGTCGTGATAGAGCCTTTTCCCCATCAGGAGGTGGAAAAGGTTTGGTATGGGCCCTCAAATCCTCAAAAGTTGTAAGCTGTACCAATGAGAGCATCTTGACTTGCGGCATCACCACTTCGTATGTAAAAAGCACCGCCCTCGATTGCATGGCGCTACAGAGGGTGGTGCGGACAGCCCAGTACATCACTCTATATCAGGCCGTGTGAAAGGAAGGCCCGGAAAACCATTAAAGAATCCAAACACCCAAGCCATAGACTGTTCTCTCTGCTTCTGCACGGCAAGCCATACCAGCTCCTGATACTAACAGGCTCCTGAACAAGGAGTCGCTAGAGCGCGATGAGCCCCACCCCCAAAATGGAGGATTTGCTCTGTGACATTTCATTTAAGTAAAGAAACTGCCCATAAAGCCCTGAACCAATTATATCTATTTGTAGCTCATGTGTAAATGGCAGTTTTCTGAAATAAAATTGGTGATTGGACGGCAGTGTTATTAAGGCTTTAAACCATCTAAACTATTATTCAGAAATTAGAACGCTCCGGCTGGATAACGTAAGTCGACTTTTACATATCTTGGATGCTTCATCAGAAACAACAGCTCTTTGGCTGTAGGAGGACTATCCGTACCAGACTTGAAATTGTATTTCCAGGCAGACATTGAATATCCCTTTGAGGATGGTGGTTGTTAATTACACTTTGGATAGTGTATCAATACACCCAGTCACTACACTGTAAAACCAGATAAGCTCTGGCTACGCAAACGTTTTGAGGAAACCGATTACCAAAACAAGAAAAAGTTAAGAAACTTAAATAGCTGAAGGGAGCAGTACTACCTTCATGAGTCATACAAATACAGTTTTTTTGAGTAATGTATACTTAAATTTAATGCCCCCACTAAGCCACGCCTCCAATCATTTCCCAGTGTGCCTTGCCTTTTTGATTGAATTGTAGAGTTACTCCCCATGACTGTATTTGTTAATGACAGAGACATGGTTGTTGAATTCTTTCATTTTCAGTGTTGTGGCCTTCACAAATGAGTTCCTATGTGAATATTATCATTATAATTGAACCATTACATACAGTATATCATAAGGCCTTATACAGTGACCTGAAACTCATAGTTTACAAGCCACATCAGGCCTGCAAGTAGGTTTGCAAAATCACAAACTTTATAATTTTTCCCCCCAGTAATCTTCCAGGATTTTCTGGAAAACCTCAGAAATATACCAGAATTTGGCAACCTGTTGTGGAAATTTTAAAGAAGAGAGGCTGTAGATTCTTCAAACAACAACTTTATTATAAGATTTGCAAAAATGGAGTGGTTAACAATCACTCAATGGTGCAGAGTTAAGAGCCCAACGAACAGAGTTGGCTCTCCGCTTTTATAGAAAGTACAACCTCACTGTAGAACAGTACAACAGTCCATCCTTACTTTAAGACATGAAGGTCAGTGAATCCGGAACATTTTAAAAACTTTGAAAGTTTCTTCAAGTGCAGTCGCAAAAACCATCAAGCGCTATGATGAAACTAGCTCTCATGAGGAACGCCACAGGAAAGGACCACCCAGAGTTACCCCTGCTGCAGAGGATAAGTTCATTAGAGTTAACTGCACTACCACAGCATTCTGCAGCAAAACGCCATCTCATATGGTTTGTGCTAAGTGGGACTATCAACAGGACAATGACCCAAAACACATCTCCAGGCTGTGTAAGGGATATTTGACCAAGGAGAGTGATGGAGTCCTGCATCAGATGACCTGGCCTCCACAATCACCCAACCTCAACCCAATTGAGATTGTTTGGGATGAGTTGGACCGCAGAGTGAAGGAAATGCAGCCAACAAGTGCTCAGCATATGTAGGAACTCTTTCAAGACTGTTGGAAAAGCATTCCTCATGAAGCTGGTTGAGAGAATGCCAAGATTGTGCAAAGCTGTCATCAAGGCAAAGGGTGGCTACTTTGAAGAATCTAAAATCTAAAATATATTTTGATTTGTTTAATACTTTTTTGGTTACTACATGATTCCAAATGTGTTATTTCATAGTGTTGATGTCTTCCGCTATTATTCTACAATGTAGAAAATAGGAAAAATAATGAAAAACCCTTGAATGAGTAGGTGTGTTCAAACTTTTGACTGGTACTGTCCAAGGTAGTGATACCCACTTCCCCGGAGAGTTGTGCCCTTTAACTGGTCACAGCACCTGATACCTTGTATTAGAACCAATACTGAAGTGTCTGCCAATTTACTACTGGAGAATATGTGAGACCTAATGTCTTATACCAGTGTCACGCTTGAAATATCACTGTTGTTGACAACACATATTACCAAAATTAGGGTCCATCGTCCGTCCATAATATAAATCTCTCGTCAATACACACGAACTCAGGAAACAAAAACAAACACACAAAACAAACAGTATTTGGTTAGGTATGTCTTCCTTTCTTATAATTTAAGTCATTTCTTCTCCATCAAAATATATTCGTATTACTCTATGTAATTTTAAATGTTGTACCCAAATGGTAGTTCTTCCTATGCACATTTTAAATGTATAGCTGGTTTCCCAATCATAACCAACTGTTTTACCAGTCCACTGAATAATTAATGTTCTTTTACAATGTTTTTCTAACCTGCAGGAATATTTTCTTACTTCTACCTCAGGACCGTGTCCTGGTATCTGTATAGTACCTCAGGATCTTATCCTGGATTCGCTTTCATCAGGACTCTGTCCTGGTATCTCTAACATGCCTGACCTATTCCCAGAACAGGATTTTCTAAAAGTTCCTAGAACTTTCCCCAATTGGAGGTTACCTTTAAGAAAATCAGTCTCACCCTTAACTCTGTCTGTTTGGGATGGCTTATCCGTCAACTGACGCTCCCTGCCGGGTCCGAGGCAGGTCCCTTTCTGCTCCGCTTATTCAGAGTGTGGGCTCCCTGAGCCACGTCTACTGTAGCCCCCCTGCATGGTTAACCTCGGTCTCCCCGGGAGCGATCAGCAGATGGAGTTAGCCATCCCATCCTCATCACCAAATTGTTGTGGAAATTCTAAAGAAGAGAGACTGTAGATTCTTCAAACAACTTTATTATAAGATTTGCAAAAATGGAGCGGTTAACAGTCACTCAATGGTGCAGAGTCAAGAGCCCAATGAACAGAGTTGGCTCTCAGCTTTTATAGAAAGTACAACATCTTGTCTATGTCGCAGTTTAGCAGATGTATGTAAACAGGGGTGGGGAACATAGTGTGTAAAAGGCGATTAGTTTGTCTGTGCAGATTAAGATAGCCCGAGGTTGATAGCACGAGGGCTCAACTGTCTAACTGCATTTGCCACAGCTCACACTATAATGTGCTCCTTTCTGCAAGTTTCCACACAGCTGAGATCCTGTAGATAGTAAAAACACGGGATGTGTCACATGCTGTAGTCGCACACAAACGGCTCTTAGCTATACGCCCAGTCTTATGACTAAATCACACAAAGACAAGTTTGTATCAGCTTAGAAAAAAACTAGAACATAAGATACAATTCTCTAAGCAAAAAACAGCATAGCCCGTCTGAATGTAATTTTCCCCCACTAACCCTAACTGTAAATTACATTATGCTGGCTTAGAAGGTGATGTGTAATTCCTATTGGACTCGAGCCAGCCTTAGGCTACCCAACAGATTACATTTGTATTCACCCGCAACCTGCACTCATAATGACTGCCAGGGTTAAGAACAGTAGGAGGAAAATACCTAAGCCAGTTAAACTGGAACAACCATTTCAGTAACGGGTGCAAAAATTAGGATTAGTTGAGATTTTTTTTTTTAAACTTTTTGTAGCATAACATTTAATCAATCAATCACTCAATGTACATGCAAAAACACAGATATTAAAAACAATTCCAAAAAATCTACCTGCAGTAGAGCATGCTGGGGAAAAGTTCATTTGTTATCATATCTTTAAAAACAATTGCTGGTTTGACTTCTCATTTAGTTTTGAGTCAGTACAACATAATAATTTAAAGTAATAACGACCTTCATTGACTTTGAGTACAACTTATTAGAAGTACAGTGCATTCGGAAAGTATTCAGACCACTTCACTTTTTCCACATTTTGTTACTGTAGAGCCTTATTCTAAAATTGATTACATTATTATTACATCAATCTACACACAATACCCCATAATGACAAAGCAAAAACTGGTTTTTAGACATTTTTGCAAATGTATCATAAATACACAACATAAATACCTTATTTACGTAAGTATTCAGACCCTTTGCTATAAGATTTGAAATTGAGCTCAAGTGCATACTGTTTCCATTGATCATCGTTGAGATGTTTTTACAACTTGATTGGAGTCCACCTGTGGTAAATTCAATTGATTGGACATGATTTGGAAAGTCACACATCAGTCTATATAAGGTCCCACAGTTGACAGTGCATGTCAGAGCAAAAACCAAGCCATGAGGTTGAAGGAATTGTCCGTAGAGCTTCAAGACAGGATTGTGTCGAGGCACAGACCTGGGGAAGGGTACCAAAAAATGTCTGCAGCATTCTTAGATGGAAGAACTTTGGAACCACCAAGATTCTTCATAGAGCTGGCAGCCTGGCCAAACTGAGCAATCGGGGGAGAAGGGCCTTGGTCAGGGAGGTGACGAAGAACCCAATGGTCACTCTGACAGAGCTCTAGAGTTCCTCTGTGGAGATGGGAGAACCTTCCAGAAGGACAACCATCTCTGCAGCACTCTACCAATCAGGACTTTATGGTAAAGTGGCCAGACGGAAGCCACTCCTCAGTACAAGGCACATGACAGCCCACTTGGAGTTTGCCAAAGGGCACCTAAAGACTCTCACACCATGAGAAACAAGATTCTCTGGTCTGATGAAACCAAGATTGAACTCTTTGACCGGAATGCCAAGCGTCATGTCTGGAGAAAACCTGGCACATCCCAGGTGAAGCATGGTGGTGGCAGCATCATGCTGTGGGGATGTTTTTCAATGGTAGGAACTGCGAGACTAGTCAGGATCGAGGCAAAGATGAATGGAACAAAGTACAGAGAGAACCTTGATGAAAACAAGACAATGCAGGAGTGGCGCTCCCCATCCTACCTGACAGAACTTGAGAGGATCTGCTGAGAAGAATGGGAGAAACTCCCCAAATACAGGTGTGCCAAGCTTGTAGCGTCATACCCAAGAAGACTCAAAGCTGTATTCGTTGCCAAAGGTGCTTCAACAAAGTACTGAGTAAAGGATACTTATGTAAATGTGTTATTTCAGATTTTTGTATTTTATTAATTAGCCAAGATTTCTAAAAACCTTTTTTTGCTTTGTCATTTTGGGGTATTGTGTATAGATTGATAAGGAAAAATTTTTTTTTAATCAATTTTAGAATAAGGCTGTAACGTATCAAAATGTGGAAAAAGTCAATGGGTCTTAATACTTTCCGTAGGCACTGCATATCATATTTTACATTTTACATTTTAGTCATTTAGCAGATGCTCTTATCCAGAGCGACTTACAGGAGCAATTAGGGTTAAGTGCCTTGCTCAAGGGCACATTTACGTCATTTAGCAGACGCTCTTAAACAGAGCGACTCACAAATTGGTGCATTCACCCTATATCAAATACATAGAACAAAAATACTGCCAATCGTTGGCACTAGCGGCCTACACTGTAGATCTATAATGTTTTACCAATCACTGTGCTTCCAGTAATGCACTGTACATTCTAGAAAATACAGCTGTTCCAGTAAAATGCTGTAAATGTTTGTTTCAGTAAAGTTGCTGTAAATCTACAGAAATGTACTGGCTTCTGTGCTGCCAGTAATTTACTGTAAAGATTACAGGATTTTTTTTGCAGTGAGGATGACAATTATTTTGAGGGGGGAAAAGCAGATGAGATGAGCCAATGACATGCTTTTACTGGGTTGACAATTATTGTTTCAGACTTTTCTCCAAAATACTGAGGACCTTCCCCCCTTCCTCCCTGCCTCTGCCTAAGACTTTATCTACCAAAACAAACCTATCCAATTCCCCAAATGTTTCTGTCAACAACAAAAAATTCAACCACAGCTTACAGTGAGAATGTAGCGTATTGTGAAAATTTTATGAATTTGCTCCTCAGGCACACAGATCTATGCTCTCAATGGCACCGACCCGGAAGGACAAGAGGTGAGGTATGGGTTGAACTTTGAACCTGGTGCCAAAGAATACTTCAGAGTGGAGCCCAAGTCTGGAAACATAACTCTGGTGGAAGAACTGGACAGAGAGGTACACCTCACATCAACATATAGCACACACAGTTTGAATGTTTTCTGATTGGTTCAGATTAAATATATTATACATGAGTATAATATTTATCCTTGTCTGATGTAGCTTTCATTCACATTCAGTGGCCTCAAAGTCTTGAAATTTTGACATCAACTACTGTATTTTGAGGGACATTATTTCCTCTGCCACCAAAGATTTTAGATTCTATTGAAGTTCTTGTCAGTATCACAGATGGCCGAAATAAGGTAAGCATACTCAGTTATACTTGGTTTTTATACGTAAACCGAATAAAATATAGTAAAAAAATATAATAATTATAGACACTATGAATTATCTGTCATTCATCAAAAATATGTCATTGAATTCCCTGTTGCCTCCTCTCTTATTGCAGGTTACTGAAAAGGTCACAGTGTTTGTCATGGATGCCAATGATGAACGACCAGTGTTCAAAAACCTGCCCTCTCTTTTGGATGTTCCAGAGGTAAAACATTGTGGTCTTCATATAAAAAATGTTTTAATTCTCAACAGTCGGTATGCAATACTTCCGAAAGTGCAATTGGCACAGCTGTACTGTACTGGACATGATGTCCAGGTTTTTGGGTTATACTGTAGTGAAAGACAAGATCTCCCCTGCTGAAAAAAACTGCATAGACCATGCTGGTGACCAGCCTTCACTGTGTTTTTGCTGGTGACCAGCATAAAGTCATATTATGCTGGCTTGAAAAGTGATGTTTAATTTCTATTGGAATCCAGCCAGTGGGGTTATCCAACAATTGTAATGGGTAACGGGTCCAACTAACAGATTGGATTAGTTTAGAAAAATGTATGTTATTTATCTTTGTGTAGCAGAAGATTAATTAATTAATCAATGTACATGCAAAAACACAACAAACAAAAAAGATATTGAAACAAACAACTCTACAAATCTAACTGCAATAGAGCATGCTGGGAAATATGATAATGATGGGTGTGGTTTTGCAGACCAGCTTGGCCAGCTAGACCATGCTGGACCAGCATAGACCGGCATGGACCAGCTTGGTCACCAGCATACCAGCATCACCAGCATACCAGCAAAAGCTGTTCACCAGAATCACCAGCATGAGCTGGTCACCAGCATCACCATCTTGACCAGCTAGTTGGCCAGCCTAACCAGCTAGACAAGCTTGACCAGCAGAACATGCTGGTCAACCAGCATAACCAGCTAGACCATGCTGGTCAGACCTGCTAGACCATGCTGGTCATACCAGCATGGACCAGCTTGAAATCTATGCTGGTCTATGCTGTTTTCTTTCAGCAGGGCTTATAGGGAGCAGAATAGGAAGTCCAGGCCTGGTACAGCTCTCATTATAGAAAACATATATGTTTTTTCTGTTGGCTAATATAATGTAATTTATAAAAAATGAAGGCAATAACATATATTTTAAAAAATCAGAACCGTCGATGCTATACTTTCCTTATATTAGCTAACAGGCAAAACATCCATGGGCTTTAGAAAGTATAGCTGTCTTAGCTGATGACCAGACGTCACTTCTTCCCTATTGCGTCAGGTCCAACTAGAAATAATTACATTATATCGACCAATGGCTCATTGTAATGTTCATGGTCATTAACATTGATTTGCTATGAAAGAGAAACAAATTGTCTATTGATTTGAATGGGTGTCAGTGCACATGAAAACTGCAAAAACCTAGAGAAAATGTAACCAGTGGACAAGGTTTTCCCCCAAATGAAGTTAAACCAAAACAGCGATCATTCTACTCTGGCCTATTCAATTTGCCCTACATGTCATGCCCTACATTACTACCTTGTGTTTTTTTCTGCTTATCCCAGAACTCTGAATCTGGGAGTAGTATCTACAAAGTGCTGGCTGTGGATCGGGATACAGGCTCTGGAGGCTCGGTCACCTTCTATCTACAGGTACTGTAACATCTGGCTAGGATAAGCCCCCAACCAGTCCCCACCCAGAGGTCACCGCAGGTCTGCACTAAGGCCTAGATTAAATCAAATCAAGTGTTAACCGGCCATAGCCGACTCCCGCATAGCTGATGTTTTGTCGGTGTCAGGGGTGTTACTGTGTTGGAGCTGTCAAATCGGTGATCAGCTGCTCTTGATCATTGTCAGGAAGCCACACCCATCCCACTCGCGTTAGAAGTTCAGAACGAGAAAGTGTAGGCTATATATAAATAACTACGCTCAAATAAAAAATAATTAAACAAAATAATTATGATTTCTATCAGCCTAATCGAGGTGTAGATTACATCTCACATTCCAGTGTTTGAACTTTTAAACAAGGCTGCATGGGATTTATCTTAATGCAACTCCATGCAGCCAATGGCAATGCCCGTAATGAAAAACATGTTTTTAGAAATTTTACAAATGTATTGAAAATGAAATACAGAAATATATAATTTACATAAATATTCACACCCCTGAATCAATACTTTGTAGAAGCACCTTTGGCAGGGATTACTTGTGTGAGTATTTCTAGGTAAATCTCTAAGAGCTTTCCACACCTGGATTGGGCAACATTTGCCCATTATTCCTTTCAAAATTATTCAAGCTCTATCAAATTGGTTGTTAATCATTGCTAGACAACCATTGTCTGGTCTTGCCATTGATTTTAAAGTAGATTTAAATCAAAACTGTAACTCGACCACTCAGGACCATTCACTGTCTTCTTGGTAAGCAACTCCAGTGTAGATTTGGCCTTGTGTTTTAGGTTATTGTCCTGCTGAAAGGTGAATTCATCTCCCAGTGTCTGGTGGAAAGCAGACTGAACTAGGTTTTCCCCTAGGACTGCCTGTGTTTAGGTCCATTCTGGTTATTTTCTATCCTGAAAAACTCCCCAGTCCTTAACAATTACAAGTGTACCCATAACATGATGCAGCCGCCACTATGCTTGAAAATATGGAGAGTGGTACTCAGTAATGTGTTCTTTTGGATTTGTCCCAAACATACAGTGCCTTCAGAAAGTATTCACACCCCTTGACTTCTTCCACATTTTGTTGTGTTACAGCCTGAATTTAAAATGGATTACATTTAGATTTTGTGTCACTGGCCTACACACAATACCCCCTAATGTCAAAGTGGCATTATGTTTTTCAAAATGCTTACAAATTAATAAAAAATGTAAATCTGAAATGTCTTGAGTCAGTAAGTATTCTACCCCTTTGTTATGGCAAGCCTACTTCCAGTTTATACATACTATACATATTTTATTGACACAGTCAATTTTACAATAATTCATTTTGTTTGTTTTTACTCCTAAACTTCCTCTACCCTCAACCTCTCCGATCATTTTCATAATGTCCATCCAGTTTGCTTCTATATGCCATTTCTTTCTAACTGTGCTCTTTCACAAAGCTCTCAACCTATAACCTATATACTTATTATGGACACAGTATGCTTTACATTAGTTATCATGTTGTTGTTAGTTGTTATTAGTCCCATCCTTCAACTCCATTCAACACCACCCATCTATCACTTAACACCATCCATATTGGATTTCTATTTGCAATATATTGTTAAACTGTACTGTGATGTTTTACAAAAGTTCTGAACCCTTCTATTCTCATTGTTTCTACAGATTGTAAATTGAAAATAAACATTTTTGCTAAAAGTATTATTATATTATTGATCGATTGACTGTGATTTTTCAGATCACCCAGTAGTGCTATCTGCAGGGTTAGCTCCAGGTAAATATTGCAATCCTTTAGCCATTCATGGACCTGAGTCCAAAAACAAGCTACAAATGGACAGTACCAAAATCTGCAGAGCTGGGAAGATTGTATCCTCCATATAAATAACATTATATTGGTAGCAAGAATTTTGTAGAATAATTTAAATTGAAAAATTATAAGTTTTGAATCCGGCGTCGTTTTGCGTATCAGTTCATAAACAGTATGCTATGTAATCGGTACGTCAAAAATCTCTTCCCAACTATTTTGCAATCTATATGGGACGGCTGTCAATCCTTTGGCCCTTAAATTAAACTGGTATACTTTTTTATTTATCCGAATTTTCTTTAACCAATTATGTTCTTTAATGCAGGGCCAACAGAGAAGTTCCTTCCTTTTTCCCCTTTCCACTTTCCTCTTCCATTTTTGCGGTAATGCTGCAATTATTTGGTTGTAATTTTGGGTAGAGCAGACATTTCCATATGTTTTTGTTAGCTGCATGTGTGACATAACTCCACCAGTCCTACCTATGATATCATTTACGAAGTTTATTATGTTACTACTTTTTGTTTAGTAGCCAAAGAAATGGTGCCACGCGAGTGGTCATGTGCTGAATGCATGGACAGCAGGGATATCCCTGGAAAAAGTGACATTTGTAAATAGAGCTACACCTCTTGAATTATGAGAGTTATTTGACAATGGTAAGTGTAATAGAAACTGCACAATATGCTTTTACTGATACTATATAGAAATATGCAAGTGACTCTGAAGGAGGATTTGATAAAGTGATGATCCTTTCCCTGCATCTGTAAATTACATGATGCGCCCATGTCTTCATGTACAATTTGACAACTGATAGGCCTAATATTGTTACTCACCAGATTATTGTCAATGTAATCGTGTCTATAGGCTGACTCTTATTATGTGTGAAATTAGTTTCGGTGTAGTTTCGATGGGCTGGCTGTGCATGCTGACTGGCATCATATATTTCCCGCTCATCAAGTTGGATAGAGTCAAGGATATGTTTTGCATTATTCTAAAGGCCTACTGCAACACATTGCATTTTTTTGTTTCCCTTACAATACATTCGATTAGTAAAAGAGTTGTAGCAAATAAAACAGTCCCATAACAGCTTCTTTTTACAAAGTAAAATGTAAAAGAGAAGGTGTGTGGTCAAATTATTTGCTGCTGATTGTCACACCCTGACGTATGGGACTCTAGTATGTTGAGTCAGGGTGTGGAGTTCTATGTTGTATTTTCTATGTTCTCAGTCTAGGTGTTGTATTTCTATGTTTGGCCAGGTGTGATTCCCAATCAGAGACAGCTGTCACTCGTTGTCTCTGATTGGGGATCATACTTAGGCAGCCTGTTTGCATTCAGTTGTTGTGGGATCTTGTTCCGTGTTAGAGGCTTGTATTGTGTTTAGCCTTAGGACTTCACGTGTCGCTGGTTTGTTGTTTTGTTCGTGTGTTTATCGGTAAAATAAACATGTACGCATTTTACGCTGCTCCTTGGTCTGACCCGTCCTTAAACAAACGTGACAGAAGATCCCACCAAAAATGGACCAAGCAGCGTGCCCAGGAGCAGACATCCTGGACATGGGAGGAGATCCTGGACAGAAAGGGATCCTGGACATGGGAGGAGATTCAGGCTGGGATGGATCGCCGTCCTTGGGAGGAGACAGTGGAGGCCCGGTTTAGAGAGGAGCAACGGCAACACAGAAGGCGCCGGCCGAGGAGGAAGCACGAGAGACAGCCCCAAGAAAAATGTTTGGGGGGCTAAAAGGGTGGTCGGGGATCGATGGAGAAGAGCCCCGACCACTGCACTCGTGGGGGCTCAGGGAGGAGTTTTCACGGGAGGAGGACTGGGCGCGGAGAGTGAAAGACTGGTACAGTCGGAGATCTCTAATGTCAGTTCCCAGTCCGGTACACCTCGTGCCTGCGTCTCGCACCAAATTAGTGGTGCGTGTGCCCAGTCCGGCCCGGCCCGTTCCTGTTCCCCGCTCCAAGCCAGTGGTGCGTGTTCCCAGTCTGGTATGGCCTGTTCCTGTTCCTCGCAACAGGCCAGTGGTGCGTGTCGCCAGTCCGGCCTGGCCCATTCCTGCTCCCCGCACCAAGCCAGTGGTGCGTGTTGCCAGTCCGGCCCGGTCTGTTCCTGCTCCACGCACCAGGCCGGGGCCGGGCCGGACTGGCAACACGCACCACTGGCCTGGTGCAAGGAGCCGGAATGCCCACCCAGACCCTACCCTGTTATGTAAGGTTTGTGTGGTCGGAGTCCGCACCTGTGGGGGGGAGGGGGGTACTGCCACACCCTGACGTATGGGACTCTAGTATGTTGAGTCAGGGTGTGGAGTTCTATGTTGTATTTTCTATGTTCTCAGTCTAGGTGTTGTATTTCTATGTTTGGCCGGGTGTGATTCCCAATCAGAGACAGCTGTCACTCGTTGTCTCTGATTGGGGATCATACTTAGGCAGCCTGTTTGCATTCAGTTTTTGTGGGATCTTGTTCCGTGGTTGAGGCTTGTATTGTGTTTAGCCTTAGGACTTCACGTGTCGTTGGTTTGTTTTGTTTGTGTGCTTATCAGTGAAATAAACATGTACGCATTTCACACTGCGCCTTGGTCTGACCCGTCCTTAAACGAACGTGACACTGATAGATAGGCATAATACAAACTCATCATTACACTATTGTCTTTCTAAATTAAATCAACCTCTTCACCCTCCTTATCATTCAGTTAGGCCTAATTTAAATTCAATGGTGAAGTAAGGTGCATAATTATCGCCCATTCATCCATTTGTCATTCATTCAGTGATGAGAGAGAGATGGCCTGGCTGTGCAGGCTGACTGGCATCGTATATTTCTGGCTGGGTGCCAACGTCCTACAGCACATTGTCTTGGTGGGAATAGGTATGAAAGCAACAGGTAAAAAGGCTCTAGATACCTTTTTGTTTGTGATTTCAAAATTCTGACAAATGAACAATGTAAAATACAAACATTTAGGAAAAGTCAGGGAAGGAGCAGGACAGCTTTCTTTTTGGCTAATTTTTTTAATTTACAAAATCAAACGTCAGTGGCCATTGGCCTATGGCAGTCATAATGAAAACAAGTAACATAATAAGTTGCATGAACTCACTATGTGTGCAATGATAGTGTTTAACATCATTTTTGAATGACTACCTCATCTCTGTACCCCACACATACAATTGTCTTTAATGGCCCTCAGTCGAGCAGTGAATTTCAAACACAGATTCAACCACAAAGACCATGGAGGTTTTACAATGCCTCGTAAAGAAAGGCACCTATTGGTAGATGGGTAAAAAAAATCAGACATTTAATATTGCTTTGAACATGGTGAAGTTATTAATTACACTTTCGATGGTGTATCAGCACAACCAGTCACTGCAAAGATAAAGGCGTCCTTCCTAACTCAGTTGTCGTAGAGGAAGGAAACCGCTCAGGGATTTCACCATGAGGCCAATGATGATTTTAAAACAGTTACAGAGTTTAATGGCTGTGATAGGAGAAAACTGAGGATGGATCAACAGCATTGTAGTTACTCGAAATACAAACCAAATTGACAGAGTGAAAAGAAGGCGGCATGTGGCAAAGCAATTAAACTTGTGGCAAAGCAATTCAACTTTAATACACCATCCAAAGTGTAATTAATAACTTCACTATGCTCAAAGAGCTATTCAATGTCTGCTTTTTTATTTTTTTACCCATCTACCAATTGGTGCCCTTCTTTGCGAGGCAATGAAGATCTTTGAGGTTGAATCTGTGTTTGAAATTCACTGCTCGACTGACGGACCTTGCAGATAATTGTATGTGTGGGGTACAGAGAAGAGCTAGTCATAAAATAATCATGTTCAACACTATTATTGCACACAGAGTGAATCCATGCAATTTATTATGTGACTTGATAAGCACATTTTTACTCCTGAACTTATTTCGGTTTGCCAAAACAAAGGGGTTGAATACTTATTGACTCACGACATTTCAGCTTTTCATTTTTAATTAATTTGTAAAAATTTCGAAAAACATATTTCCTATTTGACATTATGGGTTAATGTGTGTGGGCCAGTGACAAAACATCGGAATTTAATACATTTTAAATTCAGGCTGTAACACAACAAACTGTGGATAAAGTCAAGGGGAGTGAATACTTTCTGAAGGCACTGTAGGTATGGGAAAATTGACTAGGCAACAGGATCGATAATAAGCAGTAGCAAGCAGCATATGTGATGAGTTAAAAGAGTTAATGCAAAAGTGGGTCAATGCAGATAGCCTGGGAGCCATTTGGTTAAATATTTAGCTGTCTCTTGTCTTGGGGATAGAAGCTGTTCAGGTTCCTGTTGGTTCCAGATTTGGTGCATCGGTACCACTTGAAGTGCGGTAGCAGAGAGAACAGTCTATGACTTGGGTGGCTGGAGTCTTTGACAATTTTTAGGGCCTTCCTCTGACACAGCCTGGTATAGAGGTCCTGGATGGCAGGGAGCCTGGGCCCCAGTGATGTACTGGGCCGTACGCACTACCCTCTGTAGCGCCTTGTGGTCAGATGCCAAGCAGTTGCCATACCAAGCGGTGATGCAGCCAGTCAAGATGCTCTCAACAGTGCAGCTGTATAACTTTTTGAGGATCTGAGGGCCCATGCCAAATCTTTTCAGCCTCTTGAGGGGGAAGACGCATTGTCGTGCATTCTTCACAACTTTATTGGTATTTGTGGACCATGTTAATTGGTATTTGTGGACCATGTTAATTCCTTAGTGATATGGACACCGAGGAACTTGAAGCTCTCAACCCGCTCCACTACAGCCCTGTCAATGTGGATGGGGGCATGCTTTGTCTTGTTGGCGTTTAGGGAGAGGTTGTTGTCTCATCGTCGTCACTGATTAGGCCTACCACAGTCGTGTCATCAACCAACTTGATGATGGTGTTGGAGTCGTGCGCGGCCATGCAGTCGTAGTTGAACAGGGAGTACAGGAGGGGACTAAGTACGCACCCCTAAGGGGCCCCCATGTTGAGGGTCAGCATGGCGGATGTGTTGCTGCCTACCCTCACCACCTGGGGGCGGCCCGTCAGGAAGTCGAGGATCCAGTTGCAGCAGGAGGTGTTCAGTCCCAGGGTCCTGACCTTAGTGATGAGCTTGGAGGGCACTATGGTGTTGCTTGCCTTGAAGTAAGCATAGAAGGCATTTAGCTCATCTGGTAGGCTCGCATCACTGGGCAGCTGGTGACTGGGTATCCTTTTGTAATCCGTGATAGTATGCAAGCCCAGACACATCCAATGAGCGTCAGACACGGCGTAGTAGGATTCGATCTTAGTCCTGTATTGAAGCTTTGCCTGTTTGATGGTTCGTCAGAGGGCGTAGCGGGATTTCTTATAAGTTTCCGGAAAATTGTCCCGCTCCTTGAAAGCGGCAGCTCTAGCCTTTAGCTCAGTGCAGATGTTGCCTGTAATCCATGGCTTCTGGTTGGGATATGTACGTACGGTCACTGTGGGGACGACGTCGTCAATGCACTTCTTAATGAAGCCAGTGACTGATGTGGTAAACTCCTCAATGTTATCGGATGAATCCCGGAACATATTCTAGTCCGTGCTAGCGAAACAGTCCTGTGTGTATGTTTACACACACATGCACGTGTCTGTATGTGAACACGTGTGTGTAGTTATGGGGCTCATCGGCCGGGGATTAAATCACAGTTCAATTTGTGTGAGGTATTGGTGGCTTAGAGGGCTGCTTTGGCCGGAGATGGCGGGAATGTTGTTGTGCACTTTGTGTGGGGACGTGCTATTAGGAGCAGAGCATAGCTGGGCAAGAGTGACACTGATGCAAAGCACATCTGGACACACCAGCTTTTTACCTGCCTGCCCCTCTTCAGGGCATATGGCCTCTTTATATCCAAACATAGATATGCATATATTGTATACACTCTTTGTCTAAATTCCCATGGTCCTTAGAGTAGTGGTTATGTATTTATCTGATTACTGGCATGAGATGTCTGCTCATGTTTACCTGAGTGAGTGGTGATGGTGGGGTTTCAGGATGGAGAGGCTCTTTGCTGTTTGATGTCATCGGTATGTATTTAAGCTTTTAATATGATGCCTTTCTTTCTGCCATGACAGACTAATGGTCAGTCCAGTAAGTTTGCCATAGACCGACACAGTGGTGTGCTGAGGATCAAGCCCGGGGAGATGCTGGACTATGAGAGGTCGACGACACACTTCATCACAGTAGTGGCCAAGGTAATGGTCATTGACTGCCACTGATAACACTGATAACCCTACAGTATATCATGTATTGGCAAACAACATGCTCACTCTTTATCACCTTATAATAAGGAATGGGGTACTGAATCCTCATGATAAACAGGATATACATGAAGTAAATGAAAAATCAATAGCACACCGCTAATAAAAACACATTCAGGCAATTGGCCAATGTCACTGTGGTTAAATCTAGGATTCAGGCATGCTAGTGTCCTGGGGCCTCATTTATAACTATTGCGCAAATTTCACACTACATTTCTGCATGCGCCATTTCTGAGAAGTCTGCGCACGTACACAAATATTGAGATTAATAAACTTGGCGCACGCCATACATACACATGCTTCCCGTTATAAATATCCTGTATGACAATAATGCCCTTCATTTACTGTATAATTTGGAACTATTGGCATCAAGACACGGCATGCAAAAGACAAATTACTGTTAAATATTTAGTTTATCAATAGATTATTGGGTTTATATGTCCTGTCTTGGTATACGCTCAGAGATTAAATAGGCAATGATGTCGTGCTCCTATCGCACAGCAATACTGTAGCCTACCCATACTGTCAAATATTTTACATAAGCTACCGGTCTATTTACTGTGTTGGCAGAATCTTTAGCAGTAATTTATGCTGTATCTGGAAAGAGAAAAGAATCGCAAACTGTCTTGGACCTGTCAGCAGAACGTTTGAATTCAACAATGTTTTACATCGACTTTTCCCCCAACTTTTCCCCCAACATAAATAAGATGGACTGCCCGCGAATTCTGAAAAATTGTAGGGCACAGACTTCCAGCAGCAGTATGATCCACCTTGTTATCTCTACTGTTGATTGTGCTGCTATCTTGTGCCGAGTCCTTCTTGAAAGATAGATTTTATCTCAATTAAGACAAAATTGGATAAATAATGGTTAAAGGACCACACAGCCATGTCTGATCTTTTAATTTAAATTACACAAAATAAGGATGTATAATTTGGGATATTTGATTCTGTAACAGGATGGTGGTGGAAATTACAATGGGAAGGAACAGGTGATGTCATCCTCTGCCACCTTGACAATCAATGTGATTGATACCCAGGACACACCCCCTATCTTTGTCGGGACACCATATTTCGGATACGTTTATGAAGTGTCCGTACCAGTAAGTACAAACATGCACAACTCTCAGAACATCACACTAACATCACACACACATGAAGCATACTGTACAATTGTGTACCGCTTCAACAAATATTTAACCATGTCATTAGAGTTAGGCTAAAGTTGCCCATGAGTACTTCTCAAACCCTCTCTCTGGCCCTGGGACTTTGTAACTTCTTACAGCGAGGTAGGTTACCAACCTCCAACCTCAGCCTGAGTCTATTATCCTGCTGCAGAAGGCCACTTCACAGCTATGTGTTAGGGACCAAGTTGCCAGGGAACAGAGTCCGTTGACCCAGTCAGCCAATCAGTGACCTAGCCTGGGGTTGGAGACCCCAGGCTGCCCCTGAACTCTTCAGTTGTTTCCAGGAGGGCAGGTTGAGACAACCTCTATAAACTCCTGTCCTCCACCTCAACTTACATCTGGACCCTTTCCACATGGACAATCCTTCTTGTGGACACCCTGACTGGTGTTTAGTGTGTCTTTGACCATGTAAGTGTACTCACTGCCGTTTAGGGTTAATTTGCTGTTTATTTAATCCGCATAGATGTTATGTCAATAAATGGTATTTAAATCAATCAAATGTATTTATAAAGCCCTTTTTACATCACCAGATGTCACAAAGTGCTTATACAGAAACTCAGCACGGTGGCTAGGAAAAACTCTCTAGAAAGGCAGGAACCTGCAACAGGTGAGAGAGAGAGAGAGAGAGAGAGAGAGAGAGAGAGAGAGAGAGAGAGAGAGAGAGAGAGAGAGAGAGAGAGAGAGAGAGAGAGAGAGAGAGAGAGAGAGAGAGAGAGAGAGAGAGAGAGAGAGAGAGAGAGAGAGAGAGAGAGAGAGAGAGAGAGAGAGAGAGGAGAGAGAGAGAGAGAGAGAGAGAGAGAGAGAGAGAGAGACCCAATTTTGATAAACTCCCTTATCTACTTGGTGAAAAACCACGGTGTGCCATCACAGCTGCAAGATTTGTGACCTGTTGCCACAAGAAAAGGGCAACCAGTGAAGAACAAACACCATTGTAAATACAACCCATATTTATGTTTATTTATTTTCCCATTTGTACTTTAACTATTTGCACATTGTTACAACACTGTATATATACATAATATGACATTTGAAATGTCTTTATTATTTTGAAACTTCTGAGTGTAATGTTTACTGTTAATATTTATTGTTTATTTCACTTTTGTTTACTATCTACTTCACTTGCTTTGGCAATGTTAACACACGTTTCCCATGCCAATAAAGCCCTTAAATTGAAATTGAAATTGAATTGAGAGAGAGAGAGAGAGAGAACTTAAGTTCACCAGATAAGACAGGAGAATTACCCCCGGCACATAGACTACTGCAGCATAGACTTCTGAAGACTGAGACAGGGGGGTCGAGGGACACTGTGGCCCCGTCCGACAATACCCCCAGACAAGGCCAATCAGGCAGGGATATCAACGGACCACCCACTTACTACCATGAGACAAGGCTGAGTTTAGAAGATCTCCCCCACCGCACGAGCCAGGGGGTGGGGCAAAACCAGACAGGAAAATCAGTGACTCAATACACTCAAGTCGAGTATAGCGAAAAAATCCTGGCATGACGTGATGCACCCCTCCTTGGGACGGCATGGGAGAGCACTAGTAGAGCCAGTGACTCAGCTCCCGTAATAATTTTTTTTTTGGGGGGGGGGGGGGGTGGGTTGGAGTAAAGGGGGGGGTAGAAGGATTACTTTATCCTATCCCAGGTATTTCTTAAAGAGGTGGGGTTTCAAATGTCTCCGGAAGGTGGTGAGTGACTCCGCTGTCCTGGCGTTGTGAGGGAGCTTGTTCCACCATTGGGGTGCCAGAGCAGCGAACAGTTTTGACTGGGCTGAGCGGGAACTATGCTTCCGCAGAGGTAGGGGAGCCAGCAGGCCAGAGGTGGATGAACGCAGTGCCCTCGTTTGGGTGTAGGGACTGACCAGAGCCTGAAGGTACGGAGGTGCCGTTCCCCTCACAGCTCCGTAGGCAAGCACCATGGTCTTGTAGCAGATGCGAGCTTCAACTGGAAGCCAGTGGAGTGTGCGGAGGAGCGGGGTGACGTGAGAGAACTTGGGAAGGTTGAACACCAGACGGGCTGCGGCATTCTGGATGAGTTGTAGGGGTTTAATGGCACAGGCAGGGAGCCCAGCCAACAGCGAGTTGCAGTAATCCAGACGGGAGATGACAAGTGCCTGGATTAGGACTTGTGCCGCTTCCTGTGTAAGGCAGGGTCGTACTCTCCGAATGTTGTAGAGCATGAACCTACAGGATCGGGTCACCGCCTTGATGTTAGCGGAGAACGACAGGGTGTTGTCCAGGGTCACGCCAAGGCTCTTCGCACTCTGGGAGGAGGACACAATGGAGTTGTCAACCGTGATGGCGAGATCATGGAACGGGCAGTCCTTCCCCGGGAGGAAGAGCAGCTCCGTCTTGCCGAGGTTCAGCTTGAGGTGGTGATCCGTCATCCATACTGATATGTCTGCCAGACATGCAGAGATGCAATTCGCCACCTGGTTATCAGAAGGGGGAAAGGAGAAGATTAGTTGTGTGTCGTCAGCGTAGCAATGATAGGAGAGGCCATGTGAGGATATGACAGAGCCAAGTGACTTGGTGTATAGCGAGAATAGGAGAGGGCCTAGAACTGAGCCCTGGGGGACACCAGTGGTGAGAGCACGTGGTGCGGAGACAGATTCTCGCCACGCCACTTGGTAGGAGCGACCGGTCAGGTAGGACGCAATCCAAGAGTGAGCCGCGCCGGAGATGCCCAGCTCGGAGAGGGTGGAGAGGAGGATCTGATGGTTCACAGTATCAAAGGCAGCAGACAGGTCTAGAAGGACAAGAGCAGAGGAGAGAGAGTTAGCTTTAGCAGTGCGGAGAGCCTCTGTGACACAGAGAAGAGCAGTCTCAGTTGAATGACCAGTCTTGAAACCTGACTGGTTTGGATCAAGAAGGTCATTCTGAGAGAGATAGCAAGAGAGTTGGCTAAAGACGGCACGCTCAATAGTTTTGGAGAGAAAAGAAAGAAGGGATACTGGTCTGTAGTTGTCGACATCAGAGGGATCGAGTTTTGGTTTTTTGAGAAGGGGTGCAACTCTCGCTCTCTTGAAGACGGAAGGGACATAGCCAGCGGTCAAGGATGAGTTGATCAGCGAGGTGAGGTAAGGGAGAAGGTCACCGGAGATGGTCTGGAGAAGAGAGGAGGGGATAGGGTCAAGCGGGCAGGTTGTTGGGCGGCCTGCCGTCACAAGTCGCAAGATTTTATCGGAGAGAGAGGGGAGAAAGAAGTCAAAGCATAGGGTAGGGCAGTGTGAGCAGGACCAGCAGTGTCATTTGACTTAACAAACGAGGATCGGATGTCGTCAACCTTCTTTTCAAAATGGTTGACGAAGTCATCCACAGAGAGGGAGGAGGGAGGGGGGGGGGGATTCAGCAGGGAGGAGAATGTGGCAAAGAGCTTCCTAGGGTTAGAGGCGGATGCTTGGAATTTAGAGCGGTAGAAAGTGGCCTTAGCAGCAGAAACAGGAAGAAAATGTAGAGAGGAGGGAGTGAAAAGATGCCAGGTCTGCAGGGAGTTCTTCCATTTCCGCTCAGCTGCCCGGAGCTCTGTTCTGTGAGCTCGCAATGAGTCATCAAACCACGAAGCTGGAGGGGAGGACCGAGCCGGCCGGGGGGATAGGGGACATAGAGAGTCAAAGGATGCAGAAAGGGAGGAGAGGAGGGTTGAGGAGGCAGAATCAGGAGATTGGAGGGAGAAGGATTGAGCAGAGGGAAGAGATGATAGGATGGAAGAGGAGAGAGTAGCGGGAGAGAGAGAGCGAAGGTTGCGACGGCGCATTACCATCTGTGTAGGGGCAGAGTGAGTAGTGTTGGAGGAGAGGGAGAGAGAAAAGGATACAAAGTAGTGGTCGGAGACTTGGAGGGGAGTTGCAGTGAGATTAGTAGAAGAACAGCATCTAGTAAAGATGAGGTCAAGCATATTGCCTGCCTTGTGAGTAGGGGGGGATGGTGAGAGGGTGAGGTCAAAAGAGGAGAGGAGTGGAAAGAAGGAGGCAGAGAGAAATGAGTCAAATGTAGACGTAGGGAGGTTGAAATCCCCCAGAACTGTGAGGGGTGAGCCATCCTCAGGAAAGGAAGTTATCAAGGCGTCAAGCTCATTGATGAACTCTCCAAGGGAACCTGGAGGGCGATAGATGACAAGGATATTAAGCTTAAATGGGCTAGTGACTGTGACAGCATGGAATTCAAATGAGGAGATAGACAGGTGGGTCAGGGGAAAAATTGAGAATGTCCACTTGGGAGAGATGAGGATTCCTGTGCCACCACCCCGCTGACCAGATGCTCTCGGGATATGCGAGAACACATGGTCAGACGAGGAGAGAGCAGCAGGAGTAGCAGTGTTTTCAGTGGTAATCCATGTTTCCGTCAGCGCCAAGAAGTCGAGGGACTGGAGGGTAGCATAGGCTGGGATGTAGTCTGCCTTGTTGGCAGCAGAACGGCAGTTCCAGAGGCTGCCTGAGACCTGGAACTCCACATGGGTCGTGCGTGCAGGGACCACCAGGTTAGAGAAGCAGCAGCCACGCGGTGTGAGGCGTTTGTGTAGCCTGTGCGGAGAGGAGAGAACAGGGATAGGCAGAGGCATAGTTGACAGGCTGCAGCAGATGGCTACAATAATGCAGAGGAGATCGGAATAAAATGAACTAAACATCTGGGAAAGAAGAGAGCCACAACTCCCAAATATAAGTCTCCCAACTTCCACCTCAGAAACTATAATTGTTGTAAACTAAAGCGGTTCAATGTTTTCTAGGAATAGACTAACCTAGTTTATTCAGCTAGCTAACTAGGTGCAGTATTATTCCGTGAAAAACGTCCGGGCACCTCGTCATAACACATGGCACGAACACACAGAGAGAGCCAAACTAACGTTAGCTAGTCACCCATGTCCCGAATTCCTTGAGCGACTCGGGCTATCAATATGTAAAAAAAAAAAAACACAAGTGTAGGTTATGACTTACCCCTAGCAGCTACTATTAGCTAGCCAAGTGCAAAGCTAGCCACTGAATTGACTCAGCCAGTTCGCGTCTGTTCGCTCAGTCGTTCCAGCTATTGTTTACAAGTAGCTATCCAGGTTGCAACAAGCTTGCTAATTTTCAAGCACAGTAGCCACTTGCTACCTAACGTTAACGGTTCAGACAATGAGGTTAGAAAACAGCTGAATGGTAGGCAATTATTGTATGTGATTATTGTAGGCAGCCAGCTGGCGTAATTACAGGCACTCTCAGGCGTGAAACAACTATACCGTTGCTAATAACTAGTTAGTTAGCTAGCTAGAATAGTTAGCAAACTAGCTAGCCATTGCTTTCAGACAAAGAAGAACCTCTCCTTTCACGGCACGAATACACAGAGAGAGCCAAACTAACGTTAACTAGTCACCCATGTCCCGAATTCCTTGAGCGACTCGGGCTATCAATATGTAAAAAAAAAAAAACACAAGTGTAGGTTATGACTTACCCCTAGCAGCTACTGTTAGCTAGCCAAGTGCAAAGCTAGCCACTGAATTGACTCAGCCAGTTTGCGTCTGTTCGCTCGGTCGTTCCAGCTATTGTTTACAAGTAGCTATCCAGGTTGCAACAAGCTTGCTAATTTTCAAGCACAGTAGCCACTTGGTACCTAACGTTAACGGTTCAGACAATGAGGTTAGAAAACAGCTGAATGGTAGGCAATTATTGTATGTGATTATTGTAGGCAGCCAGCTGGCGTAATTACAGGCACTCTCAGGCGTGAAACAACTATACCGTTGCTAATAACTAGTTAGTTAGCTAGCTAGAATAGTTAGCAAACTAGCTAGCCATTGCTTTCAGACAAAGAAGAACCTCTCCTTTCACGGCACGAATACACAGAGAGAGCCAAACTAACGTTAACTAGTCACCCATGTCCCGAATTCCTTGAGCGACTCGGGCTATCAATATGTAAAAAAAAAAATACACAAGTGTAGGTTATGACTTACCCCTAGCAGCTACTGTTAGCTAGCCAAGTGCAAAGCTAGCCACTGAATTGACTCAGCCAGTTCGCGTCTGTTCGCTCGGTCGTTCCAGCTATTGTTTACAAGTAGCTATCCAGGTTGCAACAAGCTTGCTAATTTTCAAGCACAGTAGCCACTTGCTACCTAACGTTAACGGTTCAGACAATGAGGTTAGAACACAGCTGAATGGTAGGTTAATTATTGTAGGCAGCCAGCTGGCGTAATTATAGGCACTCTCAGGCGTGAAACAACTAAACCGTTGCTAATAGCTACTCGCCAGCTAGTCCAGGTGGTGAGTTAGCTAGCTAGCTAGCTTCGTGCTACACCCGGCACCGCCGAATACAATACTTAACCTACAATAATTACATACAATAACTACCTACAACAACCCACGATACCTACCTACAATACCTAACTACAATCAAAATACATAGTTTTAAGCCTTACTCGACAAAGCCAAAGCTATGTATAAAGCCAAGCTTACCCGACGACCTCCTCCTCCTCCTGCTGCCTCCGAGCCAAGCCACACTCAATCATAGGACCTACTGAAGAGATGAGTCATCAGTAAAGACTTAAAGGTCGAGACCGAGTTTTCGTCTCTCACATGGATAGGCAGACCATGCCATAAACATTTAGCTCTATAGGAGAAAGCCCTGCCTCCAGCTGTTTGCTCAGAAATTCTAGGGACAATAAGGAGCCCTGCGTCTTGTGACCGTAGCGTACATGTACAGTACAGTATGTACGGCAGAACCAAATTGGAAAGATAGGTAGGAGCAAGTCCATGTAACCCTTTGTAGGTTAGCAGTAAAACCTTGAAATCAGCCCTAGCCTTTTGGGGGGTTCTAGTCAAGATCCTAGCAGCCGTATTGAGCACTAACTGAAGTTTATTTAGTGCTTTATATGGGTAGCTGGAGAGTAGAGCATTGCAGTAGTCAGATCTAGAAGTGACAAAAACATGGATTTTTCTGCATCATTTTTATTTATTTATTTATTTTTATTTCACCTTTATTTAACCAGGTAGGCCAGTTGAGAACAAGTTCTCATTTACAACTGCGACCTGGCCAAGATAAAGCAAAGCAGTGCGATAAAAACAACAACAACACAGAGTTAAACATGGGATAAACAAAACATACAGTCAATAACACAATATAAAATCTATATACAGTGTGTGCAAATGTAGTAAGTTATGGAGGTAAGGCAATAAATAGGCCATAGTGCAAAATAATTACAATATAGTATTAACACTGGAGTGATAGATGTGCAGAAGATGATGTGCAAAAAGAGATACTGGGGTGCAAATGAGCAAAAATAAATAACAATATGGGGATGAGGTAGTTGGGTGGGCTAATTACAGATGGGCTGTGTACAGGTGCAGTGATCAGTAAGCTGCTCTGAAAACTGATGCTTAAAGTTAGTGAGGGCGATAAGAGTCTCCAGCTTCAGAGATTTTTGCAGTTCGTTCCAGTCATTGGCAGCAGAGAACTGGAAGGAATGGCGGCCAAAGGAGGTGTTGGCTTTGGGGATGACCAGTGAGATATACCTGCTGGAGCGCATACTACGGGTGGGTGTTGCTATGGTGACCAATGAGCTAAGATAAGGCAGGGATTTGCCTAGAAGTGATTTATAGATGACCTGGAGCCAGTGGGTTTGGCGACGAATATGTAGTGAGGGCCAGCCAATGAGAGTGTACAGGTCACAATGGTGGGTAGTATATGGGGCTTTGGTGACAAAACGGATGGCACTGTGATAGACTACATCCAATGTGCTGAGTAGAGTGTTGGAGGCTATTTTGTAAATGACATCGCCAAAGTCAAGGATCGGTAGGATAGTCAGTTTTACGAGGGCATGTTTGGCAGCATGAGTGAAGGAGGCTGTGTTGCGAAATAGGAAGCCGATTCTAGATTTAACTTTGGATTGGAGATGCTTAATGTGAGTCTGGAAGGAGAGTTTACGGTCTAACCAGACACCTAGGTATTTGTAGTTGTCCACATATTCTAAGTCAGACCCGCCGAGAGTAGTGATTCTACGGAAGGACTGTTGTACGGCATTAAAGCTCGTTTGGAGGTTTGTTAACACAGTGTCCAATGAAGGGCCAGATGTATACAAAATGGTGTCGTCTGCGTAGAGTTGGATCTGAGAGTCACCAGCAGCAAGAGCGACATCATTGATATACACAGAGAATAGAGTCGGCCCGAGATTTGAACCCTGTGGCACCCCCATTTTTGGACAAAAAGTTTCTGAAATGTTACAAAGATGGAAAAAATATAAAATATTTTTGACATGCTCGTAAAAAAATCAGTCAGGGTTGCCATGTCCACAGTTTTTCAGCAAAATTGTGCTACTTTGAAAACGATGTCACTGGTGAAAATGTATTGGTCATGCAGGTTTTTGGCCTTTTTCTAAATTGCACTGCGGCCGCTATGGCATTTCTCTCTTTAAAAAACAACAACATCTATTTCACTGTGACCTGCTGCTGCTGACTATCAGGTAGTGAGCAGGCTGTTACTGAGTGAGTGAGTTGTGGGGTTGGGGAGGGCCGGAGGGGTGTGTGTGTATTGAGAGAGTGCTGCAGCAGGCAGCTGTGTCACAGAGACAGAGGAGCATGCACGCACATAATGACAACTTTTTACCAGTTGTAGGTAGGCTATTTACACTGAACAAAAATATAAACACAACATGTAAAGTATTGGTCCCATGATTGATGAGCTGAAATAAAAGATCCCAGAACTGTTCCATATGCACAAAAAGCGTATTTCTCTCAAATGTTGTGCACAAATTTGTTTACATCCCTGTTAGTGAGAATTTCTCCTTTGCCAAGATAATCCATCCACCTGACAGATATGGCATATCAAGAAGCTGATTAAACAGCATGATAATTACACAGGTGCACCTTGTGCAGCGGACAATAAAAGTGCACTCTAAAATGTGCAGTTTTGTCACACAACACAATGCAACAGATGTCTTAAGTTTTGAGGGATTGTGCAATTGGCATGCTGACGGCAGGAACGTCCACCAGAGATATTGCCAGAGAATTGAATGTTCCTTTCTCTATCATAAGCCGCCTCTAACATTGCTTTAGAGAATTTGATAGTATGTCCAACCGGCCTCACAACCGCAGACCACGTGTATGGCGTCATGTGGCTGAGCAGTTTGCTGATGTCAACTTTGTGAACAGAGTGCCCCATGGTGGCGGTGGGGTTATGGTATGGGCAGGCATAAGCTACGAACAAGGAACACAATTGCATTTTATCGATGGCAATTTGAATGCACAGAAATACTGTGACGAGATTGTGAGGCCCATTTATTTTAAGGTATATGTGACAAACATATGCATATCTGTATTCCCAGTCATGTGAAATCCATAGATTAGGGACTAATGCATTTTCCCAAATTCTAAATAAAAATATTGTCATTTAGAGCATTTATTTGCAGAAAATTACAACAGGTCAAAATAACAATAAAGATGCAGTGTTGTCAGACCTCAAATAATGCAAAGAAAATAAGTTAATGTTCATTTTTAAACAACACAATAGTAATGTTTTAACTCAGGAAGAGTTCAGAAATTAATATTTGGTGGAATAACCCTGATTTTCAATCACAGCTTTCATGCGTCTTGGCATGCTCTCCACCAGTCTTTCACATTGATGTTGGGTGACTTTATGCCACTCCTGGTGCAAAAATTCAAGCAGCTCTGCTTTGTTCGATGGCTTGTGACCATCCATCTTCCTCTTGATCACATTCCAGAAGTTTTCAATGGGGTTCAGGTCTGGAGATTGGGCTGGCCATGACAGGGTCTTGATCTGTTGGTCCTCCATCCACACCTTGATTGACCTGGCTGTGTGGCACGGCGCATTGTCCTGCTGGAAAAACCAATCCTCCGAGTTGCGGAACAATGTCAGAGCAAAAGGAAGCAAGTTTTCTTCCAGGAAAACCTTGTACGTGGCTTGATTCATGCGTCCTTCACAAAGACAAATCTGCCCAATTCCAGCCTTGCTGAAGCACCCCCCAGTGGGTGATAGACACTGTGGCTTGTAGGCCTCTCCAGGTCTCTGTCTAACCATTAGATGACCAGGTGTTGGGCAAAGCTGAAAATTGGACTCATCAGAGAAGATGACCTTACTCCAGTCCTCTACGGTCCAATCCTTATGGTCTTTTGCAAACCTCAGCCTGGCTCTTCTTTGCTTCCCATTGATGAAGGGCTTTTTTCTAGCTTTGCACGACTTCAGCCCTGCCCCTAGGAGCTGTTTCGAACCGTCCTCGCCGTGCACTTCACCCCAGCTGCCATTTGCCATTCTTTTTGTAGGTCACTTGATGTCATCCTACGGTTGTTGAGTGACATTCGAATGAGTTGGCGGTCATCCCGGTCAGTAGAGAGTCATTTTTTCGCCCTCTGCTGGTCTGTAGCTTTGATGTCCCCAATGTCTGCCGCTTGACCTTGTTCTTATGAACCGCCGTCTTTGACATTTTAAGGATGGAAGCAACCTGACGCTCACTGTATCCCTCTGCCAGTAAAGCCAGAATTGAACCCTTCTTTTCCTCACTCAAAACTATTTTGGCATGGTCAATAGTTATTTTTTTATTAATATTACTTTTGAGGTACTATTAGCACTGTTTTTGCCATCCAGCTGGTCCTATTGCAAGAGGATAGTGATGACCACAGCAGTGGTTTTTATACTTTTCCTAATTAAATAAGATTTGGTTCATGTGATCACCTAATCAGTACCTAATTCAGTAGAATGAGGTGTGCCTGTGTTGGAGTTCAACAGACACTGGATTGAATGGCTGTCATACATGTAGAGATGCTGATTTAAGAAAAATTTGCAGTGGTCTCTTAATATTTTCCATAGCTGTATACAGTGGAGAAAAAAGGTATTTAGTCAGCCACCAATTGTGCATGTTCTCCCACTTAAAAAGATGAGAGAGGCCTGTAATTTTCAACATAGGTACACGTCAACTATGACAGACAAAATTAGAAAAAAAAATCCAGAAAATCACATTGTAGGATTTGTTATGAATTTATTTGCAAATTATGGTGGAAAATAAGTATTTGGTCAATAACAAAAGTTTCTCAATACTTTGTTATATACCCTTTGTTGGAAATGACACAGGTCAAACCTTTTCTGTAAGTCTTCACAAGGTTTTCACACACTGTTGCTGGTATTTTGGCCCATTCCTCCATGCAGATCTCCTCTAGAGCAGTGATGTTTTGGGGCTGTCGCTGGGCAACACGGACTTTCAACTCCCTCCAAAGATTTTCTATGGGGTTGAGATCTGGAGACTGGCTAGGCCACTCCAGGACCTTGAAATGCTTCTTACGAAGCCACTCCTTCGTTGCCCGGGCGGTGTGTTTGGGATCATTGTCATGCTGAAAGACCCAGCCACGTTTAATCTTCAATGCCCTTGCTGATGGAAGGAGGTTTTCACTCAAAATCTCACGATACATGGCCCCATTCATTCTTTCCTTTACACGGATCAGTCGTCCTGGTCCCTTTGCAGAAAAACAGCCCCAAAGCATGATGTTTCCACCCCCATGCTTCACAGTAGGTATGGTGTTCTTTGGATGCTACTCAGCATTCTTTGTCCTCCAAACACGACGAGTTGAGTTTTTACCAAAAAGTTCTATTTTGGTTTCATCTGACCATATGACATTCTCCCAATCCTCTTCTGGATCATCCAAATGCACTCTAGCAAACTTCAGACGGGTTGGACATGTACTGGCTTAAGCAGAGGGACACGTCTGGCACTGCAGGATTTGAGTCCCTGGCGGCATAGTGTGTTACTGATGGTTGGCTTTGTTACTTTGGTCCCAGCTCTCTGCAGGTCATTCACTAGGTCCCCCCGTGTGGTTCTGGGATTTTTGCTCACCGTTCTTGTGATCATTTTGACCCCACGGGGTGAGATCTTGCGTGGAGCCCCAGATCGAGGGAGATTATCAGTGGTCTTGTATGTCTTCCATTTCCTAATAATTGCTCCCACAGTTGATTTCTTCAAACCAAGCTGCTTACCTATTGCAGATTCAGTCTTCCCAGCCTGGTGCAGGTCTACAATTTTGTTTCTGGTGTCCTTTGACAGCTCTTTGGTCTTGGCCATAGTGGAGTTTGGAGTGTGACTGTTTGAGGTTGTGGACAGGTGTCTTTTATACTGATAACAAGTTCAAACAGGTGCCATTAATACAGGTAACGAGTGGAGGACAGAGGAGCCTCTTAAAGAAGAAGTTACAGGTCTGTGAGAGCCAGAAATCTTGCTTGTTTGTAGGTGACCAAATACTTATTTTCCACCATAATTTGCAAATAAATTCATTACAAATCCTACAATGTGATTTTCTGGATTTTGTTTCCTCAATTTGTCTGTCATAGTTGACGTGTACCTATGATGAAAATTACAGGCCTCTCTCATCTTTTTAAGTGGGAGAACTTGCACAATTGGTGGCTGACTAAATACTTTTTTTCCCCACTGTATGTTATATATCGATAACAGTGACTTATTAAATAATTACCACTTATCAGTCTCATTCTGAACGTCGCATAATCCTTGAACCTGCAAGAACCCTAACCTTATTGATGAATCAGCAGTACACAAATTGGCTTAATTATTTATTTACTAACTAACTAAATAATAACACAGTAAAAACACACATTGGTTATTGATTGCTAACGTAATACAATGAAAACAGGCCCCTAGTTGACTGGACTAACAATAGCATGAATGCTTGGGTAGAAGGACAGTCAGAGTGGAAGTGAGAGACAGTGATTCAAACTGCCGTGGTTACTTTGGAAACTAAGCTCACGGAAATACAAATGCTTAAAACCCCACTAAACGCTCATTTGGATTAGAAATGCAACATGTATTTACGTGTAGCTGTCCTCGATAGTTGAGTTAATGATGTAGGACTCTGGTTTGCCCACCAGAGATCCCAATGTCCTTGGCAGAGTTTCTGGTCGTAGTAGTGGTTAGAATGGATACCTCAGATATACCAGCGGTTTTCGGAGAGAGATTGTCCTTCCCAACTCATGTCTTTAGTGCAAGTTCTCTAGACGACTATACATGCCAGCTGCAGAATGAAATGATAAGGTTTAGTGCATTGTCTGCTTCTTCACCTCGTGTAGAGGTTGAGAGTTTTAGAGTTTCTCCATTTTAAACGTGTGGACTGACATCTCACATTTTCTGGTCTTTCTGGTCTTGTAATGTGTAGCTTCAGCTTCACGCTTCTTGGTCTTGTAGAAATTTTGCAACCATTTGCAACATCCGGCTTATACCGTAGTATGCTTGGTCTTCCTTTGGTAATGGAGTTGTAGTTTGAAACCATTTTGTAACGTTTAGCTCACGCTTCACGTCTGCTGGTCTTGTAGAGTGTCAACCAGTTTAAGCCGTGGGCTTCCTGGTCTGAGGTGAATTTCGTAACAAGGCTTTTTATGCACTGGGGGTGAAAGGGGCATTCCATCATGTTTGTGCTCATCTGGGCGTGGCCTCTGACTGAGAACAAATCAATATTGAAAACAATCACATTGTTATCTTCACAAATGTATTATTATACTTAATCATTTGTTTTATACAACAATTAGATGCAAACCTCATAACTGGGAAGTGTACACCCCCAGAGATACAGTTATGTTGTTCCGTCTTTAATGACATCACAACATGGTGGCGCAGTGGTCTAAGGCACTGCATCGCAGTGCTAACTGTTCCACTAGAGATCCTGGTTTGAATCCAGGCTCTGTCGCAGCCGGCCGTGACCGGGAGACTCATGGGCGGTGCACAATTGGCCCAGTGTCGTCCAGGGTAGGGGAGGGAATGGCCGGCAGGGATTTAGCTCAGTTGATAGAGCATGGTGTTTGCAACGCCAGGGTTGTGGGTTCGATTCCCACGGGGGGCCAGTATAAAAAAAATATATATGTATTCACTAACTGTAAGTCGCTCTGGATAAGAGCGTCTGCTAAATGACAAAAAAAACAAAAACATTTCCCACTTTCTTTTAAGTAGGGATATTGTTTCATTATCCACTTTTGGATGTTGGAGTCTTGGCGGGAAGACTTCCTTTGTCTCACAGGGAAATTCCCTCTCCTAATACTGCATGGCACGGAAAATAACGTTTCTGCAAGGAATTTACGACCGGTCATAAAAATGACCCCCAGGAAAGGGGGTGCTCAAACTTTGCCTAGCCGGCATCTTTGATCCTCAGCCCATGAGGGCAAATCATGACAACTGTAACTCAGTAAAATCGTTGAAATTGTTGCATGTCGCATTTATATTTTTGTTCAGTATACATTGTCATTATGGAGACACCTATTTCCAACCCTTTTTTCATAAAACATATTAACCTGCTAGAACTGATATAAAGTGACAAAGCACTGGAAAATGACTTTAGGCGCACTAGAGCGCTTTAGATAAATTTGGTCAGAGATCGTTTAAAGTAAACTGCATTCTAATCTCACATTTTCTCGTGGACAACCGTATCAAGCGAAGGGTTTTACACTTGCTTACTTCTTGGGTCTGGAGCGCTGTGCGATTGGAAAGTTGGAAGTTGAAATGGAATGGAAGTTATCAAACTCCCTTCTGTACTTCTGTCATTGGAAAAAGTCCACAATGAAATCTGTTGGACATCAAGTAGGCTATTAATTTATATGCCATTGTAGGCTACTGTAGCCTACCTTTTGAGACAATAAATATGTTGAAATGACTATATTGCTGGAGTCATTGCAAATAAATTTGTGCCACTTGTGTAGCCTACCTGGAGCTGGCAAACATATTTAATAAATAGCCTATAACTTCAGTTTATTGTTGTTGTAGCCTTGTATTATTGTGCAGTTATTAATGGATATGTTTAGTTGTTTAAATTGGAAGTTATCAATTGTGATCATGGTCACAGCTCTATGGCAAATGTATCATTCTCCACATTTAATGTCAGTTTCATTGTGGACTTTTCCCTGAAATGAGATGTTGGCCTTTCAGGGGCTATAGGCTACCTGCATCTACTGTAGTTCAGCAAACCATGGCAAAGTTGAATTGCAATTATAAACCCAGATTTTAGTCAGTAGCCTATGCCTATTGAAATAACAAGTAAATCTCGCAAATAGGCCATTTATAACAGTTTGTAGTCTTAACATCTGGCACATAATAATGGCACAGTTGCCAGAAAATAGCCTTTAATGTGTTCTTGCACAGTGATTTTGAGATCCTCTGTCCAACTTTCATCACTCAAACTCTTCTGTCGGATTTATCTATAGTTATTCACATGCACAAATGGGATTTATTCACAATTATAAACTGGGTGGTTTGAGCACTGAATGCTGATTGGTTGAAAGCTATCAGATCGTGTACGAAGGGTATAAAAAAAGAAACATATTACTGATCCAATTACGTTGGTCACCAGTTTATAATAGCAATAAGGCACCTCATGGGTTTGTGCTGTAAGGCCAATACAGCCCTGCTAAGTGTCCTACCACACCTCCTAGGGCCTTATTGCTTAATCATAGCAGTCAAACAAGTAAAATTGACATCCATTGATGGAAAATGATCTGGTGAGTTTAATAGGGGTGAATTATCTTATCTCTTGAGACAATTATTATTTTGATGGAAAATAACATTTTGTTTCTTAGCCTACATCATTACAATATTCCTTCTTAAGTCACTCGATAACGTTATGGAAAAAGGGTTTATTGGATAAATGTAGCAACTTTCCTCTTGCTGGAAAATATAAAAAATGGGGCTAATTTTCAGGCCTTTTGGGCGGGTTGACAGGTCATTGGGCTAGAAATTTTGGATAGACCTGGCAACCCTGATCAGGGTCCAGAGTAACGCTGAGGTCCTTCACAGTTTTATTTGAGACGACTGTACAACCATCAAGATTAATTGTCAGATAAAACAGCAGATCTCTTTGGTTTTCTGGGACCTAGGACTAGCAACTCTGTTTTGTCCAAGTTTAAAAGTAAAACATTTGCCGCCATCCACTTCTTTATGTTTGAAACAGACTTCCAGGGTAGGCAATTTTGGGGCTTCACCATGTTTCATCGAATGGTACAGCTGTGTCGTCCACATAGCAGTGAAAGTTGACATTGTGTTTCCGAATGACATCACCAATATACAGTGGGGGAAAAAAGTATTTAGTCAGCCACCAATTGTGCAAGTTCTCCCACTTAAAAAGATGAGAGAGGCCTGTAATTTTCATCATAGGTACACGTCAACTATGACAGACAAATTGAGAATTTTTTTTCCAGAAAATCACATTGTAGGATTTTTTATTTATTTATTTGCAAATTATGGTGGAAAATAAGTGTTTGGTCACCTACAAACAAGCAAGATTTCCGGCTCTCACAGACCTGTAACTTCTTCTTTAAGAGGATCCTCTGTCCTCCACTCGTTACCTGTATTAATGGCACCTGTTTGAACTTGTTATCAGTATAAAAGACACCTGTCCACAACCTCAAACAGTCACACTCCAAACTCCACTATGGCCAAGACCAAAGAGCTGTCAAAGGACACCAGAAACAAAATTGTAGACCTGCACCAGGCTGGGAAGACTGAATCTGCAATAGGTAAGCAGCTTGGTTTGAAGAAATCAACTGTGGGAGCAATTATTAGGAAATGGAAGACATACAAGCCCACTGATAATCTCCCTGGATCTGGAGCTCCACGCAAGATCTCACCCCATGGGGTCAAAATGATCACAAGAACGATAAGCAAAAATCCCAGACTTAGTGAATGACTAAGGGATTTATTCACAATTATAAACTGGGTGGTTTGAGCCCTGAATGCTGATTGGTTGAAAGCTATCAGATCGTGTACGAAGGGTATAAAAAAAGAAACATATTACTGATCCAATTACGTTGGTCACCAGTTTATAATAGCAATAAGGCACCTCATGGGTTTGTGCTGTAAGGCCAATACAGCCCTGCTAAGTGTCCTACCACACATCCTAGGGCCTTATTGCTTAATCATAGCAGTCAAACAAGTAAAATTGACATCCATTGATGGAAAATGATCTGGTGAGTTTAATAGGGGTGAATTATCTTATCTCTTGAGACAATTATTATTTTGATGGAAAATAACATTTTGTTTCTTAGCCTACATCATTACAATATTCCTTCTTAAGTCACTCGATAACGTTATGGAAAAAGGGTTTATTGGATAAATGTAGCAACTTTCCTCTTGCTGGAAAATATAAAAAATGGGGCTAATTTTCAGGCCTTTTGGGCGGGTTGACAGGTCATTGGGCTAGAAATTTTGGATAGACCTGGCAACCCTGATCAGGGTCCAGAGTAACGCTGAGGTCCTTCACAGTTTTATTTGAGACGACTGTACAACCATCAAGATTAATTGTCAGATAAAACAGCAGATCTCTTTGGTTTTCTGGGACCTAGGACTAGCAACTCTGTTTTGTCCAAGTTTAAAAGTAAAACATTTGCCGCCATCCACTTCTTTATGTTTGAAACAGACTTCCAGGGTAGGCAATTTTGGGGCTTCACCATGTTTCATCGAATGGTACAGCTGTGTCGTCCACATAGCAGTGAAAGTTGACATTGTGTTTCCGAATGACATCACCAATATACAGTGGGGGAAAAAAGTATTTAGTCAGCCACCAATTGTGCAAGTTCTCCCACTTAAAAAGATGAGAGAGGCCTGTAATTTTCATCATAGGTACACGTCAACTATGACAGACAAATTGAGAATTTTTTTTCCAGAAAATCACATTGTAGGATTTTTTATTTATTTATTTGCAAATTATGGTGGAAAATAAGTGTTTGGTCACCTACAAACAAGCAAGATTTCCGGCTCTCACAGACCTGTAACTTCTTCTTTAAGAGGATCCTCTGTCCTCCACTCGTTACCTGTATTAATGGCACCTGTTTGAACTTGTTATCAGTATAAAAGACACCTGTCCACAACCTCAAACAGTCACACTCCAAACTCCACTATGGCCAAGACCAAAGAGCTGTCAAAGGACACCAGAAACAAAATTGTAGACCTGCACCAGGCTGGGAAGACTGAATCTGCAATAGGTAAGCAGCTTGGTTTGAAGAAATCAACTGTGGGAGCAATTATTAGGAAATGGAAGACATACAAGCCCACTGATAATCTCCCTGGATCTGGAGCTCCACGCAAGATCTCACCCCATGGGGTCAAAATGATCACAAGAACGATAAGCAAAAATCCCAGACTTAGTGAATGACCTGCAGAGAGCTGGGACCAAAGTAACAAAGCCTACCATCAGTAACACACTACGCCGACAGGGACTCAAATCCTGCAGTGCCAGACGTGTCCCCCTGCTTAAGCCAGTACATGTCCAGGCCCGTCTGAAGTTTGCTAGAGTGCATTTGGATGATCCAGAAGAGGATTGGGAGAATGTCATATGGTCAGATGAAACCAAAATATAATTTTTTTTAAAAACTCAACTCGTCGTGTTTGGAGGACAAAGAATGCTGAGTTGCATCCAAAGAACACCATACCTACTGTGAAGCATGGGGGTGGAAACATCATGCTTTGGGGCTGTTTTTCTGCAAAGGGACCAGGAAGACTGATCCGTGTAAAGGAAAGAATGAATGGGGCCATGTATCGTGAGATTTTGAGTGAAAACCTCCTTCCATCAGCAAGGGCATTGAAGATGAAACGTGGCTGGGTCTTTCAGCATGACAATGATCCCAAACACACATTTACGTCATTTAGCAGATGCTCTTATCCAGAGCGACTTACATGAGCAGTTAGGATTAAGTGCCTTGCTTAAGTGCACGTCAACAGATTTTTTCACCTAGTCGGCTCGGGGATTAGAACCAGCAACCTTTCGGTTACTGGCACAACGCTCTTACCCACTAAGCCACCACACCGCCCGGGAAATGAAGGAGTGGCTTCGTAAAAAGCATTTCAAGGTCCTGGAGTGGCCAGCCAGTCTCCAGATCTCAACCCCATAGAAAATCTTTGGAGGGAGTTGAAAGTCTGTGTTGCCCAGCGACAGCCCCAAAACATCACTGCTCTAGAGGAGATCTGCATGGAGGAATGGGCCAAAATACCAGCAACAGTGTGTGAAAACCTTGTGAAGACTTACAGAAAACGTTTGACCTGTGTCATTGCCAACAAAGGGTATATAACAAAGTATTGAGAAACTTTTGTTATTGACCAAATACTTATTTTCTACCATAATTTGCTAATTAAATTCATAAAAAATCCTACAATGTGATTTTCTGGATTTTTTTTCTTCTCATTTTGTCTGTCATAGTTGACGTGTACCTATGATGAAAATTACAGCCCTCTCTCATCTTTTTAAGTGGGAGAACTTGCACAATTGGTGGCTGACTAAATACTTTTTTCCCCCACTGTATAATGAAAACAACAGTGGTAGTAAAACGGAACCTTGAGGAACACCGAAACTTACCATTGATTTGTCAGAGGACAAGCCATCCATATAGCTGGTCGGAAGACTTCCAGTTTGGTGGAGCACTATTTCTGTTCCAATTTTCTGGAAGCCTGCTTCAGGGCTCGGAATCTAATTTCTTGTGACAAATGTTTTTTGTTTTTAAAGGTGCGACTGCATCTAGGGTATTACAGTGAGGGAAATACATTTTTGATCCCCTGCTGATTTTGTACGTTTGCCCACTGACAAAGACATGATCAGTCTATAATTTTAATGGTAGGTTTATTTGAACAGTGAGAGACAGAATAATAACAAAAAATTACAGAAAGACGCATGTCAAAAATGTTATGAATCGATTTGCATTTTAATGAGGGAAATAAGTATTTGACCCCTCTGCAAAACATGACTTAGTACTTTGTGGCAAAACCCTTGTTGGCAATCACAGAGGTCAGACGTTTCTTGTAGTTGGCCACCAGGTTTGCACACATCTCAGGAGGGATTTTGTCCCACTCCTCTTTGCAGATCTTCTCCAAGTCATTAAGGTTTCAAGGCTGATGTTTGGCAACTCGAACCTTCAGCTCCCTCCACAGATGTTCTATGGGATTAAGGTCTGGAGACTGGCTAGGCCACTCCAGGACCTTAATGTGCTTCTTCTTGAGCCACTCTTTTGTTGCCTTGGCAGTGTGTTTTGGGTCATTGTCATGCTGGAATACCCATCCACGACCCATTTTCAATGCCCTGGCTGAGGGAAGGAGGTTCTCACCCAAGATTTGACGGTACATTGCCCCGTCCATCGTCCCTTTGATGCGGTGAAGTTGTCCTGTCCCCTTAGCAGAAAAACACCCCCAAAGCATAATGTTTCCACCTCCATATTTAACAGTGGGGATGGTGTTCTTGGGGTCATAGGCAGCATTCCTCCTCCACCAAACACAGCGAGTTGAGTTGATGCCTTAGAGCTCGATTTTGGTCTCATCTGACCACAACACTTTCACCCAGTTCTCCTCTGAATCATTCAGATGTTCATTGGCAAACTTCAGACGGCCCTGTATAAGTGCTTTCTTGAGCAGGGGGACCTTGTGTGCGCTGCAGGATTTCAGTCCTTCACGGCGTAGTGTGTTACCAATTGTTTTCATGGTGACTATGGTCCCAGCTGCCTTGAGATCATTGACAAGATCCTCCCGTGTAGTTCTGCAACTCCATGAGGTGAGATCTTGAATGGAGCCCCAGGCCGAGGTAGATTGACATTTATTTTGTGTTTCTTCCATTTGCGAATAATCGCACCAACTGTTGTCACCTTCTCACCAAGCTGCTTGGCGATGGTCTTGTAGCCCATTCCAGCCTTGTGTAGGTCTACAATCTTGTCCCTGACATCCTTGGAGAGCTCTTTGGTCTTGGCCATGGTGGAGAGTTTGGAATCTGATTGATTGCTTCTGTGGACAGGTGTCTTTTATACAGGTAACAAGCTGAGATTAGGAGCACTCCCTTTAAGAGAGTGCTCCTAATCTCAGCTCGTTACCTGTATAAAAGACACCTGGGAGCCAGAAATATTTCTGATTGAGAGGGGGTCAAATACTTATTTCCCTCATTAAAATTCAAATCAATTTATAACATTTTTGACATGCGTTTCTCTGGATTTTTTTGTTGTTATTCTGTCTCTCACTGTTCAAATAAACCTACCATAAACATTATAGACTGATCATTTCTTTGTCAGTGGGCAAACATACAAAATCAGCAGGGGATCAAATACTTGTTTCCCTCACTGTACACAACGTTAAGTTAACTAGATCCAGGGTATGATTGTGGCAATGCATAGGTATCTGCCATGACTATGAGGTCCGATAGGAATTCAGGGAACTCAGTGAGGAACGCTGTATATGGCCCAGGAGGCGTGTAAACAGTAGCTATAAAAAGTGATTGAGTAGGCTGCATAGATTATGATTAGAAGCTCAAAAGACGAAAACAGTATTTTTTTCCGTAAATGTACATTTGCTGTCGTAAATATTAGCAACACCTCCGCCTTTGCGGGATGCGCGGGGGATATGGTCACCAGTGTAACTAGGAGGAGAGGCCTCATTTAACACAGTAAATTCATCAGGCTTGAGCCATGTTTCAGTCAGGCCAATCACATCAAGTTTATGATCAGGGAGTAGTTCATTGTCTATGAAAGCCTTGGAAGTGTGGGATCTAACATTAAGTAGTCCTATTTTGAGATATGAGATGAATTAATTATCACAATCTATTTCAATAATGACAGGAATGGAGGAGGTCTTTATTCCAGTGAGATTTATAAAGTGAACACCGCCATGTTTAGTTTTTCCCGACCTAAAGTAGATTGAGGTCTCAATGGGGAAATCTGGGCTAACTACACTGACTGTGCTAGTGGCAGACTCCACTAAGCTGGCAGGCTGGCTAACAGCCTGCTGTCTGGCCTGCACATATCATTGTGGAGCTAGAGGAGTTAGAGCCCTGTCTATGTTGATAGAGAAGATGAGAGCACCCCTCCAGCTAGGGTGGAGTCCATCACTTCTCAGCAGGCCAGGCAGCAGGTCGAAATCCCGCTCAACACAGAGCTCCACATCCTTTCCAACCACTCCGCAAAAATTGTTGCTTCCTCACAAAAAAAAACTAAGAATTGTGATATAGGCTGTGAATTAGGATCAGTGCCTTTGAATACATTTTTAGAAACATGAGTTTGGCCAGAGTCTGTAGCTTCAGGCTCATGCAATGGTACCTGGAGAGCCGGCCAGCAGCGGAGAATACCCTCTCTGCTGGGGTTAAGAAAAACTCTTCAGGCAACTCTTTCCAGGCGGGGCAGGGATGAAAAGTTGTCTTTCCAAAAGGTGACAACGTCCTCGTCTGCGTTTCTTCTGATGGCCGACCTTTCGCGTCTACAATGGACCGCTAGAGAGGACCGCTGCTGTTGAATGAAGGTGTGTTGATAGCCTCAGTTTCCTTCACAAGGAGGTCGCGTATCTCTCCAAGCTGGTTACACACTAGCTCATCCCTTATCACCCACTCAGTTTTAAACCAGGGGTCCAGGACGGCGGGTAGGTCAAGATGTTTAGCATTATATAATATCGCCTGTCCGAGTGGAGATGTTATCTGTTAGTGTTTCTGCAAAAACAGCAATGTATATGAGCTGAGACACGGTAGTCAAGAGTTTCTTTATTTCCGACATGGTAGGGAGAATCATGCCCAGGTTCCCAAACTCTTTCTGTATATTATCAGTGAGGCCAGCTAGTGGTGTCAGTACCTGGCAACAGGAGACAAAGGGATGTGAGACAGAGGTTTAATCTTAGACACATGAAAAGTGGGATGTAGACGGAGGGTGTAGGGCAACAGAAGACAAACAGCAGTGGGGCTAAGGATTTTAGAGATGGGGAAAGGGCTAATAAAGCGGGGGGAAAGTTTACGGCACTCCACCCTGAGGGCCAGATCCCGAGTAGAGAGCCATACCCTCTGCCCGAGACGATAGCGGGGAGCCGGGGTCCGGTGGCGGTCCGCCTGTTGCCGTTACCTGGAGGTGGTCTTAAGAAGGGCGGACCGGGCTCTCTTCCAGGTACGCTGACAGCGGCGGACGAACATCTGGGCCGAGGGTATGCTGACCTCTTCCTCTTGCTCAGGAAAGGGCGGAGGCTGGTAGGCCAAGGAACACTCAAAGGGCAAGAGACCAGTGGCCGAGCTGAGGCGGCACACAATTGGCCCAGCGTCGTCCAGGGTAGGGGAGGGGAGGGAATGGCCGGCAGGGATGTAGCTCAGTTGGTAGAGCATGGCGTTTGCAACGCCAGGGTTGTGGGTTCGAGTCCCACGGGGGGGGGGGCAGTATGAAAAATATAAAAATAATGTATGAACTAACTGTAAGTTGCCCTGGATAAGAGCGTCTGCTAAATGACTAAAATGTAAATGTAAAAATGGTGTTGCGGGCGTGCTCCACCCACACGAGTTGCTGGCTCCAGGTGGTGGGGTTGGCCGAGACGAGGCAACGAAGGCCGATAGAGTGGGGATGAAACCTGGACAGGCTGGCCAATGAACCAATCAGGGTGCAGAATGCCTTCCAGAACCTGGACAAGAACTAAGGACCAAGATCGAGACCATGTCGACCAGAAGTCCATGGATCCAGAAGACGTGCTGCACCATAAGCTGTGCCGTCTCTTTGGCTGAGTGCAACTTGGGAAAAGGAATGAAATGTGCAGCTTTGGAAAACCTATCCACAACCGTAAGGATGATGGTGTTGCCATCTGATGGGGGGAGAACAGTAACAAAGTCCAGGGATATATGGGACCAGGGGCAGGAGGGATGTGGCGCGAGCCTTGTTGAAAACCTCCCGGAGGTCCTGGTACTCCGTGGGAATGGCGGAGAGATCCGAGGCTTTCCCCAAGCCAGCAGGAGGACATCCCGGGGCAGGCTGCGCCGCCTTAAGGCAATGTGCGTGGCAGAACAGGCTCCAACCCAGGATAGAACCTGAAGCCGGGTCGATCAAGGGGCTGTGCCTCTGGAGCCATGAAAATCCCAACACCACAGGAACATAAGGAGATTAAATTAGTAGAAACTGTATGGACTCACTGTGATTGCCCGACACTCACAGTTTAATGGGAACTGTACTGTGAGTGACCCTGCCAATGGAACGTCCGTCCAATGCTCTGGCATCCATGGGACTAGAGAGGAGTTGTGTGGAGATAACCAGCTCAGATACCAGGCTAGCATCCATGAAGCTCTCATCAGCCCCAGTGTCAATGAGCACCCGGAGAGATTTAGATCGGTCACCCCACAGCAGGATACCATGGAGAGGAGTACAAGTAATGGTAGTTTGGAGACTCCCAGTATGGCCCACCAGCGTACCCGTACCTACTGATGAGCCTGGTCTTTTACTGGACATGTGGATATATAATATCCTGTAGTACCACAATACAGGCAAATGTTGGAGCTCAGCCTGTGTAAACGTTCATTAGGAGACAATCTATCCATGTCCAGCTGCATGGGCTCTGGAGGAGATGAGTTGCCAGTCCCCGATGATTCCCGAGGGAACTCAGGTGACTACGGATTCTCTCGGGAATGCAGGCGTCGAGGAGTTCCAGGGTTCTTCAGAGGCGAGGGAGAAACCGTGGACAAGCGAGTGTGGCCGAGAACAGACCTCCTGACCCTCCTGCGTTCCCGTAGGTGCCCATCGATCCTTGCGGTCAAGGCTATGAGGGAGTCGAGGTCCATGGGTAACTCCCGAGCTGCGAGCTTGTCTTTAATTTCCTCCGATAATCCATGAAGGAAGGTGTTGACCAGGGACTCATGGTTCCAAGCACTCTCGCCTGCCACACTACGGAAGTCTTGACGTAGTTGAAGTAGCTTCCGAGCCACCTCTCTCCCAGACACCAGAGAATCAAACACCTTCCTCACCTCCGCTTTGAAATCCTCCAGACAAAGGCAAATGGCAGATTGTTGCTCCCTGGCGAGCAACCTCCAGACATCAGCATTATGAGATACGCTATCTTCGAACGATCTGAAGGAAACAAAGAAGGCTGCAGCTCAAAGATGAGGGAGCACTGGGAGAGAAACGCCAGAAAGTTTCCAGGATCCCCAACATACCGCTCCGGAGGAGATAAGCAGGATTCTTGGGAAGCCGGGGTAGGCTGGGGAAATGGTAGCTACTGAGCGTCCGGGAGGTTTCCGTTGTGGCTTGCTGCCCAATAGATAATATGCGGAATTGCTCCAGTAAAGAGTTGAAACCCTGGTCATGGCATTCCGCCAAGGTATGGAGTCCTTCCATAAGGTTCTGAAGTAGCTCCTCATGTCTTCCAGTGGTAGCTCCTTGCAGGCAGACAGCATTGAAGGAGCTGGTCCGAGACTGCTGGGTCAGTCATGTCCAGTTCGTACTATCACGACTCAGGATATGACTCAGATGCAGACACAGGAGGTAGATGGTTTGGTTCTCAGAATATTTATTATAACAAAGGGGCAGGAAAAAGGGCAGGTCGAGGGCAGGCAGAGGTTCGTAATCCAAGGCAGAGTTAAAAAGGGGCAGAACGGCAGGCAGGCTCAGGGTCAGGGTCAGGGCAGGCAGAAAGGTCAGAACCGGGAAGACTAGAAAACAAAAACTGGAGAAATGGGAAACACGCTGGTAAGACCTGACAAAACAAGACGAACTGGCAACAGACAGACAGAAAATGCAGGTATAAATACACAGGGGATAATGTGTATACTGTAGCCTACCCATACTGTCAAATATTTTACATAAGCTACCTTTCTATTTACTGTGTTGGCAGAATCTTTAGCAGTAATTTATGCTGTATCTAGAAAGAGAAAAGAATCGCAAACTGTCTTGGACCTGTCAACAGAACGTTTGAATTCAACAATGTTTTACATCGACTTTTCCCCCAACATAAATAAGATGGACTGTCCACGAATTCTGAAAAATTGTAGGTCACAGATTTCCAGCAGCAGTATGATCTTCTAGCAGCCGTATTGAGCACTAACTTAAGTTTATTTAGTGCTTTATCTGGGTAGCTGGAGAGTAGAGCATTGCAGTAGTCAAATCTAGAAGTGACAAAAACATGGATTTTTCTGCATCATTTTTATTTATTTATTTATTTTTATTTCACCTTTATTTAACCAGGTAGGCCAGTTGAGAACAAGTTCTCATTTACAACTGCGACCTGGCCAAGATAAAGCAAAGCAGTGCGATAAAAACAACAACAACACAGAGATACACATGGGATAAACAAAACATACAGTCAATAACACAAAATAAAATCTATATACAGTGTGTGCAAATGTAGTAAGTTATGGAGGTAAGGCAATAAATAGGCCATAGTGCAAAACAATATAGTATTAACACTGGAGTGATAGATGTGCAGAAGATGATGTGCAAAAAGAGATACTTGGGTGCAAATGAGCAAAAATAAATAACAATATGGGGATGAGGTAGTTGGGTGGGCTAATTACAGATGGGCTGTGTACAGGTGCAGTGATCAGTAAGCTGCTCTGACAACTGATGCTTAAAGTTAGTGAGGGCGATAAGAGTCTCCAGCTTCAGAGATTTTTGCAGTTCGTTCCAGTCATTGGCAGCAGAGAACTGGAAGGAATGGCGGCCAAAGGAGCTGTTGGCTTTGGGGATGACCAGTGAGATATACCTGCTGGAGCGCATACTACGGGTGGGTGTTGCTATGGTAACCAATGAGCTAAGATAAGGCAGGGATTTGCCTAGCAGTGATTTATAGATGACCTGGAGCCAGTGGGTTTGGCGACGAATATTTAGTGAGGGCCAGCCAATGAGAGCCAACATTCGGAGAGTGCGACCCTGCCTTACACAGGAAGCGGCGCAGGTCCTGGTCCAGGCACTTGTCATCTCCCGTCTGGACTACTGCAACTCGCTGTTGGCTGGGCTCCCTGCCTGTGCCATTAAACCCCTACAACTCATCCAGAATGCCGCAGCCCGTCTGGTGTTCAACCTTCCCAAGTTCTCTCACGTCACCCCCCTCCTCCGCACACTCCACTGGCTTCCAGTTGAAGCTCGCATCCGCTACAAGACCATGGTGCTTGCCTATGGAGCAGTGAGGGGAACGGCACCTCTGTACCTTCAGGCTCTGATCAGTCCCTACACCCAAACGAGGACATTGCGTTCATCCACCTCTGGCCTGCTGGCTCCCCTTCCTCTGCGGAAGCATAGCTCCCGCTCAGCCCAGTCAAAACTGTTCGCTGCTCTGGCACCCCAATGGTGGAACAAGCTCCCTCACGACGCCAGGACAGCGGAGTCACTCACCACCTTCCGGAGACATTTGAAACCCCACCTCTTTAAGGAATACCTGGGATAGGATAAAGTATTCCTTCTAACCCCCCCCCCCCCAAAATTGTAAAGTGGTTATCCCACTGGCTATAGGGTGAACGCACCAATTTGTGAGTCGCTCTGGCTAAGAGCGTCTGCTAAATGACGTTAATGTGCCCTTGAGCAAGGCACTTAACCCTAATTGCTCCTGTAAGTCGCTCTGGTTAAGAGCGTCTGCTAAATGACTAAAATGTAAAATGTAAATGAGAGCGTACAGGTCACAATGGTGGGTAGTATATGGGGCTTTGGTGACAAAACGGATGGCACTGTGATAGACTACATCCAATGTGCTGAGTAGAGTGTTGGAGGCTATTTTGTAAATGACATCGCCAAAGTCAAGGATCGGTAGGATAGTCAGTTTTACGAGGGCATGTTTGGCAGCATGAGTGAAGGAGGCTGTGTTGCGAAATAGGAAGCCGATTACTATGGAAACTAAGCTCACGGAAATACAAATGCTTAAAACCCCACTAAACGCTCATTTGGATTAGAAATGCAACATGTATTTACGTGTAGCTGTCCTCGATAGTTGAGTTGATGATGTAGGACTCTGGTTTGCCCACCAGAGATCCCAATGTCCTTGGCAGAGTTTCTGGTCGTAGTAGTGGTTAGAATGGATACCTCAGATATACCAGCGGTTTTCGGAGAGAGATTGTCCTTCCCAACTCGTGTCTTTAGTGCAAGTTCTCTAGACGACTATACATGCCAGCTGCAGAATGAAATGATAAGGTCTAGTGCATTGTCTGCTTCTTCACCTCGTGTAGAGGTTGAGAGTTTTAGAGTTTCTCCATTTTAAACGTGTGGACTGACATCTCACATTTTCTGGTCTTTCTGGTCTTGTAATGTGTAGCTTCAGCTTCACGCTTCTTGGTCTTGTAGAAATTCAACCATTTGCAACATCCGGCTTATACCGTAGTATGCTTGGTCTTCCTTTGGTAATGGAGTTGTAGTTTGAAACCATTTTGTAACGTTTAGCTCACGCTTCACATCTGCTGGTCTTGTAGAGTGTCAACCAGTTTAAGCCGTGGGCTTCCTGGTCTGAGGTGAATTTCGTAACAAGGCTTTTAATGCACTGGGGGTAAAATGGGCATTCCATCATGTTTGTGCTCATCTGGGCGTGGCCTCTGACTGAGAACAAATCAATATTGAAAACAATCACATTGTTATCTTCACAAATGTATTATTATACTTAATCATTTGTTTTATACAACAATTAGATGCAAACCTCAGCCCATGAGGGCAAATCATGACAACTGTAACTCAGTAAAATTGTTGAAATTGTTGCATGTCGCATTTATATTTTTGTTCAGTATACATTGTATACTGTAGCTCAATTGGTAGAGCATGGCGCTTGTAACGCCAGTGTAGTGGGTTCGATCCCCGGGACCACCCATACACAAAAAATGTATGCACGCATGACTGTAAGTCGCTTTGGATAAAAGCGTCTGCTAAATGGCATATTATTATTATTGTTATGGAGACACCTATTTCTAACCCTTTTTTCATAAAACATATTAACCTGCTAGAACTGATATGAAGTGACAAAGCACTGGAAAATGACTTTAGGCGCACTAGAGCGCTTTAGTGTCACACCCTGGTTCTGGGACTCTATATGTTGAGCCAGGGTGTGTTCATATAATTAATAATTAATAATAGGTCATTTAGCAGACGCTCTTATCCAGAGCGACTTACAGGAGCAATTAGGGTTAAGTGCCTTGCTCAAGGGCACATCGACAGATTTTTCACCTAGTCGGCTCGGGGATTAGAACTAGCGACCTTTCGGTTACTGGCACAACGCTCTTAACCACTAAGCTACCTGCCGCCTTCATTCTATGTGTTCTGTTTCTATGTTGGGAGTTCTAGTTTGTTTATTTCTATGTTGGCCTGAGTGACTCCCAATCAGAGGCAACGAGTGTCAGCTGTGGCTGGTTGTCTCTGATTGGGAGCCATATTTAAACTGTCTGTTTTTCCCTTTGTGTTTGTGGGTTCTTGTTCCGTGTTGGTCTATGTTACCTAGGACGTTACGAGTCGTTTGTTGTTTTGTTCATTGTCAGTATTGATCACTATAGATAAATAAACATGTTCGTTCATCACGCTGCGCCTTGGTCTATTCCGTACGACGATCGTGACATTTAGATACATTTGGTCAGAGATCGTTTAAAGTAAACTGCATTCTAATATCAATTTTTCTCATGGACAACCGTATCAAGCGAAGGGTTTTACACTAGCTCACTTCTTGGGTCTGGAGCGCTGTGCGATTGGAAAGTTGGAAGTTGAAATGGAATGGAAGTTATTAAACTCCCTTCTGTACTTCTGTCATTGGAAAAAGTCCACAATGAAATCTGTTGGACATCAAGTAGGCTATTAATTTATAAGCCATTGTAGGCTACTGTAGCCTACCTTTTGAGACAATAAATATGTTGAAATGACTATATTGCTGGAGTCATTGCAAATAAATCTGTGCCACTTGTGTAGCCTACCTGGAGCTGGCAAACAGATTTAATAAATAGCCTATAACTTCAGTTTATTGTTGTTGTAGCCTTGTATTATTGTGCTGTTACTAATGGACATGTTTAGTTGTTTAAATTGGAAGTTATCAATTGTGATCATGGTCACAGCTCTATGGCAAATGTATCATTCTCCACATTTAATGTCAGTTTCATTGTGGACTTTTCCCTGAAATGAGATGTTGGCCTATCAGGGGCTATAGGCTACCTGCATCTACTGTAGTTCAGCAAACCATGTCAAAGTTGAATTGCAATTATAAACCCAGATTTTAGTCAGTAGCCTATGCCTATTGAAATAACAAGTAAATCTCGCAAATAGGCCATTTATAACAGTTTGTAGTCTTAACATCTGGTACATAATAATGGCACAGTTGCCAGAAAATAGCCTTTAATGTGTTCTTGCACAGTGATTTTGAGATCCTCTGTCCAACTTTCATCACTCAAACTCTTCTGTCGGAATTATCTATAGTTATTCACATGCACAAATGGGATTTATTCACAATTATAAACTGGGTGGTTTGAGCCCTGAATGCTGATTGGTTGAAAGCTATCAGATCGTGTACGAAGGGTATAAAAAAAGAAACATATTACTGATCCAATTACGTTGGTCACCAGTTTATAATAGCAATAAGGCACCTCATGGGTTTGTGGTGTAAGGCCAATACAGCCCTGCTAAGTGTCTTACCACACCTCCTAGGGCCTTATTGCTTAATCATAGCAGTCAAACAAGTAAAATTGACATCCATTGATGGAAAATGATCTGGTGAGTTTAATAGGGGTGAATTATCTTATCTCTTGAGACAATTATTATTTTGATGGAAAATAACATTTTGTTTCTTAGCCTACATCATTACAAATTACGTCTATATTCCTTCTTAAGTCACTCGATAACGTTATGGAAAAAGGGTTTATTGGATAAATGTAGCAACTTTCCTCTTGCTGGAAAATATAAAAAATGGGGCTAATTTTCAGGCCTTTTGGGCGGGTTGACAGGTCATTGGGCTAGAAATTTTGGATAGACCTGGCAACCCTGATCAGGGTCCAGAGTAACGCTGAGGTCCTTCACAGTTTTATTTGAGACGACTGTACAACCATCAAGATTAATTGTCAGATAAAACAGCAGATCTCTTTGGTTTTCTGGGACCTAGGACTAGCAACTCTGTTTTGTCCAAGTTTAAAAGTAAAACATTTGCCGCCATCCACTTCTTTATGTTTGAAACAGACTTCCAGGGTAGGCAATTTTGGGGCTTCACCATGTTTCATCGAATGGTACAGCTGTGTCGTCCACATAGCAGTGAAAGTTGACATTGTGTTTCCGAATGACATCACCAATGGGGGAAGTGGGGGAAAAAAGTATTTAGTCAGCCACCAATTGTGCAAGTTCTCCCACTTAAAAAGATGAGAGAGGCCTGTAATTTTCATCATAGGTACACGTCAACTATGACAGACAAATTGAGAAAAAAAATCCAGAAAATAACATTGTAGGATTTTTTATTTATTTATTTGCAAATTATGGTGGAAAATAAGTGTTTGGTCACCTACAAACAAGCAAGATTTCCGGCTCTCACAGACCTGTAACTTCTTCTTTAAGAGGATCCTCTGTCCTCCACTCGTTACCTGTATTAATGGCACCTGTTTGAACTTGTTATCAGTATAAAAGACACCTGTCCACAACTTCAAACAGTCACACTCCAAACTCCACTATGGCTAAGACCAAAGAGCTGTCAAAGGACACCAGAAACAAAATTGTAGACCTGCACCAGGCTGGGAAGACTGAATCTGCAATAGGTAAGCAGCTTGGTTTGAAGAAATCAACTGTGGGAGCAATTATTAGGAAATGGAAGACATACAAGACCACTGATAATCTCCCTGGATCTGGGGCTCCACGCAAGATCTCACCCCATGTGGTCAAAATGATCACAAGAACGGTGAGCAAAAATCCCAGACTTAGTGAATGACCTGCAGAGAGCTGAGACCAAAGTAACAAAGCCTACCATCAGTAACACACTACACCGACAGGGACTCAAATCCTGCAGTGCCAGACGTGTCCCCCTGCTTAAGCCAGTACATGTCCAGGCCCGTCTGAAGTTTGCTAGAGTGCATTTGGATGATCCAGAAGAGGATTGGGAGAATGTCATATGGTCAGATGAAACCAAAATAGAACTTTTTGGTAAAAACTCAACTCGTCGTGTTTGGAGGACAAAGAATGCTGAGTTGCATCCAAAGAACACCATACCTACTGTGAAGCATGGGGGTGGAAACATCATGCTTTGGGGCTGTTTTTCTGCAAAGGGACCAGGACGACTGATCCGTGTAAAGGAAAGAATGAATGGGGCCATGTATCGTGAGATTTTGAGTGAAAACCTCCGTCCATCAGCAAGGGCATTGAAGATGAAACGTGGCTGGGTCTTTCAGCATGACAATGATCCCAAACACACATTTACGTCATTTAGCAGACGCTCTTATCCAGAGCAACTTACATGAGCAATTAGGGTTAAGTGCCTTGCTTAAGTGCACGTCAACAGATTTTTTCACTTAGTCGGCTCGGGGATTAGAACCAGCGACCTTTCGGTTACTGGCACAACGCTCTTACCCACTAAGCCACCACACCGCCTGGGCAACGAAGGAGTGGCTTCGTAAGAAGCATTTCAAGGTCCTGGAGTGGCCAGCCAGTCTCCAGATCTCAACCCCATAGAAAATCTTTAAAGGGAGTTGAAAGTCTGTGTTGCCCAGCGACAGCCCCAAAACATCACTGCTCTAGAGGAGATCTGCATGGAGGAATGGGCCAAAATACCAGCAACAGTGTGTGAAAACCTTGTGAAGACTTACAGAACCTGTGTCATTGCCAACAAAGGGTATATAACAAAGTATTGAGAAACTTTTGTTATTGACCAAATACTTATTTTCCACCATAATTTGCAAATTAAATTCATAAAAAATCCTACAATGTGATTTTCTGGATTTTTTCCCCTCATTTTGTCTGTCATAGTTGACGTGTACCTATGATGAAAATGACAGCCCTCTCTCATCTTTTTAAGTGGGAGAACTTCCACAATTGGTGGCTGACTAAATACTTTTTTCCCCCACTGTATAATGAAAACAACAGTGGTAGTAAAACGGAACCTTGAGGAACACCGGAACTTACCATTGATTTGTCAGAGGACAAGCCATCCATATAGCTGGTCGGAAGACTTCCAGTTTGGTGGAGCACTATTTCTGTTCCAATTTTCTGGAAGCCTGCTTCAGGGCTCGGAATCTAATTTCTTGTGACAAATGTTTTTGTTTTTAAAGGTGCGACTGCATCTAGGGTATTACAGTGAGGGAAATACGTTTTTGATCCCCTGCTGATTTTGTACGTTTGCCCACTGACAAAGACATGATCAGTCTATAATTTTAATGGTAGGTTTATTTGAACAGTGAGAGACAGAATAATAACAAAAAATTCCAGAAAGACGCATGTCAAAAATGTTATGAATTGATTTGCATTTTAATGAGGGAAATAAGTATTTGACCCCTCTGCAAAACATGACTTAATACTTTGTGGCAAAACCCTTGTTGGCAATCACAGAGGTCAGACGTTTCTTGTAGTTGGCCACCAGGTTTGCACACATCTCAGGAGGGATTTTGTCCCACTCCTCTTTGCAGATCTTCTCCAAGTCATTAAGGTTTCAAGGCTGATGTTTGGCAACTCGAACCTTCAGCTCCCTCCACAGATTTTCTATGGGATTAATGTCTGGAGACTGGCTAGGCCACTCCAGGACCTTAATGTGCTTCTTCTTGAGCCACTCTTTTGTTGCCTTGGCCGTGTGTTTTGGGTCATTGTCATGCTGGAATAACCATCCACGACCCATTTTCAATGCCTTGGCTGAGGGAAGGAGGTTCTCACCCAAGATTTGACGGTACATTGCCCCGTCCATCGTCCCTTTGATGCGGTGAAGTTGTCCTGTCCCCTTAGCAGAAAAACACCCCCAAATCATAATGTTTCCACCTCCATGTTTGACTGTGGGGATGGTGTTCTTGGGGTCATAGGCAGCATTCCTCCTCCACCAAACACAGCGAGTTGAGTTGATGCCTTAAAGCTCGATTTTGGTCTCATCTGACCACAACACTTTCACCCAGTTCTCCTCTGAATCATTCAGATGTTCATTGGCAAACTTCAGACGGCCCTGTATAAGTGCTTTCTTGAGCAGGGGGACCTTGTGTGCGCTGCAGGATTTCAGTCCTTCACGGCGTAGTGTGTTACCAATTGTTTTCTTGGTGACTATGGTCCCAGCTGCCTTGAGATCATTGACAATATCCTCCCGTGTAGTTCTGCAACTCCATGAGGTGAGATCTTAAATGGAGCTCCAGGCCGAGGGAGATTGACATTTATTTTGTGTTTCTTCCATTTGCGAATAATCGCACCAACTGTTGTCACCTTCTCACCAAGCTGCTTGGCGATGGTCTTGTAGCCCATTCCAGTCTTGTGTAGGTCTACAATCTTGTCCCTGACATCCTTGGAGAGCTCTTTGGTCTTGGCCATGGTGGAGAGTTTGGAATCTGATTGATTACTTCTGTGGACAGGTGTCTTTTATACAGGTAACAAGCTGAGATTATGAGCACTCCCTTTAAGAGTGTGCTCCTAATCTCAGCTCGTTACCTGTATAAAAGACACCTGGGAGCCAGAAATATTTCTGATTGAGAGGGGGTCAAATACTTATTTCCCTCATTAAAATTCAAATCAATTTATAACATTTTTGACATGTGTTTTTCTGGATTTTTTTGTTGTTATTCTGTCTCTCACTGTTCAAATAAACCTACCATAAAAAGTATAGACTGATCATTTCTTTGTCAGTGGGCAAACATACAAAATCAGCAGGGGATCAAATACTTGTTTCCCTCACTGTACACAATGTTAAGTTAACTAGATCCAGGGTATGATTGTGGCAATGCATAGGTATCTGCCATGACTATAAGGTCCGATAGGAATTCAGGGAACTCAGTGAGGAACGCTGTATATGGCCCAGGAGGCGTGTAAACAGTAGCTATAAAAAGTGATTGAGTAGGCTGCATAGATTATGATTAGAAGCTCAAAAGACGAAAACAGTATTTTTTTCCGTAAATTTACATTTGCTGTCGTAAATGTTAGCAACACCTCCGCCTTTGCGGGATGCGCAGGGGATATGGTCACCAGTGTAACTAGGAGGAGAGGCCTCATTTAACACAGTAAATTCATTAGGCTTGAGCCATGTTTCAGTCAGGCCAATCACATCAAGTTTATGATCAGGGAGTAGTTCATTGACTATGAAAGCCTTGGAAGTGTGGGATCTAACATTAAGTAGTCCTATTTTGAGATATGAGATGAATTAATTATCACAATCTATTTCAATAATGACAGGAATGGAGGAGGTCTTTATTCCAGTGAGATTTATAAAGTGAACACCGCCATGTTTAGTTTTTCCCGACGTAAAGTAGATTGAGGTCTCAATGGGGAAATCTGGGCTGACTACTCTGACTGTGCTAGTCAGACTCCACTAAGCTGGCAGGCTGGCTAACAGCCTGCTGTCTGGCCTGCACATATCATTGTGGAGCTAGAGGAGTTAGAGCCCTGTCTATGTTGATAGATAAGATGAGAGCACCCCTCCAGCTAGGGTGGAGTCCATCACTTCTCAGCAGGCCAGGCAGCAGGTCGAAATCCCGCTCAACACAGAGCTCCACATCCTTTCCAACCACTCCGCAAAAATTGTTGCTTCCTCACAAAAAAAAACTAAGAAGGAATGAAAATGAATTATTTAGGCTATATTATTAACCTATTATTTCAATTATTTCAAGGCTATAGCCTACAAAGAAATAAATTGTGAAGCATTTGCGAGTGCGACACAGTAGGCTCGCAGGAACATTAAGCAATCTGCATTTAAACAACATTTTGTTGTATTAAATTGTTATAGTCTATAAATTGTGATATAGGCTGTGAATTAGGATCAGTGCCTTTGAATACATTTTTAGAAACATGAGTTTGGCCAGAGTCTGTAGCTTCAGGCTCATGCAATGGTACCTGGAGAGCCGGCCAGCAGCGGAGAATACCCTCTCTGCTGGGGTTAAGAAAAACTCTTCAGGCAACTCTTTCCAGGCGGGGCAGGGATGAAAAGTTGTCTTTCCAAAAGGTGACAACGTCCTCGTCTGCGTTTCTTCTGATGGCCGACCTTTCGCGTCTACAATGGACCGCTAGAGAGGACCGCTGCTGTTGAATGAAGGTGTGTTGATAGCCTCAGTTTCCTTCACAAAGAGGTCGCGTGTCTCTCCAAGCTGGTTACGCACTAGCTCATCCCTTATCACCCACTCAGTTTTAAACCAGGGGTCCAGGATGGCGGGTAGGACAAGATGTTTAGCATTATATAATATCGCCTGTCCGAGTGGAGATGTTATCTGTTAGTGTTTCTGCAAAAACAGCAATGTATATGAGCTGAGACACGGTAGTCAAGAGTTTCTTTATTTCCGACATGGTAGGGAGAATCATGCCCAGGTTCCCAAACTCTTTCTGTATATTATCAGTGAGGCCAGCTAGTGGTGTCAGTACCTGGCAACAGGAGACAAAGGGATGTGAGACAGAGGTTTAATCTTAGACACATGAAAAGTGGGATGTAGACGGAGGGTGTAGGGCAACAGAAGACAAACAGCAGTGGGGCTAAGGATTTTAGAGATGGGGAAAGGGCTAATAAAGCGGGGGGAAAGTTTACGGCACTCCACCCTGAGGGCCAGATCCCATTTTACATTTACATTTTAGTCATTTAGCAGACGCTCTTATCCAGAGCGACTTACAGGAGCAATTAGGGTTAAGTGCCTTGCTCAAGGGCACATTTACGTCATTTAGCAGACGCTCTTATCCAGAGCGACTACAAATTGGTGCATTCACCCTATAGCCAGTTGGATAACCACTTTACAATTATACTATTTTTTTTATTTTTTTTATTTTTTGGGGGGGGGGGGGGGGGGGTAGAAGGATTACTTTATCCTATCCCAGGTGTTCCCGAGTAGAGAGCCATACCCTCTGCCCGAGACGATAGCGGGGAGCCGGGGTCCGGTGGCGGTCCGCCTGTTGCCGTTACCTGGAGGTGGTCTTAAGAAGAGCGGACCGGGCTCTCTTCCAGGTACGCTGACAGCGGCAGACGAACATCTGGGACGAGGGTATGCTGACCTCTTCCTCTTGCTCAGGGAAGGGCGGAGGCTGGTAACCCAAGGAACACTCAAAGGTCAAGAGACCAGTGGCCGAGCTGAGGCGGCACACAATTGGCCCAGCGTCGTCCAGGGTAGGGGAGGGAATGGCAGGCAGGGATATAGCTCAGTTGGTAGAGCATGGCGTTTGCAACGCCAGGGTTGTGGGTTCGAGTCCCACGGGGGGGGGGGGCAGTATGAAAAATATAAAAATAATGTATGCACTAACTGTAAGTTGCTCTGGATAAGAGCGTCTGCTAAATGACTAAAATGTAAATGTAAAAATGGTGTTGCGGGCGTGCTCCACCCACACGAGTTGCTGGCTCCAGGTGGTGGGGTTGGCAGAGACGAGGCAACGAAGGCCGATAGAGTGGGGATGAAACCTGGACAGGCTGGCCAATGAACCAATCAGGGTGCAGAATGCCTTCCAGAACCTGGACAAGAACTAAGGACCAAGATCGAGACCATGTCGACCAGAAGTCCATGGATCCAGAAGACGTGCTGCACCATAAGCTGTGCCGTCTCCTTGGCTGAGGGCAACTTGGGAAAAGGAATGAAATGTGCAGCTTTGGAAAACCTATCCACAACCGTAAGGATGATGGTGTTGCCATCTGATGGGGGGAGAACAGTAACAAATTCCAGGGATATATGGGACCAGGGGCAGGAGGGATATGGCGCGAGCCTTGTTGAAAACCTCCTGGAGGTCTTGGTACTCCGCGGGAATGGCGGAGAGATCCGAGGCTTTCCCCAAGCCAGCAGGAGGACATCCCGGGGCAGGCTGCACCGCCTTAAGGCAATGTGCGTGGCAGAACAGGCTCCAACCCAGGATAGAACCTGAAGCCGGGTCGATCAAGGGGCTGTGCCTCTGGAGCCATGAAAATCCCAACACCACAGGAACATAAGGAGATTAAATTAGTAGAAACTGTATGGACTCACTGTGATTGCCCGACACTCACAGTTTAATGGGAACTGTACTGTGAGTGACCCTGCCAATGGAACGTCCGTCCAATGCTCTGGCATCCATGGGACTAGAGAGGAGTTGTGTGGAGATAACCAGCTCAGATACCAGGCTAGCATCCATGAAGCTCTCATCAGCCCCAGTGTCAATGAGCACCCGGAGAGATTTAGACCGGTCACCCCACAGCAGGATACCATGGAGAGGAGTACAAGTAATGGTAGTTTGGAGACTCCCAGTATGGCCCACCAGCGTACCCGTACCTACTGATGAGCCTGGTCTTTTACTGGACAGGTGGATATATAATATCCTGTAGTACCACAATACAGGCAAATGTTGGAGCTCAGCCTGTGTAAACGTTCATTAGGAGACAATCTATCCATGTCCAGCTGCATGGGCTCTGGAGGAGACGAGTCGCCAGTCCCCGATGATTCCCGAGGGAACTCAGGTGACTACGGATTCTCTCGGGAATGCAGGCATCGAGGAGTTCCAGGGTTCTTCAGAGGCGAGGGAGAAACCGTGGACAAGCGAGTGTGGCCGAGAACAGACCTCCTGTCCCTCCTGCGTTCCCGTAGGCGCCCATCGATCCTTGCGGTCAAGGCTATGAGGGAGTCGAGGTCCATGGGTAACTCCCGAGCTGCGAGCTTGTCTTTAATTTCCTCCGATAATCCATGAAGGAAGGTGTTGACCAGGGACTCATGGTTCCAGGCACTCTCGCCTGCCACACTATGGAAGTCTTGACGTAGTTGAAGTAGCTTCCGAGCCGCCTCTCTCCCAGACACCAGAGAATCAAACACCTTCCTCACCTCCGCTTTGAAATCCTCCAGACAAAGGCAAATGGCGGATTGTTGCTCCCTGGCGAGCAACCTCCAGACATCAGCGTTATGAGATACGCTATCTTCGAACGATCTGAAGGAAACAAAGAAGGCTGCAGCTCAAAGATGAGGGAGCACTGGGAGAGAAACGCCAGAAAGTTTCCAGGATCCCCAACATACCGCTCCGGAGGAGATAAGCAGGATTCTTGGGAAGCCGGGGTAGGCTGGGGAAATGGTAGCTACTGAGCGTCCGGGAGGTTTCCGTTGTGGCTTGCTGCCCAATAGATAATATGCGGAATTGCTCCAGTAAAGAGTTGAAACCCTGGTCATGGCATTCCGCCAAGGTATGGAGTCCTTCCATAAGGTTCTGAAGTAGCTCCTCATGTCTTCCAGTGGTAGCTCCTTGCAGGCAGACAGCATTGAAGGAGCTGGTCCGAGTCTGCTGGGTCAGTCATGTCCAGTTCGTACTATCACGACTCAGGATATGACTCAGAAGCAGACACAGGAGGTAGATGGTTTGGTTCTCAGAATATTTATTATAACAAAGGGGCAGGAAAAAGGGCAGGTCGAGGGCAGGCAGAGGTTCGTAATCCAAGGCAGAGTTAAAAAGGGGCAGAACGGCAGTCAGGGTCAGGGTCAGGGCAGGCAGAAAGGTCGGAACCGGGAAGACTAGAAAACAAAAACTTGAGAAACGGGAAACACGCTGGTAAGACCTGACAAAACAAGACGAACTGGCAACAGACAGACAGAAAATGCAGGTATAAATACACAGGGGATAATGTGGAAAACAGGAGACACCTGGTGGGGGGTGGAGACAAGCACAAGACAGGTGAAACAGATCAGGGTGTGACAGGTGCGCCCTCCTCCTTCATGTCGGATGCCTCATTTTCCTCCTGTCCATCATCATCGGTTTCTTTAAAACCAGGTAGGTTGAAGGTCTTGACCATCTTGCTTGCGCTGTCAGTCACCACTCGTATTACCTGTCGCAGCACGTTTCAGTTCCTAAGTACACTTTCATATTTTGGTAAATTGTCTCTGCTGTGTGGTGTCCTTGTATGTGCTCGCAGCTCAACAAAGCCTTGTGGCCTTTTTATTTCCCGTCAATTAAACTGGAAATAATCCCCAGGAAACTGTGTCCCCTACCGCTAGTCCAAATTTCAGTTGACACAACAAAACCATCACCTAGTTGCAATAGATCTCTCAGCTTGGCTTCCATTTATTGGAGGGAATGGAGCATGAGGGTTTCTCAGACAATACTATAGCAAGGCGGTGTGTAGCCTGGTTGAGCTGCACTTGCAAATTACCTCATCCCTTCCCGTACTCCCTTAATTAGGGGCTCATAGTCCAAGTTAACCATTTTGAAGAAAGCATCATCCAATTGCCTCTTTCTCTCCCGCAACACCGCTGGGGCTTTACGTGCAGAAAAGTAATCTTGGAATGTGTCTTTCTCCTGCAAAGTTCATTGCTGCTGTATCTCCTTCTCTATAAATACAAATTAAAGCTTAATTAGCCTATTGACAGCCTACCTTAAATTGGTACCAAAATAAGCCTAGACAAAGTCACGGATATAGGCCTAAGCAGACATATAGCCTACATTTAATATAGGCATAAATCGGCGTGATAATATATTTTGATGTAATTTAATTGTCACATGAGCTTCACAGAACATGAATTATTATTGACTTTTCAGTTATTCTACTATTAATAATAAACCAGGCTAGATCATGGAACAAAATGTTTTTTGAATGTTTCTATAGATAAACCTAAAATGTTTTTAGGCAAAATAACCCTATCAAAACGGAAAGCTCTTTGAAAGAGGTCATATGTCAGGCCTATTGGGCCAAAATCAATGATAGCCTATTGTAAAGATAATGAACTAAACTTTTAAGAGATCTGATTAATAGTTTATAAATACTTTGCTGCAATGACACACTTAGCTAGATACCCACCTTGTTCCTTTCTGTTAGCATGTGCACGTAATACACCATCATGCTTTCGGGATATACAGCGCATTCCGAAAGTATTCAAACCCCTTGACTTTTTTCACTTTGTTACGTTACAGCCTTATTCTAAAATGGAAAAATTACAAATGTTCCTCGTCAATCTACACACAATACCCAATAATGACAAAGTGAAAACAGGTGTTTAAATTTCTTTGCAAATTTATAAAAAATAAAAAAAAGTACATAAGTACTCAAAGCCTTTGCTATGAGACTCAAAACTGAGCTCAGGTGCATCCTGTTTCCATTGATCATCCTTGAGATGTTTCTACAAATTGATTAGAGTCCACCTGTGGTAAATTCAATTGATTGGACATGATATGGAAAGGCACACACCTGTCTATATAAGGTCCCACAGTGCATGTCAGAGCAAAAACCAAGCCATGAGGTTAAAGGAATTGTCCGTAGCTCCGAAACAGGATTGTGTCGAGGCAGAGATCTGGGGAAGGGTACCAAAACATTTCTGCAGCATTGAAGGTCCCGAAGAACGCAGTGGCCTCCATCATTCTTAAATTAAAGAAGTTTGGAACCATCAAGACTCTGCCAAACCGAGAAATCGGGGGAGAAGGGCCTTGGTCAGGGAGATGAACAAGAACCCGATGGTCACTCTGACAGAGCTCCAGAGTTCCTCTGTGAAGATGGGAGAACCTTCCAGAAGGACAACCATCTCTGCAGCACTCCACCAATCAGGCCTTTATGGTAGAGTGGCCAGACGGAAGCCAGTCCTCAGTAAAAGGCCGCTTGGAGTTTGCCAAAAGGCATCTAAAGACTCTCAGACCATGAGAAACAAGATTCTCTGGTTTGATGAAACCAAGATTGAACTCTTTGGACTGAATGCCAAATGTCACGTCTGAAAGAAACCTGGCACCATCCCTACGGTGAAGCATGGTGGTGGCAGCATCATGCTGTGGGGATGTTTTTCAGCAGCAGGGACTGGGAGACTAGTCAGGATCGAGGGAAAGAGGAACGGAGCAAAGTACAGAGAGCTCCTTGATGAAAACCAGAGCGCTCAGGACCTCAGACTGGGGCGAAGGTTTACCTTCCAACAGGACAACGACCCTAAGCACACAGCCAAGACAATGCAGGTGTGGCTTCGGGACGGGACAAGTCTCTGAATGTCCTTGAGTGGCCCAGCCAGAGTCCAGACTTGAACCCAATCGAGCATCTCGGGAGAGAACTGAAAATAGCTGTGCAGCGACGCTCCCCATCCAACTTGACAGAGCTTGAGAGGATCTGCAGAGAAGAATGGGAGAAACTCCCCAAATACAGGTTTGCCAGCTTGTAGCGTCATACCCAAGAAGACTTGAGGCTGTAATTGCTTCCAAAGTTGCTTTACCAAAGTACTGAGTAAAGGGTCGCAATACTTATGTTAATAATTTTTTTAATACATTTCAAAAAACCAGTTTGTGCTTCGTCATTATGGGGTATTGTGTGTAGATTGATGAGATGTTTTTGTTGTTGTCCATTTTAAAATAAGGCTGTAATTTAACAAAATGTGGAAAAAGTCAAGGGGTCTGAATACTGTATATATTTTCTGATTCTACAATTATTCTTTAGCTGTGGACACTACATCACCACACACTCTCTCTAGCTCTTGGTCCTCCTCATCTTTGTAAGTCACCTTGATTTTGCCCCTGTGTGTTTTATCAGTTTCTTTAATAAAATATTTATCAAACTCCATGACAGTAGCTAAAGCAAGGGCTATAGCAGCACACAAGTAGCATGCTGGGCCAGGCATGTCCTGCGCTACTGAAGAGAGCGCTACTGGAGCGGTACTGGAGCAACATTGGAGTGGGCGAGAATGCCGACACTCCAGCATTTGGGAGACTCGCTCCAAGCTCCAGTCAAATTGTGCACGCTCCACTCCTCGCTCCACTCACATATTCTGCAGGCTTGGTCCTGTTTGTGGGGGAGTCCCAGAAAGAGGGTCAGTTATCTATAAATTCGACCTTTTGGTAAGGGCAGAAAATTGTTTTCAATCAGCGATTGAGTTGTGCGAGTCTGCTGTAGAGCTCATCACTCCCCCTTACTGGGAGTGGGCCAGACACAATTACTCGATACCAACACATCTTTCTAGCTAAGTTACAAGCTGAAGTTATGTTGTGCTTGGTGACCTCTGAACAGGCCAAATTAATATACAGGTGAGGGTCATGATAAGGCCAGGGCAGCTTCAAAGGATACAACACAAGCTAAAACTTCTCTGACACCATTAGCATTTCTTTACAGAGCTAATAAAATAATGTAGCTAGCTACATAAGCACAAAAGATAATGAAATGACTACCTCGCGTCTCCGTGGTTATAAAGGAATGCACACAGAATACATGTAAAAAAAAAAAAAACATTTAACATGTTAGCAGGCAGCAGCAATCTAAATGATTAGACCGAAAACATGTGAGGAAAACTGATCAGTTGAACTTAGGAAGCGAGTGGACTGAGAAATACAGCTTCACTCTATCCATAGGGGAGTGATTTCTACTTATTGCACGTTGAAAAAGTCCAGAAATTCCTTTATGTTGATGACTTCTTTCAAATCCAAACAGTTTTCCATGTTGATTCAATGTCATCAGTAGGAAATATATCTACTTTTTCTGTTGAAATTACAAGGAAACATTGTTTCAACCCGTTTGTGACCAGTGGGTTCTCTCTCTGCAGTCTCTTAGTAGCCCAATGCTGTGTTTTTGCAGTGGACTGCTCCAGGGGTGTATTCACTACGAACCAAACGGAAGCAAATAGAAGCAAACAGAATGAAACGGGAGGGACCTACTTGAATTTGTCCAATAGAAACTCTAGTTTTCGCTATAAAATGTTTTCTGTTTACATGTCAAAACATTTTGCAACTTTTTGTTACGGTCTTTGTCTAATGAATCTCCTTCTTATCAGCATGAAACAAGTGTAATTATATACACTGAGTGATAATTCATGTGTTACATTCAGCAACAACATGACTGTTCAACTATTGAACTACCATGTTAACTATATTGCTGTTTTTGATGTCGATAATAATTTAGAAACTGAGATAGTATTCATTCAAGGCTTCATAATATGGACAATAGAAAATACATTCAGGGGGAGCATGGTATAAATTGTGCAACTGGTAACATGTAGACTGAACAACAAAATTATATTTTATAGTATTAATATATCATATTCTTCTCTATTTCTTATATATACATCTTCATTATAGTCCAACAAGCAAACTGTTATCGTCAATGTAGCTATTGCAGATAAATACTCCAGCTGTATTTATCCTGAGTGCCTCTAATGCCTCAAAGCTGATTACCAATCCTGTTTTACTGGTAATTACATTGATTTGTTTCATAGCTCAGACTTTTCTAATAACACTTCTGTCCTCAGGGTTCGGAAATATTCACAGTTTTCGCCAAAGATGGAGACCTGGGAATTCCCAAACCAATCCATTATTCCCTTGAGAATGGTAAGCATCAACAGTTGTCCAGAAGGCTTTCTATGGAGTGTCTCTGTATACATTGTATATTAACATTGATTTAGCATGATATGTGCTCACTTTATTTGATATAACATACCGAAAAGTCTGTTGTATGTCAGAACGCCTTTACATGCCCCTCGTGATGAAGGCATTCAATGGCCTGCTTCTATCTAAGACGTAAACACAGCCTTCTATCTAAGATATAATCACATGAAATCATGGTCTGCTGTCAGTGTGTTAAGAGGAACTAACATCAGCTCCCATAGAATGAAATAAGACATCTGTTTTCGAGTGCACTTGAAATATGCATCATGCAATATGAATGGTCTTGATCTTATGAAGAGGTAACTCCGTTGACCAGTTTATTGAAAGCTAGCCAATGTTACAGTTGACTAGACTAGCCAGCTAATACTGGAAACATCAATGTGCCTGCTCAGGAAGCTGGTGTTTCATTAGCCATCTCTCTGTCAGTGAATTCAAGTTTGAATCATGTTTTGGCATGATTGTCCCTTTTCATGTAACTAGCTGCAGGCTTAAATATTTACATAATATTCATAGAAACCCAAATAAAAGCATGTAGATATAAAGATGTGTATGTGTCATGTATGCTAGAATGGAGGTTTAAAAACGACAGCCTCGTATGCTTATTAACCTATATATGTGGCATTGCCCACACATAAAGGATTCCTTGCAATACAATCTTCTTTAAAAACAGCTGTACAATGTGCTCTGCAATAATAACCAGAGTTTGATTTCAAATAGCAGCTGCACAATACCATGGTGGTATCGTTGGATGCATGTTGGATGATTTGTAATATAAGGTATGGAGAATGATATAGAGCCTATAGGATTATAGAAAAAGCAGTTGGTAATTGAATGTTTCAGTGTCAAATACTACATGTTCAGTGAATGTGAGTATATTTAAGTGGTTTAAATGATTTACTTTCCTACTAACCTTTGTTAGGTTCTGAAAAAACTGAGTAAAAACTCACGGACAACTAGAAAAAGCTCAAACCAAGTTTATCACCCACTGGGTCATACAGCTGCAAAGACAAAGACATGATTACACAAGCACATATATTTATACCCTCCCACTAGAGTCAACTCCTTGCAAATCTAGACAGCCAATACATCTCTGTTGTTAGTCAGGAACTTAATTGGTTCCTCTCACTGGTGTAGTCATGGCCCTGCCTGATGCTAGAACCTTTGTGGTCGTGGAAGTATATGTGTGTGTAATAGGACTGTTCCTTCTCACTTCATCTCACCTGACCTCGGGCCGGATTCCTCGCTCCTCCCTAATCCGCAACTGTCCTACCTTATCAGTGACTGAAACCAGACTGTTTGTCCTTTGCCTCCCTCCTTAGGAGCAATGATAATAACAATGACATGTTTTGACATAATTTAAACTTTCTGCACTCCCCCTTGTCTCACTCAGTAACTTTCCCTACAGCTAGGTTCTATCCACCGTCCATTGACCTCAACATATACATTCATTATACATGTAAAGTAATCAATAAGTTCTAGTATGGTAACATGAATAAGTATATTTCAAGCTAGAACCCAACAGTCCCTCCTTTTTTGAATAGTAACTCCATATTGTTCAATATTATATCAACTTTGAAATTACATATAAATGAACATAAAAGAAACATGATTAATATTCTCAGTTGATTTGTATGTTTACACCTCCGAGACATATGGCCTCTGACTTATAATCACACTATGCACACTCTTATTCCCCCTCCTTTTATACAACTGATAATGACATTTCAGCTGGAGCTTTTGACTTTCTCCATTTCAGCTGGAACTTTTGACTTTCTCTTCCTCCTTCGGGTTCCTAAGAGAGTGACAGCAAAAAACTTGAAAAGCAAAAGAAATCACAAAATATGACAAATATTAGTAATGCGTTAACCTATGCACAATCATAAATGGCAAAAAAACTATGTTTGATAACATGACGATTCCAACTCTCCCTTAGCCTGACTCTATACCTTTGGGATACTGTTTTGCTGGGGTCCACAAAAATGAAAGCTCTATACACCTCCTCATGCTTGTACCCAAACTTCCTCCTCCGGTTGCAGTTTACAAAAGGTGTTCCCACGTCATATCATCCTCACTTCGCCCCCCGTCTCCTCCTTCTCCCTCCATGGCCACCCGATATACACGTGCGGTGGCCTTAATCAACTGTACCTCATCTTGAGGTAAATCAGCACTGTATACACGTTTCAACATCAACGCCTTCAGAACGTGATATCCCAGCCATGGTAACAATGTAACTCCTGCTACCACTAACACTGCCCATAATGCATACTTCAAGATACCCCTCATTTGCTCCGTAGTCCAGTTCCATGCTGTTACTATAGCGTCATTCACAACTACTACCGCTCCCTCAGTTGCTGTCCCTACAGCGTCTGCCATGGGAATAGCTTGTTATGTGGGCAGCTTGTCTCTCCCTGTTCTGTTTCCCTTCCTCCTTGTTTTGTCCCCTCTTTTTCTGTTGTATGTGTGTTTGTCCCCTTTATGTGGGTGTGTCTGGAGTGGAGCAGGGGGGCGGGCTCAGGATCTGCCTCTCCTGTGCAGCTGCGGGTTGTTTCCAGTGATTCCTGCCTACGCAGCTGCATCCTATTCTCTCATCAACCTACACTACTTATTCCTGGGCATGGCTCTCCACCGGCGCCAGATCGTTGTTCTTACCAGAGCGGTAACTTGGCGCACCAGTAAAGTTATTTTGTCTTTGTCTTCAGCCTGGCTCTCCACTCTCCTTAACCGGTCGTTTGTTTTGTCTTCAGTTCAGTCATACCTCCCAACCTGCCTGCCTGCCTTCCTGCCTGTCGGTCTGCCTGCCTGCCTGCCTGCCTGCCTGCCTGCCTGCCTGCCTCAGCCTCTCCTTCCTCCGGAGCCGACTAGCCCACTCTGTTCCTTTACTTCAGTTGTTTTTGGACTAAGACAATTTGAACTTTTATTAAAATATTTTTGTTTCTTCCACTCCCTTTGTCGTGTTGGTTTCTCTGAGTGCTGGGTTGAACCATAGCCATAACAGAACGATCTGGCCATGGACCCAACAGAGAAACAGCACGGGGCAAACAAAGACAGCTTCCAACAAGCTATCCAGGCTCAAGGAACGTTGCTAGGACAGCATGACCAGTTGATTCGGACTCTTGTGGAAGATAATCATCAACTGCTGAACCAGGTGACTCAGTTAACTACACACGTCTCTAAATTGTCTGTTATCAGTTCTCCATCTCTCTCTGACCCCCAGTTTGATGCACCCCAAGTTGTTTCCTCGGACACTAGGCAGGCTTCGTTCCGTCGGGAACCCCCTGTCACGTCGCCTGAACCGTTCAATGGAGAATTGGACAAGTGCCGGGGATTTTTGCTTCAGTGTGACTTGATTTTTCGGCAGAGACCACTGTCGTTTTCTACTGATTCATCTAAGGTACATTATGTTCTGGGGCTGTTAAGAGGGAAAGCTCTGGTTTGGGCTGAGGCTGTGTGTTCAGATCAAACTTTGACTGGATTGACTTTTGCTGATTTCTCTGCTAAATTGAAGACTGTTTTTGACCATCCTGACCATGTGGGTAATTCCTCCAAGATACTTTTTAATTTGAGGCAGGGTTCTAACAGTGTGGCAGAGTACTCTATTGAGTTCTGGACGTTGGCAGCGGACTCCAAGTGGAACAATGTGGCACTTCAAGGAGCATTTCTAAACGGTTTAAATGAAGCCATTAAGGATGAACTGGCTGCTCGTGATGAGCCACATGATTTACATTCTCTCGTTTCCCTGTCCATCAAGCTAGACAATCGGTTGCGGGAGAGGCGTCGGGAGAGAGGCGATCGGCCACATCTAGGAGGACGAGTTCCCCAGCCTCCAACCACTCGAGTCTCGCCTCTCCGGAGTCGGCAGCTTCTTGTTCCTGATTCCATCCCGAGCACAGAGGAGGAACCTATGCAAGTGGGTCGAGCTCGACTACCTCCAGCTGAGCGGCAACGGCGCCTCCAGGCGGGTGAGTGCCTGTACTGTGGAGACACCACACACATTCTGGCTACTTGCCCTAAGCGGCCAAAAGACAAGGCTCGCTCGTAACGGTGGGTCTACTTGCGAGCCCAGAGTTAGATCCTGAACCCATCATTCCCCGACTACAAGTACCTGTAACCTTACGTTTCCAGAGTCATTCCCTGCCACTCTCAGCTCTCATAGACTCAGGTGCAGAAGATAACTTTATTAGCCACCAGTTCGCTACACAAGCTCGTATCCCCATGCAGCCACTACCTACCCCCATCCGGGTCACAGCCCTTGATGGGCGCCTCCTCGCGGAGATAACTCATCAAACCACCCCCGTTTCCCTAGTGATTTCTGGCAATCATTGTGAAAGCATTCAGCTAAGAGTTATGTCTGGCTCAGCTACCTCCCTAATCCTTGGCTTCCCCTGGTTGGCTCTTCACAACCCACAAATTGATTGGACACGTCACACCATTTTCAGTTGGAGCACTAACTGCCATTCCGAGTGCCTGAGGTCAGCGGTTCCCCCCACTAAGTGTAACCCAACTCCTCCCTCAGCTCCTCTTGATCTGTCATCTGTCCCCAAAGAATACCATGACCTAGCGGAGGTTTTCAGTAAGGACAAGGCTCTGTCTCTACCACCACACAGGCCTTATGATTGCCCTATTGAACTGCTTCCTGGTGCTCCCTTGCCCTCTAGTCGGTTATACAATCTGTCCCGACCGGAAAGAGAGGCAATGGAGCAGTACATTGGTGATTCTCTGGTCTCGGGCATAATCCGTCCCTCGTCGTCTCCTTTGGGTGCAGGTTTCTTTTTCGTGGAAAAGAAGGACAAGTCGTTACGCCCCTGTATCGATTTCAGGGGTTTAAACAACATAACTGTTAAAAACAAGTATCCCCTTCCACTCATCAACTCAGCTTTTGAACCTCTGCATGGCGCCACAGTGTTTTCCAAGCTCGACCTCAGGAATGCTTATCACCTTGTCCGAATCCGAAAGGGAGATGAGTGGAAAACCGCTTTCAACACTCCACTGGGACATTTTGAGTATTTGGTCATGCCCTTTGGGCTTTCAAATGCCCCTGCGGTTTTCCAAGCCATGGTGAACGATGTTCTTAGGGATTTTTTGAACCGTTTTGTCTTTGTATACCTGGATGATATTCTTGTTTTTTCCAAGTCACCCGAGGAGCATGAGTCACACGTCCGTCAAGTCCTTCAACGGCTCTTGGAGAACAAGCTGTACGTCAAAGCAGAGAAGTGTGAGTTCCACAAACAGTCTACATCGTTCCTTGGATTCATAATTGAGAGCGGGCAGGTGAAGGCGGACCCCGAGAAGATCCGGGCAGTGACGGAATGGCCCACACCCACCACCCGTAAGCAACTTCAACGATTTTTGGGCTTTGCTAACTTCTACCGTAGATTCATTAAGGGTTTTAGTAGAGTGGTGGCACCCCTTACAAGACTCACATCTCCTAAAGTCCCTTTTCGGTGGTCCCCTGAGGCGGAGCAGGCGGTAGGGGTTTTGAAGGAACTGTTTTCCACCTCCCCCGTGTTGATACACCCCAATACCTCTCTGCAGTTTGTTGTGGAGGTGGACGCGTCGGACTCAGGTGTGGGAGCAGTCCTCTCCCAGCGCTCCCCCACTGACCAGAGGCTTCACCCCTGTCCTTTCTTCTCCAAGAAATTGTCACCCACAGAACGGAATTACGACGTTGGAAACCGGGAACTGCTGGCGGTCAAGCTTGCACTGGAAGAATGGCGGCACTGGCTGGATGGAGCTGAATTGCCGTTTGTGGTCTGGACTGACCACAAAAACTTGGCTTACATCCAAGCCACTAAGAGACTCAACTCACGCCAAGCCAGATGGGCCCTGTTTTTTAGTAGGTTTAACTTTATTCTTACATACAGACCGGGGTCAAGAAATATTAAACCAGATGCTTTGTCCCGCCAGTTTGCTGACCCTTCGGAGACCAGCGAGCCTGAGGCAGTCCTGCCTTCCTCATGCGTCGTGGCGGCTGTTCAGTGGGAGATCGAGTCTCTTGTGAAGACTGCACTTGCCACGGACCCGGGACCGGGTGATGGACCTCCCAACCTACTCTTTGTTCCCGAGACGGTCCGGTCTCAGGTGTTGCAGTGGATTCACACCTCCCGTTTTGCTGGTCACCCTGGGATGAGACGCACGTTGACGCTGCTTAGGAGACATTTTTGGTGGTCTTCAATGGAAACTGACGTTCGGGCTTTTGTGGCAGCCTGTTCAACCTGTGCTCGGGGCAAAGCCTCCCATCAGTCCCCTTCGGGGCTGCTGCTACCCCTCCCAGTTCCCAGCCGTCCCTGGTCCCACATTGCCATGGATTTTGTCACCGGCCTACCCAAGTCTGAAGGTAATGATACTATACTTACCATTGTGGACAGATTCTCTAAATCTGTCCACTATATAGCATTACCAAAATTACCGTCTGCCAGTGAGACAGCGGACCTCCTAGTCCAACATGTATTCCGTCCCCATGGAATACCTGTGGACATCGTATCTGATAGAGGCCCACAGTTTACTTCCCGTGTTTGGAAGGGTTTCTGTTCTGCTTTGGGTGCTTCCGTTAGTCTGTCCTCAGGGTTTCATCCCCAGACCAACGGTCAAACAGAAAGAGCCAATCAGAACCTCGAAGCAACCCTTCGGTGTGTGGCTGCTCAACATCCATCATCCTGGGCTAAACATCTGCCCTGGATAGAGTACGCCCACAACTCCCTCACCGCCTCTGCCACCGGTCTTTCACCCTTCGAGGTTACCATGGGTTATCAACCCCCTCTGTTTCCTGCTCAGGAGAAGGAATTGGCTGTTCCTTCGGTTCAGGAGAACCTCCGCCGCTGCCAGAGAGTGTGGAGCGACGCTCGGGAAGCATTGCTTCGGACCACCGACAGGAACAAGACAACAGCGGATAGGAGCAGGACTCCCGCACCTGTGTTTCATCCTGGTCAAGAGGTTTGGCTATCATCTAAGAACGTACCTCTTCGTACCAAATCACGCAAGCTGTCTCCTCGGTACCTGGGTCCGTTTGTGGTGGAGTCCATTATTAACCCCGCTGCGGTTCGTTTGAAGTTGCCTTCAGCCATGAAGATACACCCTACCTTCCACGTCTCCCAACTGAAACCTGTGTCCTCCAGCCTTTTGTGTCCGCCGGCTGATCCACCTCCACCTGTTCGCCTCATTGACGACCATCCGGCCTACACCGTCAGTAGGCTCCTGGACTCTCGGAGGCGGGGTAGGGGTCTCCAATACCTAGTCGATTGGGAAGGTTATGGACCAGAGGAGAGGTCTTGGGTCCCTAAGCGTTTTGTGTTGGATCCTCAGCTGATCACGGACTTCCATCACGACAACCCTGACAGGCCTGGTGGGTCGCCAGGTGGCGACCATTGAGGGGGGGGTACTGTTATGTGGGCAGCTTGTCTCTCCCTGTTCTGTTTCCCTTCCTCCTTGTTTTGTCCCCTCTTTTTCTGTTGTATGTGTGTTTGTCCCCTTTATGTGGGTGTGTCTGGAGTGGAGCAGGGGGCGGGCTCAGGATCTGCCTCTCCTGTGCAGCTGCGGGTTGTTTCCAGTGATTCCTGCCTACGCAGCTGCATCCTATTCTCTCATCAACCTACACTACTTATTCCTGGGCATGGCTCTCCACCGGCGCCAGATCGTTGTTCTTACCAGAGCGGTAACTTGGCGCACCAGTAAAGTTATTTTGTCTTTGTCTTCAGCCTGGCTCTCCACTCTCCTTAACCGGTCGTTTGTTTTGTCTTCAGTTCAGTCATACCTCCCAACCTGCCTGCCTGCCTTCCTGCCTGTCGGTCTGCCTGCCTGCCTGCCTGCCTGCCTGCCTGCCTGCCTGCCTGCCTGCCTGCCTGCCTCAGCCTCTCCTTCCTCCGGAGCCGACTAGCCCACTCTGTTCCTTTACTTCAGTTGTTTTTGGACTAAGACAATTTGAACTTTTATTAAAATATTTTTGTTTCTTCCACTCCCTTTGTCGTGTTGGTTTCTCTGAGTGCTGGGTTGAACCATAGCCATAACATAGCTATTGCATTGAATCTGTCCCCTGCTCCTAATCTCCCATTGCCCTTGTGGTTTACTGATAGATCTAGGACTGAATCTTTCAGATACTCCCTACTGGTCTCCCAACTCCTACCCGGCTTTCTAGCCATCAACATCTCCAAAGGCATCCAATGTTCTGCTACAGTCGGTATCTGTGGATAATACTTCCCTGTGCTCAAGTTAGATACACATCTCTCATCCCAAGGCCGGTCTACACCCACCCCTTTACCGTGTAAAAAGTGTAAACGTTGGGTGCCAAAGGTTGAAAAGCAGCAACCTTCGGACACTTTCCTTTTACCGTCACTTGGTCCCAATCTTCTGGGAGATATGTCAATCGTTTGCTGGCGGTTAGGAGTGGGGGAGTGCCGTGGGAAGAGTATCCAACCGTACAAAACTCTGAGTCAAATGTTTCTTAATCACACTCTGCAGGAGATGTGACACTATGACAGCGAACTTCCCTTCCAGTGAGGTGGCTTCCTGTATACAGGGATCTGTGGCTAGTCTTTCAAGAGTTGTACGTTCTTCGATGAACCCCTCACTGAAAGTTGACAATAGTGTCTGAAATGAAAACACTATCTCTGCTACTCCCACCATGATCTGGGTATGCGTGACAATCAACTTGTCTTCATAGTAGTCTCTATATTGTGCACAGTTAGCTGTCATTCCTCTACTACGAGCTATCCCCTATATTACTATACACAGAGGAGTGGTATCGTTTCCCAGATACTTTTTTTCCTTAATCTATGTGCCACGCAGATCTCTGCCCCAGTCATAATCAATTCCGCTTTCCCAATTCTCTGTAACGTTAATGCCTTGGTTTTGGGGACTCCATAGAATGCACTAATATCGGTCCTGCCAGAATCTGATACTAACACCCTGTAGGACTGACCCGTGACTCCCTCATCATACCATTTACACTGATTAATTTCTGTCTCCGTCACCAGTTCAGCCCCTAAACGAGTCTGTAAGTATGCCTTCATCTGCTAATATGCCTCTTCTTGCTCCTGACGCATGACCATAAGAATAGTTTGGTTCCCATATTCACCCCTCAGGACATTGTCCAGAGTATAATTACCCCAACAAGCTATCTTTTCCCAGCCCGGTGGTCTGCTGGTGTCTAAAATCTTCCCTGACCACTTCACTCCCTTAGGTGCAGTACTGTAGGGCATCACTGGTGAATAGAACCTCCTCTTACGCGATAGCACTTCCCCCACACTATCCTTTGCTGCACCATCGTCAGTAATGGTTGTGTCAACGTTTTCGACCTTCTGAAATTGTTTTAGTTCTGGTAGCACTATTCTGAATGTTATTAACTGACCTTCAGCTGATCGAGAACCCTGGCACATTATGTCAATTTTAGGCAGAAAATTAAATCTAGTTTAGTTCTTTAGACTCTCAGTGTCATTACGTTCCTTCCACACTCTGTCTGTAATAAAACTACACCTTGTTCTGAACAGCCTATGTCCAATGTACTAGTCCTGTTATCAAGTGGCTCCACCCAGATCACCATACCTTTTTGATTAGTGACCTGTCTGGTATCAGTGGCGTTAGTACTGACTCTACCCCAATGCATTCTCGTGTCTTCATATTTGGCCACACATTCTATGCGGATTGTCAAGCTATCCTTTTTACATGGGACATTAACCATTAAAGCAACTGACACAAAAGCTATGGCGTTTAAAGTAGCTCCCAGACCCAACCCAACTGCTTGGCTACAGTGGAATCCTCTCTCTCTTTAGCTCCACTTCCTCTATCATAGTGTCTTCCAGCTCACCCATTATGTAGCTGGATCTCGTTTCACATGAGAAGTGTGTACCCACCGAGGAGAGGCTGTGGTCTTCATAGCTGTAGGTGCTTTAAGGAGTAACGTGTGTGGTCCGAACCAACGCCGTCCCAACACCCCCGCCTGGTGGATCTTGATGTCCACTCGGTCTCTGGGATTCAGCCAGTGCTCTCAGATATCTCCTAGCGCCTGCTCCTTATGGGTTTCTTTCACCTGTGAATATACACACAGCAAAGCTTGGGTGATTTTATGACAATAGGACAACATAGATTCTCCCATTATTGCCAGATCACTAACTTGTGACATGTAAATAACAGCTCCTGGTACTCTCATCGGTCTCCCTGTTACCACTTCATGTGGCGTGAGTCCTGTGGTGGTGTTCGTTGATGCCCTAATTGACATCAGTACAACGGGTAAATTCGTAACTCAGTCTTTCCTTTCGGTGCTCAACGTTTTGGACAATTTCTCCTTAATCGAACGGTTCTGATGCTCCGTAACACACAGCTTACAGCCTATATGTGACTAGTTTTCAGGAAACTAGGTGTATGTCACGCGTCACTACTTCACAGAAGAACCATTTGAACGTAAACTTTTTTTTTTTATCACAATGCGTTATTTGGCAGAAATGCCTTCTGGAACATGTGAACTTTCATTTGCCTTAATAACAAACTTGTATGCCATCTGTAAATAAGAATACAATTGTTAAATTGCGAGCTTAGTTGGTTTAGCCACATAAAAAGACAGCAACCTTCCCGCTAGCCATGATTGGCTGAGATAATGAGTTGGCTGGACATGCAGAGATATGAGTTTGATTGGTCTGCCATGTAGCATGCTTCTGTCTATTTGAGCTGGTCAGTATGTGTAGGTAATCCTGTCTAACACGGCTTTAAATAAATAATATATTGTGTAGTAGAAGTGTTGCTCTCAACTCTCTGGAGGACCGAGTTTTGAAATCAATGGAATTAGAGTATGATAGCTAAGGAGATTGAGAAAAAACCTGTCTCCGGATTACATCTTCAAACTAAGGGCAACCATAGCATCTACGACAGAGGGAGAAGCGTCCATACATGTATACGGGTAAGATAGTATAGCTAGCTACATCGTCAGATATTACACGTTTGAAAATTTGTCAGAAAGTCGTTTTCATTTCAAGTGTACTGTTAGCTGGCTAGCTAACGTTAGCTGGCTGGCTCGCTAGCTAACGTTACATGCATGATCTGTGTAGTAATATTATTCATATCTCAGAGCCATTTGCTTTGATAGTTATAGCCTAATGTTAGCTAGCTAACGTTGAACCTGGTTGGTTAGCTACCTGGAGATTCATGCAGGGTAGTAATGTCATGAGTTGGGATTATGGTTAATTGTTTAGCTAGCTAGCTAGCTACATGTCTTAACAAAAGACTCCATTATGCAAGTAACTATTTTAATAGAATGTTAATGATGTCACTGCGACAACTGTTGATAGACGTAGCTGGTAAATTCGCTTTGGCTATCAACTCTGATTTCAAAGCACTCTCATCTGAGTGTGCCAGAGCGCAGAATAACTGACAAATTTACGAATGCTCAACACCTGTTGAATATGGCCGGTGTCAGTAAACGTTGGCAAAAAGGCGTAAATTGTTGCCAGTAGCACAGTTGCAGTCACCAACGCTCTGGTTAACATAAAAACAGCCTAACCAGCTCTACTAGGGCGAGTAAAATGGTCCGAGTGAGCTGTTCTCACATTTGTGTCTGAAAGTAGCTAGCAAGCTAGCCAACGTTAGCCAGTTAGCTTGGGTGCTTGACTGCTGTTGTTAGGACAGAACGCTCAGATCAACCCTTATAGAGATTGGTGGGGCTAAAGCTTAAGAGGGTGTGAACGATGCTGCATTTGTTGTAGACAAAGAAGAGCTCTCAGTAGGTGTACAAACACATTAAAAGGCAATTTTCTCAAAAGTTGTTTTATTTGATTTATTTCACTTTTATTTAACCAAGTAAGCCAGTTGAGAACAAGTTCTCATTTACAACTGCGACCTGGCCAAGATAAAGCAAAGCAGTGCGATAAAAACAACAACAACACAGAGTTACATATGGAATAAACAAAACATACAGTCAATAACACAATAGAAAATATATATACAGTGTGTGCAAATGTAGTGAGTTATGGAATAAGGCAATAAATAGGCCATAGTGCAAAATAATTACAATTTAGTATTAACACTGGAGTGATAGATGTGCAGAAGATGATGTGCAAATAGAGATACTGGGGTGCAAAAGAGCAAAATAAATAACACTATAAATAACAATATGGGGATGAGATAGTTGGGTGGGCTAACTACAGATGGGCTGTGTACAGGTGCAGTGATCGGTAAGCTGCTCTGACAACTGATTCTTAAAGTTAGTGAGGGAGATAAGTGTCTCCAGCTTTATCAACTTTCAAAGCAGAATTACTTTCCCATTGTTCCTCAACTGTAGTGTATGATATACCATTTTTTAGCTCGGTCTCTTCTTTTATACAAATTTTGCTACATAAGACCGAATTGAGCCGGTCGGTCATATATGGACAATGAAAAGCGTGTTTGATTCCCAAAGCCTTACACACAGCCTGTAGCACTTTGGAGGTGAAATCTGTCCCTTGATCGAAGTCTAGGGTCCGGAATAAGCACCATCTCGGAATCACTTCCATTAACAACGTTTTTGCTACAAAGTTCGCTGAAGCTGAGGAAGTTGAGAATATTTCTGTCCATCTGGAGAATCTGTCCACCACTACCAATTTATGAGTCTTTCCCCTGCTTCGAGGGAGTGGCCCTATAAAGTCTATCTGTAATGATGTAAATGGTCCATCCGGCAGGGGTTGCTGTCGGGCAGGAGAAGGCATTGTCGGTGCAATATTATGCTGCACACATCACACATCTTTTAACTCAGTCCCGAAATGTTCCCAACACCCCCTTTCCCCACGACATCATTTGTGGTCCTCTGTAGCTCAGCTGGTAGAGCACGGCGCTTGTAACGCCAAGGTAGTGGGTTCGATCCCCGGGACCACCCATACACAAAAAAAATTTATGCACGCATGACTGTAAGTCGCTTTGGATAAAAGCGTCTGCTAAATGGCATATTATTATATATTATTATATTATATTTGGAACTGAGAATACATGTTCACAGCCGATTGATGTGTTGGTCCATGATACATTTCAAAGAGAGTAACATGTATCCCGCTTGGTGTTACGGGCCGTCAAGTGATAATATTATACCACAAACCCTCAGTGTCTACTTGGCATCCATGTTCTAACCACTCCCACATATTGTTCCTGTTGGTTTGCTGCTGCAATTCTTTTAGACTTAGAATCCCAGCCTTGGTATATACAATATTTACATGCGGATCCTTAACACCTTCTCTTAGTAACGCTGCCGCCTTGGCCGCTTCGTCTGCTCAGCAGTTCCCTGTGGCTATTTAATCTGTACGACTAGTATAACCTTCACATTTCACCACTGCTAATTTACTGGGTAACTGACACACTTCTATTAATGCTTCTACCTCAGGTCCATTTTTAATTGGTGTTCCTGTTGCCGTTAACATTCCCCGTAGTGACCACAATGTACCAAAATCATGAACTACCCCAAATACATATCGAGAATCAGTGTATATGGTAACCTTCTCCCTTTCCGACAACCTACAAGCCTCGGCTAATGCATATAACTCCACCCCCTGGGCTGACACAGACACGACTCCCCTGTCGTCATACACAGTGTACCTCGTTACTCTCTTTCCTTCTATGGTCATGTAGCTAGAGCCATCTGTATTTGTCCTGTTTCCAATTTTGTCTCTTGCAAATCGGGCCGAGGCTTTGGAGTAATGTGATCTGGGTCACATATGTGCGATTCACCCTCCCCAGGCAATGGCATTAACGACGCAGGATTCAAAGCACCAATTTCATCGAATTGTAGGTTTTCCCCATTTAATGTTAACTCCCATTTTGTCCATCTCGCTCTAGTAACATGTTGTGATTTCGTGTTGTTAATAATGGTTGCTACAGAGTGTGACACATTGTTGTCGAAGCAGTGTTTTGCAAAACCATTTATGTCGCCTTTACTGACCTCAGACACTGTAGCATTCCTCTCGCCACCGAGTCTAACGATTTACTCCAGTACATTACTGGTCTCTCTTTTCCCCCTTGATTTTGCGTAACTACCGCACTAAAATGCCCTTCATCTTCATGAACAAAAAGCTAATTTTAGGTTTGGTAATCCCAGTGCTGGCACTTGACACAATTGCTTCTTTAGCTCGACAAATGCTTCCTCACACTCTTGATTCCAATCTCTTCTTTCAAGGGGACCCTTGCCCCCTGTCGTCAATTTTGTAAGTGGCTCAGCAATTTCAGAAAACAACGAAATAAAATGTCTCACAAAATTGAAAACTCCTAGGGTTTTCCTGAGTGTGCAAGGAGTGTTTGGTCGTGCTAGAGAGACCATGTGAGGATATGACGGAGCCGAGTGACTTGGTGTATAGAGGGAAGAGTAGAAGGCCTAGAACCGAGCCCTGGGGGACACCAGTAGTGAGAGTCAGGTGGTGCGGACACAGATCCTCTCCACATCACCTGGTAGGAGCGGCCTGCCAGGTAGGACGCAATCCAAGAGTGTGCATAGCCTCAGACGCTCAGCCTTGAGAGGGTGGAGAGGAGGATCTGATGGTTCACGGTGTCGAAGGCAGCGGATAGATCTAGGAGGATGACAACAGAGGAGAGACAATCAGCTTTGGTAGTGCGGAGAGCCTCCGTGACACAGAGAAGAGCAGTCTGGTCCTATTGTCAAAGACATGGGTAGTAGTTGTATCGCTTTCGATTCTGCCCCTGTTACCCCGCTAAATGTAATACTTTTTACGGTCGCAAATTTAGCCAATTTCTCATTGTAAGGAATCAGTGATATTTGAGCACCTGTATCTATTAGAAAGTTGTTTGAGACGTGGCCTCCTACGTCCCCCTCCTCATAGAAACCGTCATCTCGCCGAACCACAGTCGACCGCACAGCTGCTCTCAAGAGGGTTTGCCGCTGCTCTTTTGTTGATGCTGCATACGCCTGCATCGCAGCATTCCCTCCAAAGGCAGCGGGTGCCGTAGGCTCCCGTACTACCCTACAATCACTTTTCCAATGACCGACGGCCCCACACCTAAAACAGGGCTCTAACGCCCTGCGCCTTGGGACAGATTCACTGCCCTTTCCTCCCTGTTTCTTTGTCTTACCTTGGCCGTTAAAATCACTGTTAGTGACTTTCACTGTGGCTGTATTAACCACACGCACAGCTGTGAAGTGAGCGGAATTAGATTCCACTCTCAAGGCTGCCTGCACAATTTCATCCCAGTGAATATGTTGGTCCACTACCTCCGCAATAGCCGTTTTGATAACAGGTTTCAATCCTGCCATCAAAGCAGATGTATAAATTCCTGCATTACTACATAACGCTTCATCCATCCACATAATCGTGCATTCCTTGTTTTGGACCCTGAGTACAATTTTACTCACATCCGGTCTAAACAATATATTCCCAACTGTAGTTAAGAATCCCTCAATTTCATATTTTGCTTTCACTAGGTCACACACTTTGCATCCGGAGGACCAAGCCGACGTTCGATATATCTGTGCAAGTGTTGGCAACATGACCCTTGGCAAAAGTGAGCGTACAACATGATCGTAATCACCAGCATGGAACCCAAAAATTCTACCCTGTTTCCACAGGAAACTGATAAATTCCTGTCCCTCCTTTACTGGGTCAGGTGCCTCTTTCATAATAATACGCATTTTGCTCACGCTCAGTGGCTGGTGGTGATGCTAAATTTGGATCTGTACTTGGGGATGCCCGTCATTAGGAATAGGGTTGTCCTCCCCTGGTACTATTTGTCCTGGATAATATGTAACTGGGGTCACGTGTGTTTGTACTGGGCGCACATCTCTATGATTACCTGGATCATGCTGATCCACTATCCAGTCCGGGACAACTATGTCCGGGCTCGTAATGTGCTCGTCTTCTGCCTCTCGCAACCCATTTCGCTCTTTTTCCGCTTTAAGAGAGTGGTATAATGGTGGCCCACCAGATGTGACCTCTATCACCTTGTAGCATGGGGCGAACGGTGGAAGTGGAGTGGAAATGGCATATACTTTTCCACACTTATTTTGATACTGTTGAAACGCAACCATGAGTTGTTTTATTAGTTTTTTTCTATCCTCCAGGGCTCTCTCTAATTCCTGGTTTAATTTTTGACTATTTTCTAGCGCAATAGCCAATTCCTGCTTCTGTTCATTACATTTTACATTTTAGTCATTTAGCAGACGCTCTTATCCAGAGCGACTTACAGTTAGTGAGTGCATACATGTTTTTGTTCATCTAATCTATGCGCACGCCCTTCGGATATACCTAGTTTTTTATTCATCAAGTCGTTCTTTTCTACTGCCTGCTCCATTTTACCTCGCAGGTCTCAATTTTTTTATTTTCCATCTTCATCCGCTGCTGATAAAATAATGTGGTTAGGATGCCTGTGTATTGTGGTCTGGACCGTTCTCTGATCTCAGTATTCCACGCTACGATTGCATCCATACATTCTTGCTGGTTTTAATCTTTCCGTTTACAGGATAAAGTGTACCAATTTTGTCAAATTTGGCTAATTTTCCCCACCACTTACTTTGTTCTTGGTACTGTTCATATGCCTTTTTTAGTGCTTCTAATGATTTGGTAAAATGTTCCTCTTCTACCCCTCCTGCTCCGGGGGTTTCCTGGCCTCCAGAAGCCATATCAATTGTTATTGATTCGGTGTCAGCCCCCGACAGCGTTTAGTAGTAACAGCATAGGCTCTCAATAATTTTGTCACCCATCCATACACTTTTGGTGCTGGACGACATTGTAGTGTCTGTCAATTCACCACAGGCGATTGTGGGCAACTAATGTGTAGCACGGGAAGTGTTTAAGTCCCTCAACATAAATACCACTGTTCCCGACAACCCTCATTACCAAAATTACTCACAGTTGTCCTCCTATTTCCATCTAATCTGTCACGGTTTTCTGCCCCAATAGGGCATACACCAACCTCTCTCTTTATTGCTACTGCTACTACACACAAATCATGTTCAAACATCCATACACACACCCTCTACGGCCTCATGGCCACCGTGGCTAGGACTTTCGTCCCTCTTATGGATCTCGCAGGGGAACACCCCCACTCTGGACCTATCCTAATGGAACCTACCCTACACCATATATTTACGACTGGTCATAACACAATGGGACTACTGAATAAACTCAGGCAATCTAGGTCCGTATCCTATAATTGGTTCAGCCAACAACTCTCATCTCTCCAAGATGTCAGACTGAGTGGTAACAGGTGTAGGAACTGTGCCTACATTGTGTTTTTTACCGGCTCCTGCTCCACTGATTTGGACTCCACAGTTCAACTTTAAATCGTGGTGAATCCTGCTAACAACGCCAACTGTTAGGTTCTGAACAAAGAGTAAATAGAAAAATCTCGAAGCAAGTTTATTCACCCACTGTGTGATACTGGGCTCCCGAGTGGCGCAGCGGTCTAAGGCACTGCATCTCTGTTAAATAAAGATAAAATAAACAAGCACATATATTTATACCCTCCTACTAGGCAGCCAAAACATCTCTGTTGCTAATCAGGAACTTAATTGGTTCCTCTCACTGGTGTAGTCATGGCCCTGCCTGATGCTAGAACCTTTGTGGGAGTGTAGGTATACAGTGCCTTGCAAAAGTATTCATCCCCCTTGGCATTTTTCCTATTTTGTTGCATTACGAACTGTAATATAAATTGATTTTTATTTGGATTTCATGTAATGGACATGCACAAACTAGTCCAAATTGGTAAAGTGAAATGAAAAAAATAACTTGTTTCAAAACATTCAAAAAAATAAATAATGGAAAAGTGGTGCGTGCATATGTATTCACCCCCTTTGCTATGAAGCCCCTAAATAAGATCTGGTACAACCAATTACCTTCAGAAGTCACATAATTAGTTAAATAAAGTCCACTTGTGTGCAATCTAAGTGTCACATGATCTGTCACATGATCTCAGTATATATACACCTGTTCTGAAAGGCCCCAGAGTCTGCAACACCACTAAGCAAGGGGCACCACTAAGCAAGCAGCACCATGAAGACCAAGGAGCTCTCCAAACAGGGCAGTGACAAAGTTACGGAGAAGTACAGATCAGGGTTGGGTTATAAAAAAATATCAGAAACTTTGAACATCCCACGGAGCACCATTAAATCCATTATTAAAAAATGGAAAGAATATGGCACCGCAACAAACCTGCCAAGAGAGGGCCGCACACCAAAACTCACGGACCAGGCAAGGAGGGCATTAATCAGAGAGGCAACAAAGAGACCAAAGATAACACTGAAGGAGCTGCAAAGCTCCACAGCGGAGATTGGAGTATCTGTCCATAGGACCACTTTAAAGCGTACACTCGACAGAGTGGCCAGAAAAAAGCCATTGCTTAAAGAGCAAAAGTAAGCAAACACGTTTGGTGTTCGCCAAAAGGCATGTGGGAGACTCCCCAAACATGTGGAAGAAGGTACTCTGGTCAGATGAGACTAAAATTGAACTTTTTGGCCATCAAAGTCTGGTGCAAACCCAACACCTCTCATCACCCAGAGAACACCATCCCCACAGTGAAGCATGGTGGTGGCAGCATCATGCTGTGGGGATGTTTATCATCGGCAGGGACTAGGAAACTAGTCAGAATTGAAGGAATGATGGATGGCGCTAAATACAGGGAAATTCTTGAGGGAAACCTTCAGTCTTCCAGAGATTTGAGACTGGGATGGAGGTTCACCTTCCAGCAGGACAATGACCCTAAGCATACTGCTAAAGCAACACTCGAGTGGTTTAAGGGGAAACATTTAAATGTCTTGAAATGGTCTAGTCAAAGCCCAGACATCAATCCAATTGAGAATCTGTGGTATGACTTAAAGATTGCTGTACACCAGCAGAACCCATCCAACTTGAAGGAGCTGGAGCAGTTTGCCTTGAAGAATGGGCAAAAATCCCAGTGGCTAGATGTGCCAAGCTTATAGAGACATACCCCAAGAGACTTGCAGCTGTAATTGCTGCAAAAGCTGGCTCTACAAAGTATTGACTTTGATAGTTATGCACGCCCAAGTTTTCTGTTTTTTTTTGTCTTATTTCTTGTTTGTATCACAATAAAACATATTTTGCATCTTCAAAGTGGTAGGCATGTTGTGTAAATCATATGATACAACCCCCCTCCCCCCCAAAAAAAATCCATTATAAGTCCAGGTTGTAAGGCAACAAAATAGGAAAAATGCCAAGTGGGGCGAATACTTTCGCAAGCCACTCTATCTGTGTGTAACAGGACTGTTCCTTCTCACTTGATCTGACCTGACCTCGGGCCGAATTCCTCGCTCCTCCCTAATCCGCAACTGTCCTACCTTATCAGTGACTGAAACTAGACTGTTTGCCCTTTGCTTCCCTCCTCAAGAGCAATGATATTTAACAATAACATGTTTTGACAGAATGTAAACTTTCTGCACTCCCCATTGTCGCACTCAGTAACTTTCCCTACACCTAGGTTCTATCCACCCTCCATTGACCCCAACATATACATTCAGTATACATGTAAAGTAATCAATAACTTCTAGTATGTTAACATGAATACATATATTTCAAGTTAGAACCCAACACCTTCTAAATGTTGATGGTACCAAAACCTTGCCAATTCATTAATTATTGTACTCACTATGACTGAGTTTGAGATGTTTTCCATAATGTTTCATGCATATACACTACCAGTCAAAAGTTTTTACACACCTACTCATTCAAGGGTTTTTCTTTATTCTTACTATTTTCTACATTGTAGAATAATAGTGAAGACATCAAAACTATGAAATAACTCATATGTTGGCTGCTTTTCCTTCACTCTGTGGTCCGACTCATCCCAAACCATCTCAATTTGGTTGAGGTCGGGGGACTGTGGAGGCCAGGTCATCTGATGCAGCACTCCATCACTCTCCTTCTTGGTAAAATAAGCCTTACACAGCCTGGAGGTGTGTTGGGTCATTGTCCTGTTGAAAAACAAATGATAGTCCCACTAAGCCCAAACCAGATGGGATGGCGTATTGCTGCAGAATGCTGTGGTAGTCATGCTGGTTAAGTGTGCCTTGAATTCTAAATAAATCACAGACAGTGTCACCAGAAAAGCACCCCCACACCATAAGACCTCCTCCTCCATGCTTTACAGTGGGAAATACACATGCGGAGATCATCCGTTCACCCACACCCCGTCTCACAAAGACACGGCGGTTGGAACCAAAAATCTCCAATTTGGACTCCAGTCCAAAGGACAAATTTCCACCAGTCTAATGTCCATTGCTCATGTTTCTTGGCCCAAGCAGGTCTCTTTTTATTATTGGTGTCCTTTAGTAGTGGTTTCTTTGCAGCAATTCGACCATGAAGGCATGATTCACACAGTCTCCTCTGAACAGTTGATGTTGAGATGTGACTGTTACTTGAACTCTGTGAAGCATTTATTTGGGCTGCAATTTCTTAGGCTGTTAACGTTAATGAACTTATCCTCTGCAGCAGAGGTAACTCTGGGTCTTCCATTACTATGGCGGTCCTCATGAGAGCCAGTTTCATCACAGCGCTTGATGGTTTTGCACTTGAAGAAACTTTCAAAGTTCTTGAACTTTTTCGGAGTGACTGACATTCATGTCTTAAAGTAATGTCGTTTCTCTTTGCTTATTTGAGCTGTTCTTGCCATAATATGGACTTGGTATTTTACCAAATAGGGCTATCTTCTGTATACCCCCCCCCCCCCCCCCCCCCCACACACACACACACACACACCTTGTCACAACATAACTGATTGGCTGAAACGCATTAAGAAGGAAAGAAATTCCAAAAATTAACTTTTAAGAAGGCACACCTGTTAATTGAAATGCATTCCAGGTGACTACTTCATGAAGCTGGTTGATAGAATGCCAAGAGTGTGCAAAGGTTGGCTATTTGAAGAATCTCAAATATAAAATATGTTTTGACATGTTTAACACTTTTTTTGCCTATTACATGATTCCATATGTGTTATTTCATAGTTTGGATGTCTTCACTATTATTCTATAATGTAGAAAATATTCAAAATAAAGAAAAACCCTTGAATGAGGTGTTCTAAAACTTTTGAGCGGTAGTGTATAGATTTTTGCATATTGCATATTCTAGTATAATATTTCCATTATTAATTACATATTGTAATAATGTGGTAAATATCCCAACATTGGGACATGCAAGGCTCTTAAGGAACACATACACTTCTGTAAGCCTCATAAAAGCTTCATAACTGCTTCACAACCTTACCCTTATTATCATGCGCTAACAATACAACAGAACAGATTAACAGGAATTAAATTTACTCTCACAGGTCACCAAAAATAACTATCTGAAAGCCACATTCCCTACTAAGCCATGTCTCCAGTCTTCTGATCTGACTTTCTGAGTCATATATCAATAACCCAGCATCAATAACCCAGAATAAACAACCCAACCTTGCTCTTTTTAAAGAAAAAAACGAAGTGACCCAGTGCCTGCAACCCAGCAGTTGGGTCATCCAAACAACCCATAATTGTTTTGTGTATGGTTCTACTTAGCACTTTTTTTTCTAAGTGTGTACAGTGTACATGTTATAGTACATCCCTACTCCCTATGACATGTCCCTACCGTACTGTGATATCTCTCCTCTGTCCTATGCAGGTACAGATGGTGTTTTTGGCATCAACAAAACAAGTGGGGTTATCAGTCTGCTGACTTACCCTATCTATCTGAAGAGGGAAATATTCAACATGAAAGTCAAGGTAGGTTGATGTAGCAACACAATAACACAGAACTGTGGGCTGTAATATGCTGCTCCAGTAGGAGTTTTTGTTTGTTTGTTTGTTTGTTTGTTATGGAATATGTGTTCCTCGTCACTGTAATACTTTTGTGTAATCTCAATAGTAAAACACTGTAGAATGCACAGTACAATACTGTACATGTGTTTTACAGCATGAATGTGTAGACAGCATTGAATTATGGGTAAAATGCAGGAAAATACTGTTATTAACTGTAATTGGAAGCCTCCTTTAAAAATTACTCTAACATACTGTATTTCTTTACAGTAATAGCTTATGTCTACTGTAGATTCAAATGATCAGTTTCAGGCGTGAACATCATGCTGTCAGGTGAGACATATGAAGCTCAGACTATTTTAGTAAATATCTTCTTGAAGCGGCTGTGAAGTGGAAGAACATTTTCAGCTTCTGCTGGGTAGGTACCTTGACTTGTTTATAAGTATCTTGCATGTTTTCTTAGCTAACTTAGGTAGCTAGCTGGCTTCTGTTTACTAGCTATCCAGCTAGCTAGTTAGTTAGCTAGCTCAAGTTGACACAAGCCATTTCAATCTGCTCCAAACTGCTCGTAAATATATTGCTGTGCGACTTACAAAAAAATCATCCAGTTAATATTTGTTGTGATGACAGGCTTTTAGTTGTGACGAGTGCCATAGAGAATAAACTGAGTGCAGTTTCGTGACGCTGTGTTTTCACCATTACTTCAGAGAAAATGGCTTGTTTCTAGCAGTTCAAAAGATATTAGCCATATTATTACCAGCGCAATGTTTTGTTTTCAGATTGATGGGCTGCATTTTACATGCCGTGCACCATTAAACTACTCGTGAGCCGCTTAATCCAATGAATGAATGACTAGTGCACTGGTGTTGTATCGAGGTGCCTGTCAACCTAAGGTGCTTGACACTGGGCAGCTGTAACAAAGTGTCGCCGGCGGTAGCTAGTAACGTGGCCAATTCTTTTCACTCCCAGGATTATATTTGAAGTAGGATAGCAGCCTACACAAGAAATAACTAATAGTGGTAGCCATCTAGATGTCACTGTGATACAGTCTACTCAATGGGGAGAGCATGAACGGCAAGAACACTGGGACACAGTGTCCTCCTTAGCTGTCACAGCCCTGTGTGATTCGGCTCTCAGCTACACAACAAACATTTCAACGTTTTGCAGGCCAGGAGTGTCCGTATAGCCTCTCCCCGCTAACCATTTGTTTAATGTAAATAACATTGTTCCATAATGTTACAGTGTTAGCTAAAACTGTTCACTTTACTAGTAGTATGCAAATGTTTGGTGGCACAGAAAGAACATAAAATGTTGTGAGTCTGGTGAAATAATCTGTGGCATTGTGTAGACTATAGCAATGTTTTATTAGTTAGCTAATGTTTTAGGTAGGTGTATCTAGCTGTCTTATTTGTATTTGTTCAATGCCTCAATTGATTTCATATACTGAACAAAAATATAAACGCAAAATGCAACAATTTCAATGATGCCAATTGCACTCTCCCTCAAAACTTTAAACATCTGTGGCACTGTGCTGTGTGACAAAACTGCACATTTTAGATTTACCTTTTATTCTCTCTAGCACAAGGTGCACCTGTGTAGTGATCGTGCTGTTTAATCAGCTTCTTGATATGCCACTCCTGTCAGTTGGATATATTATCTTTGCAAAGGAGAAATGCTCACTAACAGGGATGTAAACGAATGTGTGCACAACATTTGAGAGAAATAAGCTTTTTGTGCGTATGGAACATTTCTGGGATGTTTTATTTCAGCTCATGAAACAACACTTTACATGTTGCGTTTATATTTTTGTTCAGTATATATTGGATATATGGCTGTACAGATTCCTGGTTTGAATCAACCCAAAATGATGAACCCTGAAGATGGGACAAAGTGCATGACAAGGTGGCCCAAAGGAAGCCAGCTGTTCTCAACCTCTACATTGCCACATTCTTCAAAGAGCTCAGTGAGTTTGAATGAAGACCTCTGCCGAGGTGAGGTAAGTACACACACACACACACACACACACACACACACACACACACACACACACACACACACACACACACACACACACACACACACACACACACACACACACACACACACACACACACACACACACACACACACACACACACACACACACACACACACACACACACACACACACAACATCTTAATATGTCCCTTGTCACCTGTCTTTTTACCCACAGAGTGACAGCCCTGGTGCTCTCTGTCTCTCATTCTATTATATATTTTTCTAGGCCTGTCCCAGGGGTGAGAAGAGCTGACAAATCAGAACTGAGGAGGATTGTTACGTCGCCCCGTGAGGAACATATAATGCTGCGCTGACTTCTCTCTCCTGGATGCTCTCCTGCCCAAACTGTCGCGTTGGATGTTTCACCGCCTCTGAACCCCCTTACCCCGAATAGAGTTGCCCCTGATCTTAGATCTAGGATTGTACCCAATCTCAATTTTAACTCCCGCTCTTTCTCTCTCTCCCCCACATCCCCCCCCCCCCCCACACAGGCACACAATATCGTTTTTAAATTAGTGTTGTAATGATGCTCTTATTTGGTTCCATATGTATTAACTGTGGTTATTTCTATTGTCAATTCTGTTGTTTAATTTGTTGGTAATGTTGTTACCAATTTGAATAAATGTATTTTATGTACAAATGTATTGTTTTTCTTACATTTAGATTTCAGGGTGAATTTCACTGTCTATTTCCAACATCATCCTGGCACCAAGTTGCCATCTTAATACTGTAATTTTGCTTTACAGCAGAGATGCTGTAATATATTCACAGTACTATTTTATTTAATGTAAAACATTATAGCATCTCTGCTGTACATTTACATGGATGCTGTAATTTTTTACAGTAAGGAAAATAATAATATTAAATATATTGCAGCATCTCTGCCTTCAGAGACAAAGGAAGTGGGTGGAGCAATAAAAGAGCGGGAAACTGAAGAGGGGACTATATAAGATGGAGGGAGAGAGTAAGAGGGGGTGCCACTCTGCAGACCTGCATCGGCTTTGTTGAAACTCTAATAAAGTCATATCTTGATGCAACAAAAACTCTGTAAGAACTTTGATTGTTAATAAAGTATAGTGGTTATTTTCCACAACAACAGTAGATCCCCTTATTGTATGGGACACTTATAAATTTGTCTTTAGAGGTCATGCAATTCAATACTCGTCTTTAAAACAAAAGCAATTTAGGTCAAAAGAGTTCATATTAACAAAATAAATAGAAGGACTAACAGTACAGATAGACAGCAATAAAAACTGTACCATAGAGGCACAGAGTAAGTTAAAGGAAAAACTAAAAGAAAGTGAGGAACTTATTCAAGAAAGATCAACTGTAATATATTATAAAAAATAAAGCGAACTGAATGAAATATGGGGGAAAATTCACCAAATAATTGTTTCATGTTCAACATAGAAATGCTACCAAAAATAAACCCATGATTCACCAAATGATATTTTGAAAAAGGAAGCAAAGTACTTTAAGCATAACCAAAGTTAATTGTATGGATATTTTTCTATTAATATTGTAAAATTAACAGCTGTACAGAAAGACTCATGTGAAGGCCAAATTACAGAGGAGGAAATGTTTTATGCATTTAAGTCCGGGAAAACTCCAAGGATGGATGGCATACCTTTTAAGGTATACCAAACCTTTTTTTGATAATAATACAAATAATAATAAAAATAATAATAGTAGTAAAAATAATCATAATCATAATAATAATATGCCATTTAGCAGACGCTTTTATCCAAAGCGACTTACAGTCGTGTGCATACATTTTTTATGTACTCAGAGGACCGTTATTAGCACGTTTTAACCACTCCTATAAAATGGTAGATTATCAGATGGGAAATAGTGGTAAAATGGTAAATATAAAGATCCAGTCCATTAAAAAAATTGATTTCCCTTACACTTCAGTGTTCTGATGCAGAAATTCTGGTAAAATGCTTAGCGCATAGAATTAAAAAGGTATTGTCAAATAATATTCATCCTAATCAGACAGGTTTTTACATGGACAACACATTGGAGATAATATAAGACAAGTACTGGAAACAAAATAACACTATAAGAAATCTGGGAAACCAGGCCTGGAATTTATTTATAAATGCCTGGAATATTTCAATTTTTGAGAATCTCTTAAACAATGGGTTAAAGTTATGTATACTAACCCTATATGTAAAATATTAAATCATGGCTACTTCTCAGAAAGTATTAAACTGTCAAGAGGAGTAAAACAAGGTTGTCCACTATCACCAAATCTATTTATTATGGCCATCTAAATGTTAGCTATTAAAATCAGATCCAACAATAATATCAAGAGGCTAGGAATCCAGGGCTTAAAATCAAAGGTGTCATTGTACGCTGATGATTAATGTTCTTTTAAATCCACAATTTGCATCCCTCCACAGCGTCATAGAGGATCACAAAAAAATACAACTTTTACATGACCATATAGTTTACCAATAAAATAGTCTGACGGTGATGTGGACATACTCGGTATTCATATCCCAAAATAAATAAATAATCTCACTACAATACATTTTTATAGAAAGTTAGCAAAAATAGATGAGATCTTGCTACAATGGAAAGGAAAACAACTGTCTATTTGTGGAAAAATCACCCTGATTAATTATTTTGTCATATCCTAGTTTCCTATTTGCTTATGGCCTTGCCTACACATAGCGACTTGTTTTTTAAAATTATATGTGCAAAGAATATTAATTTTTATTCAAAACAGCAAGCCATACAAAATCAAACGAGCCTATTTATATATTGAATATGAATTAGGAGGGTAGAAATAATTAAATATTTGTTAAGACGAGTTTCTCTGGTATCAAGTAATTCATGATGCAAGAAGATATTTAACACTTAGATGGAGAGTTGAAGCAAAGTATTTAATTGATTACGGTACCGGGTTAATTTAACACGGCACATGCTTCGCCTCTTGTCATCCGAACTCTGGACAAAGGAAATCTCTCAGTTTATATACTTCATGTTACACATTTCTTCAACAACAACTGGTAACCATCAGTGGGCACTCCCCACTCTGATGTTATTACCTTGTACCCCAAGTCAGTATATTCCATCTATCAATCATTCTAAGATAAACCCTAGTAAACTCCCTCGACATAATGGAATCCTTGGCATTCAGAATCTGTGGCACCATGTGGCACCAAGAGTTACCTATCTAACAGATTTAACTTTGTTCATACAATACTATCAATGTTAAAGCATTAGACCTCTCACTAAAGGCTTCAGTCATACAAAAGTTATACATAAATCTGAACTGATTCTCTAGCAAATTAGTAAGACTGTTTCACCCCTTGTTGAAGAATGGCCTTTTCCCTTTATTCAGATTACAAACCTCCCACTTTCATTTATTTTAAAATGAAATAATCTCCAAAATATCGCTTAAAAAAGTAAAAGCCATAGAAAGTTGGTTGCAATTTCTGTTTAATCCACCAGAAAAGACAGAAAAAATAATACAACAGATACAGTGGGGAAAAAAAGTATTTAGTCAGCCACCAATTGTGCAAGTTCTCCCACTTAAAAATATGAGAGAGGCCTGTAATTTCCCTCATAGGTACACGTCAACTATGACAGACAAATTGAGAAGAAAATCCAGAAAATCAAATTGTAGGATTTTTAATGAATTTATTTGCAAATTATGGTGGAAAATAAGTATTTGGTCACCTACAAACAAGCAAGATTTCTGGCTCTCACAGACCTGTAACTTCTTCTTTAAGAGGCTCCTCTGTCCTCCACTCGTTACCTGTATTAATGGCACCTGTTTGAAGTTGTTATCAGTATAAAAGACACCTGTCCACAACCTCAAACAGTCACACTCCAAACTCCACTATGGCCAAGACCAAAGAGCTGTCAAAGGACACCAGAAACAAAATTGTAGACCTGCACCAGGCTGGGAAGACTGAATCTGCAACAGGTAAGCAGCTTGGTTTGAAGAAATCAACTGTGGGAGCAATTATTAAGAAATGGAAGACATACAAGACCACTGATAATCTCCCTCGATCTGGGGCTCCATGCAAGATCTCACCCCGTGGGGTCAAAATGACCACAAGAACGGTGAGCAAAAATCCCAGAACCACACAGGGGGACCTAGTGAATGACCTGCAGAGAGCTGGGACCAAAGTAACAAAGCCTACCATCAGTAACACACTACGCCGCCAGGGACTCAAATCCTGCAGTGCAAGACGTGTCCCCCTGCTTAAGCCAGTACATGTCCAGGCCCGTCTGAAGTTTGCTAGAGTGCATTTGGATGATCCAGAAGAGGATTGGGAGAATGTCATATGGTAAAAACTCAACTCGTCGTGTTTGGAGGACAAAGAATGCTGAGTTGCATCCAAAGAACACCATACCTACTGTGAAGCATGGGGGTGGAAACATCATGCTTTGGGGCTGTTTTTTTCTGCAAAGGGACCAGGACGACTGATCCGTGTAAAGGAAAGAATGAATGGGGCCATGTATCGTGAGATTTTGAGTGAAAACCTCCTTCCATCAGCAAGGGCATTGAAGATGAAACGTGGCTGGGTCTTTCAGCATGACAATGATCCCAAACACACCGCCCGGGTAACGAAGGAGTGGCTTCGTAAGAAGCATTTCAAGGTCCTGGAGTGGCCTAGCCAGTCTCCAGATCTCAACCCCATAGAACATCTTTGGAGGGAGTTGAAAGTCTGTGTTGCCCAGCGACAGCCCCAAAACGTCACTGCTCTAGAGGAGATCTGCATGGAGGAATGGGCCAAAATACCAGCAACAGTGTGTGAAAACCTTGTGAAGACTTACAGAAAACATTTGACCTGTGTCATTGCCAACAAAGGGTATATAACAAAGTATTGAGAAACTTTTGTTATTGACCAAATACTTATTTTCCACCATAATTTGCAAATAAATTCATTACAAATCCTACAATGTGATTTTCTGGATTTCTTTTTCTCATTTTGTCTGTCAGCGTTGACGTGTACCTATGATGAAAAATACAGGCCTCTCTCATCTTTTTAAGTGGGAGAACTTGCACAATTGGTGGCTGACTAAATACTTTTTCCCCACTGTATTATGGTAAAACTAAAATATACGAATTGATTAAAAAAAACATTACTTTTTAGAATAAAAAAATAAAAAGGTATAATCTTTGTAAATTATATCAAAAATATACTGGTGGAGTTATGTCACACATGCAGCTAACTAAAATATATTACCATGTCTGCGCTAGCCAAAATTACGACCAACTAATTACAGCATTACCGCAAAGGTGGAAGGGGGAAAAAGTAAGGAACTTGTCTGTCGGCCCTACATTAATTACCAAAATTGGTATACCAGTTTCATTTATGGACCAACAAATTTTCAGCTGTGCAATATAGATTGCAAAATAGTTGAAAGAGATTTTCGATATACCGATTCCATGATACATGGTTTATGAGCTGACAAAACGACACCAGATTCAAAACGTAGAATTTTCCAATTTAATTTATTATACAAAAGTCTTGCAACTGATATAATGTTATACAGTGCCTTGCAAAAGTAATCATCCCCCTTGGAGTTACTCCTATTTTGTTGCATTACAACCTGTAATTTAAATGGATTTTTATTTGGATTTCATGTAATGGACATACACAAAATAGTCCAAATCGGTGAAGTGAAATGAAAGAAATAACTTGTTTAAAAAAATTCAAAAAAATAAATAACGGAAAAGTGGTGTATTTATTCACCCCCTTTGCCAAGAAGCCCCTAAATAAAATCTGGTGCAACCAATTACCTTCAGAAGTCACATAATTAGTTAAATAAAGTCAACCTGTGTCAATCTAAGTGTCACATGATCTGTCACATGATCTCAGTATACATACACCTGTTCTGAAAGGCCCCAGTGTCACACCCTGGCTCTGGGGACTCTAATATGTTGAGCCAGGGTGTGTAGAGTCTATGTGTTTTTGTTTTTGTCATTTGTCATTAGCCGATAGATCTGTAATTAACGTGACCAAACCTAATTTGTCCATAAAGGCCACATACCTTTGGCTACTCACCCTTACATAGTAGTGGTGAAAAATAGGGGAGCCGTTTTACCTATTGCAATGTCAGCTGTAACAACCCAATATGTTTAACAGCTCGCGGTAACTATTAAGTCCGTTAAATCCGATTTAGTGTCTTCCATCTTCTCGTTGGAAATGCTTGAGTCTCTCTCGAATGTGAACGTCCTCTCGACGACCGAGGTCCATGGGAGGAGCGGCTCGAGTCTTTCCGCTGGTGAAGACTCCTTTCACCTGGCGGTATACTCCAGTGGGATGCCCCTCGACTTCAGATCCTCAGCCGCCTCGTCTGCATGCTCATATGAAACCGGGCCATTATCCAGGAATACTCGCATCTTTGCTGGGAATGGTGTTTGGAAGCGAATCCCTTTCTCTTTTAGTGCCTTCTTGATAGGGGTGTATTCCTTCCTTCTTTTCAGTATCTCTCCTGCGTAGTCATGATCAAAGAACACATCGTTGGCCTTGGAAGTTAACAGGCTTTTTCCAGGCTGCGCAGAGGACTTTCTCTTTGAATGAGAATTGTATGAACTATACTACTATGGATCTTGGTGGGGCGCCGCTGGGGAGTTTTGAGGCCAGAGCTCGGTGTGCTCTCTCGATTCCCAAGTCAGTGTCGTCTTCAAGTATTTCTTTAAATAGACCCTCCACAAATTTGGGCATTGATTATTTTTCTGTGCCCTCGGCCACGGAATAAAGTCTGTTTTTACGCCGTGAAAAACCTTAGAGTTCGGTTACCTTTGCCTGTAGTGCGTGATGGCTTTTCAAGACTGTACAAGTGCGTCCTTGACCTCAGTGTTCCATGTGTCCGTTTCCCCAATGCGCTGTTCTGCAACCCCCATTCTTGTAGATATGCTGTGTATTTCTTCTTTGTTTTCTTTGAGTTTCTGTTTAATGTCCTTCTTGAACTCATTTAGTTATTTTTGTACATCTTCCCGAAGTTCCTCTCGAAATCCAGCGAGCGCCTCGCGTAATTCTTCCTTTATCACCTCACAAAAAGAGGTTATTTTGTTGCTGCTAGCTTGCTTCCGCTATCTCGTTTGTGCTATCATTAGCCATCTCTGTTTCGTTGACGATTTTAGCTTCTCCTATTTTGTTATGGACGGTCGTTGTAGCTCCACAACCTTTTCCTACTTTCCCCTTTTCCATTTTAGTGTAAATTACTATAATACTCAGAGTAAATACTTTAATTTATGGGGATCATACCCAACCGATGTGAAGTACGAAAAATCAGGCAGCCGTTTCCTAAATTGCGTCACCGGAAGCCCACTCAAATCAGTTTTGTTTTTCAAATCCGTTTTGGAAAACTGACTGTCCAAACAGCAAGTTACAAGTGACCAAATCGGATTTGTGTGTGTTCAGACAGAAGTCATTTGCTGACATGGCTACACTAGTTGTCATAGTAATGACGTGTGTGTGTGTTTTTTAGACTGTTATTTGGTATTTCTTGTTGTTTGCTAGCTAATCTATTGACAGTTTGACAAGAACATGTGGTAGTTAACTAGCTTGTGAATTGTTTACAAACAAATGAGTGAATGTGCTAGCAAGCGAAACACCTACCTAGCTAGATAGTTTACTGCTGTGGCTATCCAAAAAGAACTTGTTTTGAAAGATGGATCATCTTATCCTTTGAGGGTTTAAATGTGTTCTTACACTATGATTTTGAACATTAAAAGCAACTGGGAGATTTCCATGGCAGGGATTGTTGTCACTTTAGCTTGTTACACAACAACTTCTGAATGAGAAGAAGCATGAGCACCACCACCAATCATCTTACGCCACTGCATACACACCCACCGCCATTACCATGACAACTAGCACAGCCACGTCAGTAAACGACTACAGTCTGAACACACCCAAATCTGATTTGGTCACTTGCTGTTTGGACAGTCAGTATTCCAAAACAAAACTGATTTGAGTATTAAGGCCTATAGTGTGAACAAGGCTTAACAGTAAATGTGTTCAAACCAGGTTCAGACTTCATGCTATGAAAAGGGTCTAATAATCATCTCTCTCTGTCCAGGCCTCTGAGGTCAGCCCTGAGGGGAACCTCATGGACTATGAGGTCACCACGGTCGTGATCCGGGTGGTGGACCTAAACAACCATCCCCCCACCTTCTATGGGGAGAATGGACCGCAGAACATGTTTGAGATGACAATGTATGAACACCCTCCGGAGGGAGAGATCATCCGTGGTCTGAAGATCACGGTCAATGATTCTGATCAGGTAAGTTTTTCATAGCGTTCTATTATGGACCGCTGATTGCCTGGCCGACACCAAGGAATTTAACCTTCCTTTATTTGAAGTGTACCTACATAAAGAAATTATAACACATCCATAAGCAGTATAATAATTTTATAAATCCCAACCACTACCAGTTTAAATCTCCGGTATAAGTGACATTATTCTGACATATATATAAACTTAAATATAAACTTCCAAGAGTTCTAGAGATCTCTAGAGTTTAATTTATCAAATGAATGAAACTTTTCTGTTTGTTTGCTTTTTAAGACACCTGCATCACAATAGGAAGTAATTATTAATGTGGCTTGCGAAAGCAGCCACACTTTAAATATTGTACAAATTATTTCTGACTTTTTGTTATTATTAGTGGGGCTTGTGAAGGAAGAGTCCCCACTTTAAATCGTCAACATACTTCATCTTATTATTATTATTGTCACGATCGTCAGGGAGAGACCAAGGCGCAGCGTTGAATGCGTACATATTTATTAATAGAATGATCACACGATCAAAACAACGGACGATAACGTGATGTCTACGGTTTAACACAAACCAAATAAGAACAAGAAACCACAAACACAAAGTGAAAGACAGACAGTTAAATATGGCTCCCAATCAGAGACAACCAGCTGACACTCGTTGCCTCTGATTGGGAGTCACTCAGGCCAACATAGAAATACAAACATAGAATTACACACCCTGGCTCAACATAACAGTGTCCCCAGAGCCAGGGCGTGACAGTACCCCCCCCTAAAGGCGCGGACTCCGACCGCGCCAACTAAATACCACAGGGGAGGGACCGATGGGCACTCCGCCTTGGCGGCGGATCCGGCTCCGGGCCTGATCCCCACTCCCTCTCCAACCCCCCAAAGTACCCCTGGTCCGGTCTGGCCCCGCTGGCCGGAGCTGGACTGCACACTGATGGAGCGGATTGCTCTAGCTCCGGCGTAACGCATCTGACCGGTGCCGGACCAGGCACCAGTGGAACAGGCACGGGCCGTGCCGGACCGACGACGCATACCACTGGCTTGGTGTGGGGAACAGGCACGGGCCGTGCTGGACTGACGACGCACACCACTGGCTTGGTGTGGGGAGCAGGAGCGGGCCGGACAGGGCTGGCGATACGCACCACAGACTTGGTGCGGGGAGCAGGAATGGGCCGGACAGGGCTGACGAAACGCACCACAGACTTGGTGCGGGGAGCAGGAACGGGCCGGACTGGGCTGGCGACGCGCACCACAGACTTGGTGCGGAGAGCAGGAACGGGCCGGACAGGGCTGACGAAACGCACCGTAGACTTGGTGCGAGTGGCAGGAACAGGCCGGACCGTACTGGGAACACACACCACTGGCCCTACGTGGGGATCAGGAACAGGCCGGACCGGACTGGCAACACACGCCAGTACCTCTCGCCGTGCCTCTACATCTTCCACCCCCTCTTCGACCATTGGCCCCCGTAACCTGGCGGCCTCCTCTGCCAATCCGCTGGGCCGCTCTGCCACGGTCTCCTGCTGGCCCGTCGTCCACGGCGTTAGCCCCCCCCCTAAAAATGTTCTGAGCTTCACTCCTACCTGTGGCCAAGGTCTCCATGTCCCTCGCCAGCCGTTCGCCCTTCTGCCACAATGTCAAGCCCCTCTCCTCCTCATCCGGCTTGACCCAGTCGAGGAGGCGAAGGAGATCTGTTAGAGATCTCCCTGGCGATGGCTCCTGGACACGCTGCTTGGTCACATCTTGGTGGTTTCTTCTGTCACGATCGTCAGGGAGAGACCAAGGTGCAGCGTTGAATGCGTACATATTTATTAATAGAATGATCACACGATCAAAACAACGGACGATAACGTGATGTCTACGGTTTAACACAAACCAAATAAGAACAAGAAACCACAAACACAAAGTGAAAGACAGACAGTTAAATATGGCTCCCAATCAGAGACAACCAGCTGACACTCGTTGCCTCTGATTGGGAGTCACTCAGGCCAACATAGAAATACAAACATAGAATTACACACCCTGGCTCAACATAACAGTGTCCCCAGAGCCAGGGCGTGACAATTATTTGGAACGCTACTCCTTTTACACCATTTAAGCTAGAAACGCCATTCAAAGTTTAAAATGTGTAGACTGGACCAGATTGAGTTGCTTACATACAATTATTTACATATTTTTATATTTAAAAAGAAAACTGAACAAAAATATAAATGCAACATGCAAGAGTTACAGTTCATTTAAGGAAATCAGTTAGTTGAAATAAATTCATTAGGCCCTAATCTATGAATTTCACATCACTGGGAATACAGATATGCATCTGTTGGTCACAGATACTGTACCTTAAAAAAAGGTAGGAGGGTATATAAGAAAACCAGTCAGTATATGGTGTGACCACCGTTTGCCTCATGCAGCGTGAGAAATCTCCTTTGCATAGAGTTGAACAGGCTGTTGATTGTGGCCTGTGGAATGTTGTCTCACTCCTCTTCAATGGCTGTGTGAAATTGCTGGATATTGGTGGGAACTGGAATACGCTGTCATACACATCGATCCAGAGCATCCCAAACATGCTCAATGGGTGACATGTCTGGTGCCTATGCAGGCCATGGAACAACTGAGACATTTTCAGCTTCCAGGAATTGTGTACAGATCCGTGCGACATGGGGCCGTGCATTATCGTGCTGAAACATGAGGTGATGGCGGCAGATGAATGGCACGACAATGGGCCTCAGGATCTCGTCACGGTTTCTCTGTGCATTCAAAGTGCCATCGATAAAATGCAATTTTGTTCATTGTCCATAGCTTATGCCTGCCCATACCATAACCCCACCGCCACCATGGGGCACTCTGTTCAGAACGTTGACATCAGCAAACCCCTCGCCCACACAACGACATATCACTGTCTGAAAAAGGGATTAATACGTGCCAGTGGCCATCGAAGGTGAGCATTTGTCCACTGAAATAGATTATGAAACTGAACTGCATTCAGTCAAGACACTGGTGAGGACGAAGACCACACAGGTGAGCTTCCCTGAGATGTTTTCTGACAGTTTGTGCAGACATTCTTCAGTTGTGCAAACCCATAGTTTCATCAGCTGTCTGGGTGGCTGGTCTCAGACGATCCAGCAGGTGAAGAAGCCGGATGTTGATGTCCTGGACTGGCGTAATTACATGTGGTCTGCGGTTGTGAGGCCGGTTGGACGTATTGCCAAACTCTCTTAAACAAATATTCAAGTATCTGGTAACAGCTCTGACCACAATTACTGACCATAACCACACAATTACTGACCAAAACCACACAACTACCAACCACACAACTACTGACCACAACTACTGACCACAACTAATGACCATCAGTACTGGCCACAGCTACTGACCACAGAACTGCTAAACTACACAACTACTAAACCACACAACTAATGACCACAACCACGCAACAACTGACCACAACTACTGACCACTACAGACCACAATACTGACCACAGCTACCAACCACTACCACAACCACACAACTACTGACCACACACCTACTTACCAAAACTACTAACCACGACTGAACACAACTACTGACCACACAACTACTGAACCACACAACTAAGGACCAAAACCACACAACTACTGAACACAATGATAAAACTATAGATGACTACAGACTACAACTACTGACCACAACTACTGACCACAACCACAGAACTGCTGACCACAACTACTGACCACAACCATGAAACTACTGACCACAACCACGGAACTGCTGACCACAACTACTGACCACAACCATGAAACTACTGACCACAACTACTGACCACAACTACTGAACAACACAACTACCAACCAAAACCACTGACCAAAACTACTGACCACAACCACAGAACTACTGACCACAAAACTACTGAACCACACAATTAATGACAAAAACAACATAACTGCTGACCACAGCTACTGACCATAAACACACTACTACTGACCACAGCTAATGACCACAACTACTGCTCTGGTCTGCACTAGCTCTGGTCCAGCTCTGGTCCTGGGCGTAGCTAGCTAGCTCTGGTTAGCACTAGCTTTGGTCTAGCTCTGGTCTGCACTTTAAATTATAACTAACTAAATGCACATAAATTAGCATATAATAACTAACAACAATAATTGTAACTCAAGCTAGAGACACTGAACCAACTTTCACATGTTCAAGCTATCCTCTTTAAAATGTTTGATCAAATATAACGATATAGATTAGCATGAATTAGATTAATATAATATAATGTTCAGGCTATTTAAAATGTTCATCTACCTGCCTTTTGAACTATAAACAGTCACCACCATTACTACTTCAGACACTTCCACTACTATGATTTTTTTTTAAACCAAACCAACTTTAAAACGGCTTTGCTTTAACCTTTTCACACGTGAGTTCCAAATATCTCTAACGGTCGCCCCATTATGAGTTGTTTTATGCACGTGATGTCAGACTGCACTCACTGTTCCAACATGTGATTGTTACACAACAGGACAGTTAACACGCACTGCCTGCTAATTATCTATAGGCTATGTTTCAACTTGTTAATTTCAAATTTGAAATTATTTTCTAACAAGTTGTATTTTCTAACAACAGTTTAAATTGAGGTGTGTTCCACCTCCTCATTAATTCACACAGAAGTAGCCCATTTCAGTGTTGCGGACAATTTGTTTGAAGGTTTACTAAGCAGGACAAACTTCCCTCTTCGAGGTGAGCCCTTCCCCATTTTTTCCCCACATCAAGTATGCAGACATTTGCAGTCTTGCACGAACTGGCACATTTTCTGGCTGGCGATAATATTGTTGCATTGTTGTTTTCCTTACAAATAATAACTTTGGACGTGTGTGTTCCTATCAAATTTAGTGCCTTATTTTCTGTATATCATGTTGTCGTTTCTACTCAAATCAAATCAAATGTTATATACATTTACATCATTTAGCAGACACTCTTATCCAGAGTGACTTACAAATTGGTGCATTCAACTTATGATATGTCATCTTGAACTTCTTCCATTTTCTAAGAATTGCGCCAACAGTTGTTGCCTTCTCACCAAGCTGCTTGCCTATTGTCCTGTAGCCCATCCCAGCCTTGTGCAGGTCTACAATTGTATCCCTGATGTCCTTACACAGATCTCTAGTCTTGGCCATTGTGGAGAGGTTGGAGTCTGTTTGATTGAGTGTGTGGACAGGTGTCTTTTATACAGGTAACGAGTTCAAACAGGTGGTGTTAATACAGGTAATGAGTGGAGAACAGGAGGGCTTCTTAAAGAAAAACTAACAGGTCTGTGAGAGCCGGAATTCTTACTAGTTGGTAGGTGATCAAATAGTTATGTCATGCAATAAAATCTAAATGAATTACTTAAAAATCATACAATGTGATTTCCTAGATTTTTGTTTTTAGATTCCGTCTCTCACAGTTGAAGTGTACCTATGATAAAAATGACAGACTTCTACATGCTTCGTAAGTAGGAAAACCTGCAAAATCAGCAGTGTATCAAGTCCTTGTTCTCCCCACTGTACATATGAGATGAGTAGTGCAAGATATGTAAACATTATTAAAGTGACTAGTGTTCCATTTCTTAAAGTGGCCAGTGATTTCAATAGGCAGCAGCAGCCTCTAATGTGCTAGTAATGGCTATTTAACAGTCTGATGGCCTTGAGATAGAAGCTGTTTTTCATTCTCTCGGTCCCAGCTTTGATGCACCTGAACTGACCTCGCCTTCTGGATGGTAGTGGGGTGAACAGGCAGTGGCTCGGGTGGTTGATGTCCTTGATGATCTTTTTGGCCTTCCTGTGACATCGTGTGCTGTATGTGTCTTGGAGGGCGGGTAGTTTGCCCCCAGTAATGCGTTCGGCAGACCGCACCAGCTTGTCTGGAAGTGAGACGTCGGTGTCGGCGACGTCGCTGGTTTTCTTTTTGTAGTCCGTGATTGTCTGTAGACCCTCTACTTTGTCTGTATACTGATGTTTTGCCAGTTAAATTGACTTGCGGAGTGAGTAGCTACACTGTTTGTATTCTGCCATATTCCCAGAGACCTTGCCATGGTTGAATGCAGTGGTTCGCGCATACAGTATGTATGTATGGAACATAATGTATTTGCAGTTTTATTCACGTTTTCAAGTGCTGGTAACAAATAATGCATTCCGATTATTGCATAGATTGTAATGGACACCTATGATGTGTGAAAAATACTTTTTTGAAGGTTGTACTGATTATAATGAGCTACTGCTAAGCTATTTGCCAGCTATGTGTTGAGCCGTGTTTGTTGACATTTTACAATGCATTCTGGGTGTCACGTAAACGTCTGTCAGACCAAAGACGTTATAATGAGGTGAAGGAATGGTTCACTCATCTTTTGAATAAACCTCCGGAAGTGAATGAAGGGAAGTGAATGATCGTAGACCACACACCCCCTTCAACATACATACAGCAAACAGACCAAACTCATCTTGTCTCCTCATATTATCTTTAGTTGGCGCGAAAAAACAAACATGGAGGCGCGCACAAACCACCCATCGTCGGATTACTTTTGATTTCTAGAAAGGTGTTTTAGCCAATTATTTCAATCAATGTTGAGTTCAGCCGTGATGTGATGAATTGTAAAAAAGTAATTGCTATTAGCTAATCGTATTGTGGTTTCTGTCAGCCGAGAGTTCTCTAAATATGACTGCTTGTGTTACTTCAATCTTTCCTCAGTTAGCGCTCGGACTAATGTAGCCTACATTTTCCGGTTCGGATGATTGTGTATGCTGTCGCTACTTCTGTGAATGTCTGAACATTGCATCCTAAAAAAACTGGTCACATTCAGGACATAACTTTGTAAGGACTGTGTGGCTAGCTCAAATGCTGACCTTCTAAATAAGCGTTCTAATCACACCGGTTTGACCATACGCTGCAGGGACCGCTGTAGAATGATCACACCCGTTTGTTGGTACGTGTGAAAAGGTTAAATAGTAAAGTAAAACTTTTTAAACTTAAGCTACCACAAAAATACCTTAAGAGTTAAAGCAAGTCCCACCAATTGTACTTATGATTATTTGGAATGCTACTTGTCCTACACCGTTTAAGATAGAAACATCTGTTACGAGTGTCAGTGTAATGCGGTGGATCGAAGTCAGGCGCAGGACACAGAAACTCGTATGCAACTTACTTTATTGTAGAAGTAAAGAAAACAATACAAAACACCTCCACACAGGGAGGAACAAACCCGGTCACCAACAACACACGAAACGAAAAGCAAACACGCACAAAACACATTGGGAGCCACTGGGTTAAATAGGGAAGGAGTAATCACATAATGGGCAACAGGTGTGTAACAATTGACAACAGGTGCAACATAGATCGGCAGTAGCTAGTATTCCGGTGACGACGAACGCCGAAGCCTGCCCGAGCAAGGAGGAGGGGCAGCCTCGGCGGAATCCGTGACAGTAGCCCCCCCCCCCGCCCCGACGCGCAGCTCCAGCCGTGCGTCGACACCGGCCTCGGGGACGGCCAGGAGGATGGCCAGGAGCACGCGGTGCGGGGCGAGTCGGATGACTGCGGTGGAAATCCCTCAACATGAAGGGATCGAGGATGTCCCTCCTAGGGACCCAGCACCGCTTCTCCGGACCGTACCCCTCCCACTCCACAAGATACTGCAGGCCTCCCACCCGACGCCTCGAATCTAAGATGGAACGGCCCGAGTACGCCGGTGCCCCCTCGATGTCCAGTGGGGGCGGAGGAACCTATGTATCTCAGACTCCTGGAGTGGACCAGCTACCACCGGCCTGAGGAGAGACACATGGAATGAGGGGTTAATACGATACTCAGGAGGAAGCTGTAACCTATAACATACCTCGTTCAATCTCCTCAGAACTTTGAATGGCCCCACAAACTGCCGACCCAGCTTCCGGCAGGGCAGGCGAAGGGGCAGGTTTCGGGTCGAGAGCCAGACCCGGTCCCCCGGTGCATACACCGGAGCCTCACTGCGGTGGCGGTCGGCGCTCACCTTCTGCCGCCCAATGGCCCGCTGCAGGCGCACATGGGCGAGCGCCGAAACCATTCATCCACCGCAGGGACCTCGATCTGGCTCTGATGCCATGGTGCCAGAACCGGCTGATAACCTAATACACACTGGAATGGAGTAAGGTTAGTGGAGGAGTGGCGGAGAGTTTTGGGCCATCTCTGCCCAGTGCAGGAAATTCGACCACTCCCCCCGCCAGTCCTGGCAATACGACCTCAGATACCTACCCACCTCCTGGTAGACTCTCTCCACCTGCCCGTTACTTTCAGGGTGAAACCCTGAGGTCAGGCTGACCGAGACTCCCAGATGTTCCATGAACGCCCTCCAAACCCTCGAGATGATCTGGGAACCCCAATCAGACACTATATCCTCAGGTATCCCATAGTGCCAGAAGACGTGTGTAAATAGGGCCTCAGCAGTCTGTAGGGACGTAGGGAGACCGGGCAGAGGAATGAGGCAGCAGGACTTAGAAAACCGATCCACAACGACCAGGATCGTGGTGTTCCCTTGTGAGGGGGGAAGATCCGTCACGAAATCCACCGATAGGTGGGACCACGGTCGTTGTGGAACGGGTAGGGGTTGCAATTTCCCTCTGGGCAGGTGTCTGTGAACCTTACACTGGGCACACACCGAGCAGGAGGACACATAAACCCTCACGTCCTTAGCTGGGTGGGCCACCAGTACTTCCCACTAAGACAATGCACTGTCCACCGATGCCAGGGTGACCAGAGGAGGGTGACGTGTGAGCCCAATAGATCAAACGATCGCGGACCACATACGCCCCTCTGGACACTGGGGAGGAGTGGGTTCGTTACGCCCGTTCGATGTCCGCGTCCACCTCCCACACCACCGGTGCCACCAGACACGACGCCGGAAGTATGGGAGTGGGCTCCACGGAACACTCCTCCGTGTCATACAGTCGGGACAGAGCATCTGCCTTAGCGTTCTGGGAACCTGGCCTGTAAGAAAGGGTGAAAACAAAACGGGTGGGCCACCAGTACTTCCCACTAAGACAATGCACTGTCCACCGATGCCAGGATGACCAGAGGAGGGTGACGTGTGAGCCCAATAGATCAAACAATCGCGGACCTCCAGCGGAACGTACATATGCCCCTCTGGACACTGGGGAGGAGTGGGTTCGTTACGCCCGTTCGATGTCCGCGTCCACCTCCCACACCACCGGTGCCACCAGACACGACGCCGGAAGTATGGGAGTGGGCTCCACGGAACACTCCTCCGTGTCATACAGTCGGGACAGAGCATCTGCCTTAGCGTTCTGGTAACCTGGCCTGTAAGAAAGGGTGAAAACAAAACGGGTGAGAAACATAGACCACCTTGCCTGGCGAGGGTTTAATCTCTTCGCCGCCCGGATGTACTCCAGATTGCGGTGGTCAGTCAAAATGAGAAAAGGGTGTTTAGCCCCCTCAAGCCAATATCTCCACGCTTTCAGGGCTTGGACCAAAGCCAACAGCTCCCGGTCCCCCACATCATAGTTGCGCTCTGCCGGACTGAGCTTCTTCGAAAAGAACGCACAGGGGCGGAGCTTGGGTGGTGTGCCCGAGCGCTGGGAAAGTACAGCACCTATCCCAGCCTCCGACGCGTCCACCTCAACTGTGAAAGGAGGGATCCGGATGAGCCAGCACTGGAGCCGAGGTGAACAGGTTCTTCAGATGATTCAACGCCCTGTCCGCCTCAGCTGACCACCGCAGACGCACCGGTCCCCCCTTCAGCAACGAGGTAATGGGAGCCGCTACCTGACCAAAGGCCCGGATAAACCTCTGGTAGTAATTGGCAAACCCCAAAAATCGCTGCACCTCCTTCACCGTGGTTGGAGTCTACCAATTATGCACGGCCGAAATGCGGTCAGTCTCCATCCTCACCCCAGACGCGGACATGTGGTACCCTAGGAAGGAGATGGACTCCTGAAAGAACAGGCATTTCTCCACCTTGGCATACAGGTCATGCTTCAACAGTCGTCCAAGCAGTTTACGCACCAGGGACACATGCTCGGCCCGTGTAGCAGAGTATATGAGAATATCATCAATATACACCACTACACCCTGTCCGTGCAGATCCCTGAAAATCTCATCGACAAAGGGATTGGAAGACTGATGGAGCATTCATCAACCCGTATGGCATGACGAGGTACTCATAGTGTCCTGAGGTGGTACTGAATGCCGTCTTCCACTCATCTCCCTCCCGAATACGCACCAGGTTGTACGCGCTCCTGAGATCCAATTTTGTGAAGAAGCGCGCCCCGTGCAGTGACTCCGTCATACAGGCTATCAGAGGTGAGGGATAGCTGTACTTGACCGTGATCTGATTAAGCCCACGGTAATCAATGCACGGGCGTAACCCACCATCGTTCTTCTTCACGAAAAAGAAACTCGAGGAGACAGTTGAAGTGGAAGGCCGAATGTATCCCTGTCTCAGAGATTCGGAGACTTATGTTTCCATAGCCGCCTTCTCCTCCTGTGACAGAGGATACACATGACTCCGGGGAAGTGAAGCGCCTACCTGGTGATTTATCGCACAATCCCCCGGACGATGGGGTGGTAATTTAGTCGCCCTCTTTTTACTGAAGGCGAGAGCCAAATCGGCATACTCGGAAGGAATGTGCATTGTGGAGACCTGGAGACCACCGTAGTAGCCCCTAAGGAAACCCCTACACACCTCCCTGAGCACTGACTGGACCATCCCTTAAGAGCCCTCTGTTGCCAGGAAATAGTGGGGTCATGTGTGGTTAACCAGGGAAGTCCCAACACCACAGGATACGCAGGAGAATCAGATAGAGACTAATCCTCTCCTCATGACCCCCCTGCGTCCTCATTAAGAGTGGTGCGGTAACCTCCCTGATTAGGCCTGACCCTCGCTGGCGACTATCTAATGTGTGTACAGGGAAGGGCACATCAACACGAACAGTGGGAATCCCTAAACTACGTGAATATTGAAGATCAATAAAATTCCGGTGGATCGAAGTCAGGCGCAGGACACAGAAACTCGTATGAAACATACTTTACTGTAGAAGTAAAGAAAACAATACAAAACACCTCCACACAGGTAGGAACAAACCCGCTCACCAACGACACACGAAACAAAAAGCAAACACACACAAAACACATTGGGAGCCACTGGTTTAAATAGGGAAGGAGTAATCACATAATGGGCAACAGGTGTGTAACAATAGACAACAGGTGCAACATAGATTGGCAGTAGCTAGTATTCCGGTGACGACGAACGCCGAAGCCTTCCCGAGCAAGAAGGAGGGGCAGCCTCGGCAGAATCCGTGACAACGTCATTCAAACTTAAAAACTTGCAGATCCGTCTGGAATAGTGTGCTTGTATATCACTTTTTTATATCTCTTGTGCTTTTTAAGTTATAATTAATTGTTTTGTCCTCCATCCACTTACATGGGATTTCCTCAACATTCAAAATCTCCCCATTGTCACATCATCCCTTCCAACATTCCACTCACTGTAAATGCAACAATATAACTTTTGACATAAATCAGCTACTTTGTTAGCAACTTCTTTGCTATTCAGATCTGTTGGCAGAACCAAAATATCCACTACGGATCTAACGATACAGCCTTTTTATTAACTGCATTAAAACTTTTCCCCCAAACTTTTTCCCGAACAACTGCCATTTTGACCACTCCCCCAACAATTCAGACAAAAACATAGAGGGGATGAAATCTTCATCTACTTCATCGCTTTTCAAAATTGAATATTAGGAATAGCTTCTACCAATCAATAGCTATAACTGTTTTAGTTACCATCAACTGCTCTCTTTCTAGATGCAGTAAGTCATATCAGAAGCTAACAGATTCATTACTTTCCAACAGCAGCTGCAAATTCCAATAAAACTACATTTTGAAGTTCACTTTCCTTGCTTTGTCTAAAAACACTATCATGAATCTAGCAAATACGTTTTGTGTAGTATTTATTTAGTTTCAAAGCACAATAAACCTTGTTATCATTTACATTGCCTTGCAAAAGTATTCATCCCCCTTGGCGTTTCTCCTATTTTGTTGCATTACAACCTGTAATTTAAATGGATTTTTATTTGGATTTCATGTAATGGACATACACAAAATAGTCCAAATTGGTGAAGTGAAATGAAAAAAAAAATACTTGTTTCACAAAATTCAAATAAATAATTAACGGAAAAGTGGTGCGTGTATATGTATTCACCCCCTTTGCCAATAAGCCCCTAAATAAGATCTGGTGCAACCAATTGCCTTCAGAAGTCACATAATTAGTTAAATAAAGTCCACCTGTGTGCAATCTAAGTGTCACATGATCTGTCACATGATCTCAGTATACATACACCTGTTATGAAAGGCCCCAGAGTCTGCAACTAAGCAAGGGGCACCACCAAGCAAGCGGCACCATGAAGACCAAGGAGCTCTTCAAACAGGTCAGGGACAAAGTTGTGGAGAAGTACAGATCAGAGTTGGGTTATATTAAAATATATGAACCTTTGAACATACCACGGAGCACCATTAAATCCATTATTAAAAAATGGAAAGAATATGGCACCACAACAAACCTGCCAAGAGAGGGCCGCCCACCAAAACTCACGGACCAGGCTAAGAGAGCATTAATCAGAGAAGCAACAAAGAGACCAAAGATAACCCTGAAGGAGCTGCAAAGCTCCACTGCAGAGATTGGAGTATCTGTCCATAGGACCACTTTAAGCCATACACTCCACTGAGCTGGGCTTTATGGAAGAGTGGCCAGAGAAAAGCCATTGCGTAAAGAAAAAAATAAGCAAACACGTTTGGTGTTCGCCAAAAGGCATGTGGGAGACTCCCCAAACATATGGAAGAAGGTACTCTGGTGAGATGAGACTAAAATTGAGCTTTTTGGCCATCAAGGAAAACGCTATTACTGGCGCAAACCCAACACCTCTCATCACCCCGAGAACACCATCTCCACAGTGAAGCATGGTGGTGGCAGCATCATACTGTGGGGATGTTTTTCATCGGCAGGGACTGTAAACTGGTCAGAATTGAAGGAATGATGGATGGCACTAAATACAGGGAAATTCTTTAGGGAAAACTGTTTCAGTCTTCCAGAGATTTGAGACTGGGACGGAGGTTCACCTTCCAGCAGGAGAATGACCCTAAGCATACTGCTAAAGCAACACTCGAGTGGTTTAAAGGGTAACATTTAAATGTCTTGGAATGGCCTAGTCAAAGCCGACACCTCAATCCAATTGAGAATCTGTGGTATGACTTAAAGAATGCTGTACACGAGTGGAACCCATCCAATTTGAAGGAGCTGGATAAGTTTTGCCTTGAAGAATGGGCAAAAATCCCAGTGGCTAGATGTGCCAAGCTTATAGAGACAAACACCAAGAGACTTGCACCTGTAATTGCTGTTAAAGGTGGCTCTACAAAGTATTGGGTGAACAGTTATGCATGCTCAAGTTTTCTTTTTCTTTTTTTTTGTCTTATTTCTTGTTTGTTTCACAATAAAAAAATATTTTGCATCTTCAAAGTGGTAGGCATGTTGTGTAAATCAAATGATACAAACCCCCCAAAAATCTATTTTAATTCCAGGTTGTAAGGCAACAAAATAGGAAAAATGCCAAGGGGGGTGAATACTTTCATAGCCACTGTATCTCATACTGGCTGCCTCAGACAACTCCCACTTTTCACAACCTTCATATTTCACCCAATCACTTCACATTGCAATTCTTTCAGTTTTAACACGCAAAAACTGTAGTTTAGACAATGACCCCAACTACTGACCATAACCAAACAACTATTGACCACACAACTACTGAAACACACAACTACTGACCACACCCACACAACTACTAACCACAAAACTACTGGCCACAACTACTGACCACAACAACACAACTACAGACCATAACTACTGACCACAAGTACTGACTTAACTACTGAACACAACTCCTGGCCACAAACACACAACTACTGAACACAACTACTGACCACTACTGACCACAACTACTGATTACAAGTACTAACCAAAACTACTGTCCACAAGTACTGACGTAATACTGACGACAACTACTGACCAAAACGACTGACATCAAACTACTGACCACAACCACTCAACTACTGACCACAACCACAGAACTACTGACCACAACCACAGAACTACTGACCACACAATGACTGATCAAAACAAATGACCATATCTACTGACCACCAATGACCACACAACTAATGACCACAACTACTGACCACAGCCACACAACTACTGACCACAATTACTGATCAGAATCACACCACTACTGAGACCACAACAACACAATGACTGACCACACAATTACTGACCAAAACTACTGACCAAAACAACAGACCTACAGACCATAACTCTTGACCACAATAACTGACCGCAACTACTGAACACAACTCCTGACCACAACTACTGACCACAACTACTGACCAAAACTACACAAATACTGACCACAACCACACAAATACTGACCAAAACTACTTACCACACAACTACTGAACTACAAAACTAATGACCACAACCACTGACCATCACCACAAAACTACTGAACAAAACTACTGACAAATACAGACCACAATTGCTGACCATACCTACTGACCAAAACCACAGAACTACTGACCACAACTACTGAAACAGATACCTATTTGCCAAAACTACTGGCCCCTACCGACAACAACTACTGACCATGACCAGTCATCTACTGACTAACACAACTACTGACGACATCTAATGATAACTATAGACCAAACAACTACTAATCCATAATTGCTAACCACAATCACAAAACTACTGACCACCACTACTGACCTCAACCACACAATTACTGTCCAAAACTACTGAAAACTACACACCACAACTGCTGACCACACCTACTGAACAAAATCACACAACTACTGACTACAACTACTGAAACACACAATTATTTGCCAAAACTAGTGACCCTTACTGACCACAGCTGTTGAACACAACCACACAACTACTGACCAAAGGTACTGACCCACAACTACTGACCACTCCTAAACACAACTACTGACCACAACCACACTTCTGACCAGAACTACTGAACCACACAACTTACCAAAACCACTGACCAAAACTACTGACCACAACTACTGACCACAACAACACATCTACTGACCACAATTAATGAACCACTCAACTACTTACCAAAACTACTTACCAAAACTACTGACCATTACTTACCATCACTTCTGACCAAAACTACTGACTTACAACCACACAACTACTGATCACAAACTATTGAACCACATAACTAATGACTACAACAACTACTGAGCACAACCACAAAACTACTGACCACAACCACACAACTACTGACCAGAACTACTGACCCCAACTACTGAAATAAACAACTAATTACCAAAACCACACAACTACTAACAACAACTACTGACCACAACTACTAAACACAGCTACTGAACACAACCACACAAATACTGACCACATCTACTGACCACAACCACACAACTACTGACCACATCTACTGAACCACACAACTACTAACCACAACCAAAACTGACCAAAGATGCACAACTACTGACCACAACCACACAACTACTGACCACACAACTACTGAACACAACCACACAACTACTAACAGCAATTGCTGAACACAACCACACAACTACTAACAGCAATTGCTGAACACAACCACACAACTCCTGAACACATTCACTGACCACAACTACTGACTACAACTTCTGACCACAACTTCTGACCACAACCACACAACATCTGACCACACAACTACTGACCACAAAGACTGACAATAACAAATGACCAAAACAACTGACCACAAAAACACAGCTACTGACCATAAATACTGAGCACTACAACCACTAACTACCACAACTGCTGACCACAACTACTAACAATTATTGACCAAACATCTACTGACCAAAACGACTGACCACAACCAAACAACTACTTACCGCAATAACACAACTACTAACCACAACAATACAAATATTGACCACACAACTCTTGACCACCACAACTACAGACCACTACTAACCACAACTCTTGACTACAACTACTGACCGCAACTACTGACCACAACCACACCACTACTGACCACAACCATACAAATATTGACCACACAACTCTTGACCACCACAACTACAGACCACCTCTAACCACAACTATTGGCTACAATTACTGACCACTACCACAATTTCTGACCACAACCATAGAACTTCTGACAACACAAGTACACACCACAACGACTTACCATAATAAATTACCTCTCAACTGACCACAAAAACACAGCTACTGACCTTAACTGCTGAGCACTACAAATACTGACTAACACAACTACTGACCACAACTGCTGATAAGTACTGACCAAACAACTCCTGACCACAACCACTGACCGCAACCACACAATAACACAACAACTGACAACAACTACTGACCACAAACAACTGCTGACCACAACCACAGAGCTGCTTACCACAATAACACAACTACTGACAACAACAACTGACCACAAAAACAAAACTACTGAAGATAGCTTGTGACCACCAAATCTACTGACAAACAAAAATACAGACCAAAACTACAGACCACAACTACTGACCATAACCAGACAACTACTGACCATACCTACTGAACACACATCTAATGAAGAACAAAAGTACTGACCACCACCAAAACCACTGACCACAAACACACAACTACTTACCAAAATTGCTAACAACAACCACATAACACAGCTACTTTCCGTAACAACTAACCAAAACGACTGACCTCAGCTACTGAACACAACCACACAACTACAGACCACAATGACTGACCACACAACTACTGACCACAACCACAACCACTGACCCCAAACACACAACTACTGACCACAACAACACAACTACCAACAATAACTACTGACCAAAATTACTGACCACAACCACACAACTACTGACCATAATTACTCACCACAACCACACACGTACTGACCAAAACCATCTACTAACCTCAACTACTGACCACAACCACACAACTACTGACCACAGCTACTTACCACTTCTAACCACAACTACTGACTACAACTACAGACCACAACTACTAACCACATTTACTGACCACAACTAATGACCACAACTACAGACCAGACCTACTGACTATACAACTACTGACAACAACCACAACCACTGACTAAACACAACTACTGAACACAACCACGACCACTGACTAAACACAACTACTGAACACAACCACACAACTACTGACCAAAATGACTGACAACAACCACATAACTACTGACCACATTAACACAACTACTGACCCTAACAACTAACCACCTCCACTGACCACAACTACAGACCATAACTACTAACCACAACTACTGACCACAAACACACAACTACTGACCAAAACTACTTACCACTTCTAACCACAACTACTGACTACAACTGCTGACCACATCTACCAACCACAACCAGATAACTACATTTTTACATTTTAGTCATTTAGCAGACGCTCTTACCCAGTGCGACTTACAGTTAGTGACCACAACTACTGAACACAAATGCACAACTACAGACCACAACTACTGACCACAATTGGCCTTTCAGGTTATATCGATATAGGACTCATGTTACTGTGGATATAGATACTTTTGTACCTGTTTCCTCCAGAATCTTCACAAGGTCCTTTGCTGTTTTTCTGGGATTGATTTGCACTTTTCACACCAAAGTACATTCATCTGTGGGGCTCCCGAGTGGCACTGTGGTGTAAGGCACTCCATCTCAGTGCTTGAGGCATCACTACAGACCCCCTGGTTTGATTCCAGGCTGTATCACAACCGGCCGTTATTGGGAGTCCCATAGGGCGGTGCACAATTGGCCCAGCATCGTCCGGGTTTGGCCGGTGTAGGCCGTCATTGAAAATAAGAATTTGTTCTTAACTAACTTGCCTAGTTAAATAAAGGTTAAAAAAGAATCTCCAGGAGACAGAACGCGTGTCTTTCCTGAGCGGTAGGACGGCTGCGTGGTCCCATGGTGTTTATACTTGCGTACTATTGTTTGTACAGATGAATGTGGTACCTTCAGGCGTTTGGAAATTGCTCCCAAGGATGATCCAGACTTGTGGCGGTTTTCTAAGGTCTTGGCTGATTTATTTTGATTTTCCCATGATGTCAAGCAAAAAGGCACTAAGTTTGAAGGTAGGCCTTGATATACATCCACAGATACACCTCCAATTGACTAAAATGATGTCAATTAGCCTATCAGAAGCTTCTAAAGCCATGACATTATTTTCTGGAATTTTCCAAGCTGTTTAAAGGCACAGTCAACTTAGTATATGTCAACTTCTGACCCCACTGGAATTGTGATACAGTGAAGTTGAAAAACGAGTTTTAATGACTCCAAGTCCAAAATTTCGACTTCAACTGTATCCCTTTGAGCATGAGAGAGAGACTCATTAGCGTTTGGCTGGGTACCAACGCCCTACAGCACAATGTCTTGGCGGGTTAAGTTAAGAATTAACGGCCGCTATGGGTTGACGGCCGCTATGGGTTCTAAAGGGTTTTAACATGATTTTTGAGTTACTACCTCATCTCTGTACCCCACACATACAATTATCTTTAATGGCCCTCAGTCGAGCAGTGAATTTCAAACATAGATTCAACCACAAATACCATGGAGGTTTTTAAATGCCTCGTAAAGAAGGGCACCTATTGTTAGATGGGTAAAAAACAACAGACATTTAATATTGCTTTGAACATGGTGAAGTTATTAATTACACTTTGGATGGTGTATCAATACACTAAGTCAGTACAAATATACAGGCGTCCTTTCTAACTCAGTTGCCAGAGAGAATTTCACCATGAGGCCAATGGTGACTTTAAAACAGTTACAGAGTGTAATGGCTGTGATAGGAGAAAACTGAGGATGGATCAACAACATTGTAGTTACTGAAAGTCACCTTTCACCAGGACAATAACCTTAAACACAAGGCCAAATATACACTGGAGTTGCTTACAAAGACAACATTGAATGTTCCTGAATGGCCTAGTTAGTTTTGACTTAAATCGGCTTGAAAATCACTGGAGTTGCTCACCTTGTCCGAGAGAGATTTACACGCTTATCAAAATGTCAGTCCAGAGTAAGCCTTAACGAAACACAACCCTTATTTTAAGTGTTTCTAAAATGCCCTATGGGAAAAATGAATAGTAGAAAAACTATTGGAAACATTTCCCTGTTTACATTTTAGCAGACACTCTTATCAAGAGCAACTTACAGTTAGTGAGTGAACACATTATTTATTTTTTCATACTGGCCCCATACTGGATTCGTGGGAATCGAACCCACAACCCTGGCGTTGCAAGTGCCATGCTCTACCAACTGAGCTACACGGCACCCTTAGGTTTTGTGGGTATTATGACTCATACTGTGGTACACTGTATAGCTTCCTATCTTGAATGTGCTGAGAAAACAGAGATATACTATATATACAGTCAGTAAGTGTCAACATGAAGAGAGAAAATAGGATGTCACCTATCTCAGGATATCGAATGAGTCCATATCCAGCTATAGGAACTGTCCATGTGTGATATCAAGAATAATCCCAATATCATAGATGTCTAAAAGACACATCTGGATTCAGAATTTGTCCGTACATGGACAAAACTCCAAATATGCATTGGAAATGGTCTGTATTCTCTAGAATATCGAAAACGTTTGAAGTAAAGATGTCCCCTGATCTGGACCCTTTTCGCCCAGTGATATGTTGTGTATGTCCCAACCGTTAGTGAAATTGTTGTACCAGTTTAAATGGGAAGTTCACCCATTTTTACATATGGCTTTATTTCCACTCTTTCTGTTCTTGTAATTGATCTCCCAAACGTTTTTTTACCAGTGAAAAGTTTTAGAACACCTACTCATTCAAGGGTTTTTCCTTGAATGAGTAGGTATTCTAAAACTTTTGACCAGTAGTATATTTATATACACACACACACACACACACACACACACACACACACACACACACACACACACACACGCACACACACACACACAGTGCATTCGGAAAGTATTCAGACCCCTTGACTTTTTCCACATTTTGTTACGTTACAGCCTTATTCTAAAATTGATTAAATTGTGCTTTCCCCCTTCATCAATCTACACACAATACCCTATAATGACGAAGCAAAAATCGTTTTTTGCAAATTTATTAAAAATAAACCATGGAAATATCATTTACATAAGTATTCAGACCCTTTAGTCAGTACTTTGTTGAAGCACCTTTGGCAGCAATTACTGCCTCGAATCTTCTTTGGTATGACGCTACAAGCTTGGCACAACTGTATTTGGGGAGTTTGTCCCATTCTTCTCTGCAGATCCTCTCAAGCTCTGTCAGGTTGGATGGGGAGCATCGTTGCACAGCTATTTTCAGGTCTCTCCAGAGATGTTAGAACTGGTTCAAGTCTGGGCTCTGGCTGGGCCACTCAAGGACGTTCAGAGACTTGTCTCGAAGCGACTTCTGCGTTGTCTTGGCTGTGTGCTTAGGGTCGTTGTCCTGTTAGAAGGTTAACCTTCGCCCCAGTCTGAAGACTAGTCTCCCAGTCCCTGCTGCTGAAAAACATTGCAAAATGTACCAAATGTACACCAATTGCTAATGGTGTAAGCTTTGTAAAGCTGGTGACGTTAGCCCTAACGAATGTCTCTTGGGTTGTGTGCTGCAGGGGTCCAATGCTAAATTCAACATCAGACTTATTGGTCCTGGGCGGATGTTACGGGTGGTTCCCCAGACTGTGCTCAATGAGGCCCAGGTCACCATCTTAGTGGAGGACTCTGCTGACATGGACTATGAGAAATACCATTTCCTCACCTTCAAGGTATGTCTGTCTGTGTGTCTGTGTGTCTGTGTGTCTGTGTGTCTGTCTGTCTGTCTGTCTGTCTGTCTGTCTGTCTGTCTGTCTGTCTGTCTGTCTGTCTGTCTGTCTGTCTGTCTGTCTGTCTGTCTGTCTGTCTGTCTGTGTTATAGTTGAGTCTTAAGTCTCTACAAGATCCTACCACACTGCTATCTATTCATTATTCATACATCTGATACCAGTAATTGCTTGATGATTATCAAAACATCTATCTGATGATTCATGGCTATCGGTAAACAAAATCTGAATCTACAGATGATATTACATAGGGTGCTTTCAAATATCCCCTTATGATTCGAATCCTAGAGCGTTTGGTACCCTGATCTGTGCTATAAAGCATGTGTGAAACGCAAACTAATCCTGGCTGAAACTAATCCTGGACCTGCGTGAGTAGCGGGTCTAAGATCCAGGACCAGAGTACCAGGTATTGTGACACAGCAGCGCTAGTCAAGTGGAACTTTTTTGCCCGTTGTAAACAAGCTAGCTCGCTAACGTCATGTAGAATGTGCATCTTGCTAATCACACCCTGAAACAGGTTTTTTCAGGTCTTGTGAAAGCAAAACATATTCTGTCGAATTCTCACAAATGCTCCAGGAACCGAATCAGGGTCGCGAATTTCAGATTTGAAAACGCTCATAGTCGGAGTGGACTTCTAGCCCATCTCAGGAAGCGTGCACACCATCCACCGCTTCCGAGTATATTACTCTCTAATGTTCAGTCCCAGGACAATAAAGTAGACAAGCTCAGGGTGAGGGTCTCCTTCCAGAGAGACATCAGGGACTGTAACACACTCTGTTTCATGGAATAATGGCTCACTCCGGATATACTGTCCCCGTACATACAGCCAGCTGGGTTCTCAGTACATCGCGCAGACAGGAATAAATAACTTTCCGGGAAGAAGAAAGGCGGAGGTGTATGTTTAATGATTAACTACTCATGTTGTGATTGTGATAATGTACAGGAACTCAAGTTCTTTTGTTCACCCGACATAGAATATCTCACAATCAAAAGCCGACAGCATTAACTCCCGAGACAATTCTGTTCGGTTATAGTCACAGCCTTGTATATTCCCCCTCAAGCCGATACCACGACGGCCCTCAAGGAACTACACTGGACTTTGTGCAAACTGGAAACCACTTATCCTGAGGCTGCATTTATTGTAGCTGGGGACTTTAACTAAGCAAATTTGAGGAAAACACTACCGAAGTTCTATCAACACATTGCCTGTAGAACTCGCACTTCAAAAATTCTCGACCATTGTCACTCTCTTTTCCGGGATGGCTACAAGGCCCTCCCCCGCCCTCCCTTTGGCAAATCAGAACGACTCCATTCTGCTCCTCCCTTCCTATAGGCAGAAACTCAAACAGGAAGTATCCGTGCTAAGGTCTATTCAACGCTGGTCTGACCAATCGGAATCCATGCTTAAAGATTGTTTTGGGATATGTTCCGGGTTGCCTCTGAGAATAACACTGACATATACACTGACAAGGTGACTGAGTTCATCAGGAAGTGTATATGGGATGTTGTTCCCACTATGACTATTAAAACCTACTCAAATCAAAAACGGTGGATAGATGGCAGCATTCAAACAAAACTGAAATCGCAAACCATCTAATTTAACCACTGCAAGGTGACTGGGAATATGGTCGAATACAAGCAGTGCAGTTATGCCCTCCGTAAGGCAATCAAACAGGCAAAACGTCAGTACAGAGACAAAGTGGAGACGCAATTCAATGGCTCAAAGACAACACATATGTGGCAGGGTCTCCAGACAATCACAGATTATAAAGGGAAAACCAGTCGAGGACACCGACGTCTTGCTCCCAGATAACCTAAACACCGTTTTTGCCTGCTTTGAGGATAACACAGTGCCACCGACGCGGCCCACTCCCGAGGACTTTGTGCTCTCATTCTCCATGGCCGACATGAGTAAGACATTTAAGCATGTTAACCCTCGCAAGGCTGCCGGCCCAAACGGCATCCCTAGCCTCGTCCTCAGAGCATGCGCAGACTATCTGGCAGGAGTGTTTACGGACATATTCACGCTCTCCCTATCCCAGTCTGCTGTCCCCACTTGCGTCAAGATGTCCACCATTGTTCCTGTACCTAAGAAAGCAAAGGTAGCTAAACTAAATAACTATCGCCCCGTAGCACTCACTTCTGTCATCATGAAGTGCTTTGAGAGGCTAGTTAAGGATCATATAACCTCCACCTTACCTGACACCCTAGACCCACTTCAATTTGCATACCGCCCCGATAGATCCACAGAGATGCAATCGCCATGGCACTGCACATTGCCCTATCCCATTTGGACAAGAGTAGAGACTATGTAAGAATGCTGTTCATTGACTACAGCTCAAACTTCAACACCATAGTACCCTCCAAGCTCATCATTAAGCTCGGGGCCCTTGGTCTGAACCCCGCCTGTGCAACTGTGTCCTGGACTTCATGATGGGCCGCCCCCAGGTGTTTAAGGTAGGACACAACACCTCCACTATGCTGATCCTCAACACAGGGGCCCCACATGGGTGCATGCTCCGCCCCCTCCTGTACTCCCTGTTCACCCATGATTGTGTGGCCACGCATGCCTCCAATTCAGCAATCAAGTTTGCAGACGACACAACAGTAGTGGGCCTGATTACCAATAATGACGAGACAGCCTATAGGGAGGAGGTGAGGGCCCTGGCAGAGTGGTGCCAGGAAAATAACCTCTCCCTCAACATTAACAAAATGAAGGAGCTGATTGTGGACATCAGGAGACAGCAGAGGGAGCACGCCCCCATCCACATCGACGGGCTGTAGTGGAGAAGGTGAAAAGGTTAAAGTTGCTCGGCCTACACATCACTGACAATCTGAAATGGTCCACCCACAAACGTTCTGTATCACTGCCTGGTACGGCAACTGCACAACCTTTAACATCAGGGCTCTCCAGAGGGTGGTACGGTCTGCCCAACGCATCACTGGGGGCACACTGCCTGCCCTCCAGGACACCTACAGCACCTGATGTCACAGGAAGGCCAAAAAGATCATCAAGGACATCAACCGCCCGAGCCATGGCCTGTTCACCCCGCTATCATCCATAAGGCGAGGTCAGTACAGGTGCATCAAAGCTGAGACAGAGAGACTGAAAAGAAGCTCTATCGCAAAGCCATCAGAGATCTCAAAGCCGTTAAATAGCCATCACCAGCCGGCCTCCACCCAGTACCCTGTTCTGAACTTAGTCACTGTCACTAACCGGCTGCCACTGCTCACTTTAATCATGTTTACATACTGTTTTACTCATTCCATGTGTATATACTGTATTCTACTGTATTCTAGTCAATGCCACTATGACATTGTTCTTCCTAATCCTAGTCCTCGTCTTAATTCCATTATTTTACTTTCAGATTTGTGTGTATTGTGAATTGTTAGATACTACTGCACTGTTGGAGCTAGGAACAGAAGCATTTCACTACACCCGCATAACATCTGCTAAATATGTGTATGCGACCAATAAAATTGTATTTGATTTTATTAGATTTTGTCCAGTGGGTAGGCTATTGGAAGGGGATAATAGCAGTGTACAATAGACATATAAAAACTACCCTAATCGCCCTCACTGACCATCAATCACTAAAGCAAATGTCCAGTCGTCGTGCAACATGCACCAGGCTCCAGGTCCTAACTGCCACGTTTGTTCTGCGCTCCATAATATTAAAACATTTTCCCCAGTTGGGATCAAGAAAGTACTACTCTACTCTACTCATAATGAATATATATTACCTGTCCCAAATTACTGTACAATTTGTAATACGTTAAATGGCGTCCACTATTACTAGCGACCCTCAGGAAGAACCACACGGACGATGAAATGGTATGTTAAAGGAAATGATATAATGGAAGGATAGGCTTAAAACGGAATGAAAAGTGACAGTGAACTGCGTGTGGTTATTACCGGCAGTCGTTATAGTGGTTAATATTTAACATCATACAAATAGAGAAAACAGCCAAGTCAGGGCATATAATTAAAACACTCTAGAGCGCACACAAAGAAACTCGGCAGGTTCAATTTGCACACAACTTTATGTAATGCTACAGTAGCCTATTTGGCTTGGGTCTCCAAATTCCATCCCCGCAAGTTATGAGGCCATTTCATAAAAAAAAGCCAGGTTGGGTTGTTGATGCTGGGTTATTCAGATATGACCACTTTGTTACAATATAAAATTAACCTTTTCACACTTGAGTTCCAAATATCTCTAACGGTCTCCCCAGCGTTTTTTTTTTGTGTGTGTGTGATGTCAGAATGCACGCACTGTTCCAAAATGTGATTGTTACACAACAGGACAGTTAACCCGCGCTGCCCTCAAACCAAGACCCACGCTGCCTGCTAATTATCTATAGGCTATATTTCAACTTGTGAAATTATTTTCTAATAAGTTCTAGTTTGAATTGACATGTGTTCCGCCTACTCATTTATTCACATAGAAGTAGAACATTTCATTGTTTAGGATAATTTATGTTTGAGGCTTTACTGAACCGGACAAACTTCTCTCTTCGATGAGAGCCCAAGCTACTCTCCAGTGTTTCCCCAGATCAAGTATGCAGACATTTGCACAGTCTAGCACAAACTTTTTCCCCCTGGCACATTTTCCAGCTGGCGCTCGCATTGCCGTCATTGTTGATTTCCTTAAAAATAATAACTTTGGACATGTGTGCGTTGCTATCAAAGTAAGTGCCTTATTTTCTTTATATCGTGTTGTCGTTTCTACTGTAGCATGCCCTATGTACAGTACCAGTCAAACGTTTGGACACACCTACTCATTCAAGGGTATTTCTTAATGTTTTACTATTTTCTACATTGTAGAATAATAGTGAAGACATCAAGACTATGAAATAACACATATGGAATAATGTAGTAACCAAAAAAGGTTAAACAAATCAAAATATTTTTTAGATTTTAGATTCTTCAAAGTAACCACCCTTTGCCTTGATGACAGCTTTGCACCCTCTTGGCATTTTCTCAACCAGCTTCATGAGGTAGTCACCTGGAATGCATTTCAATTAACAGGTGTGCCTTGTTAAAAATTAATTTTTGGAATTTCTTTCCTTCTTAACCCTTTGACGCGTATGATCACGTATTTGTGATCATTCTTGAGTGGTCCCTGCAGCTTACGATCTCAAATATGTGATTGTAACAGTAGCAACAGAACGTATGATGCAACAAATGCGTTTAAACCGCATTGTTGTCTGAACAGCATCTAAAACATAAGTTAGCGACCTAATAGTTAGACTAGTTTACAATCTGGTGAGCACAAGAGACCAATGTAATGTTGTTTAGAAAATAAATGCGTGTCAGCTAAGCTAACAGCAGCTACATTCTTTATGATGGCAGCCATGTTTGTTTATGTTTGACTAGACGAAAACTCCCTAATCCCAGAATGCCATTCACTATAAGGCGCAAATAAACAAAGTCAAAGATGGCTGCGCTCATTGCCTGAAAAATATTAACTGAGTTTAGCCACTTTTCAGCATATTACAAATCGTTGATGTACTTGTTACAGTGTATACAAGAACTGGAGCACATGACTTGACAAGTCGTTTACCGTTTTTGACAAATCACAAAGCAAATAAAATGTTTTCACATCACAGATCATCACACCAAATACAAGCCTACTGCCTAGCCTAACCGTAGCGCGAAAGCTAAACAGGGATGAAAGCATTTTAGGGGGGTTTGTGGGGGGGTTCATTTAATTTGTGGGGGGATTTCAAGTCCATGGGGGTAGAAATGGGGGAAGGTATTGTGGGGGGATATGATGCAGGAAATATTACTATGATGGGGGATTTATCAATAAATGGGGGGCAAACACAAAATAAGATACATTTACATTACATTTTAGACATTTAGCAGACTTTCAGTTAGTGAGTGCATACATTTTCATACTGGCCCCCCGTGGGAAACGAACCCGCAACCCTGGCGTTGCAAGGGCCATGCTCTACCAACTGAGCTACAGGGGACTCCATACACTAAATAAAAACAAAAACCCTGGAAACGTGTTTCTGAGCTGGCAACCCTGAGGTACCAAAGTTACAATCTGAGGTACCAAAGTTACAATCTGAATCCGTGTTCCAAACAACTGGGAACTGGGAAATCTCCAAATTTCGACTTCAGTGCGTTCAAGACAACTGGCAACTAGGGAAAAAACTAGCTCAGACCGGGAAAAATCGTTTTGAACGGTCATCCAATTCGGAATTCCAACTCGGGAACTCGGGCCTCTTTCTAGAGCTCTGACTTTCCGACCTGAAGATCATTGAAGTCATGATTTTACCTAGTATTTTTCCAAGTTCACAGTTGTGAGCACCATAAGTTAGTCGAGTGAACTATCCCTTGTTATAACATCTTTGGTCTGACAGACGCTTACGTGACAATCAGAATACATTGTATAATGTCAACAAACATGTCACCACACATAGCCGGCAAATAGCTTAGCATTAGCTCATCATAATCAGTACAACATTCAAAAAAAGTATTACAATCTATGCAAGAATCGGAATTCATGATGTCACCAGTACTTGAAAACATGTGAATAAAACAGTAAATACATTATGATCTATACATTCACACGGTGTGCTACAGCAGAAATGACAACACGATATACAGAAAATAAGCCACTTTCTTTGATAGGAATGCCCACATGTCCATAGTCCAATTTGTAAGGAAAACAACCATGAAGGCAATTCGGGCGCCAGCCAGAAAATGTGCTGGGGGAAAACGTTTGTGCAAGGGCTGTTCTGACTAGAGATTTGCAATGTCTTCATACCTGATCTGGGGAAACGCTAGGGAAGTGCTTGAGCTCTCATTGAAGAGAGAAGTTTATCTGGCTCAGTAAAGCCTCAAACATAAATTGTCCGCAACACTGAAATGGGCTACTTTTATGTGAATGAATGAGGAGGCGGAACACACCTCAATTCTAACTGTTGTTAGAAAATGAAACTTGTTAGAAAATAATTTGAAATTGACAAGTTGAAACATAGCTTATAGATAATTAGCAGTCAGCATGCCTTGGTTTGAGGTCAGTCTGGTTAACTGTCTTGTTGCATAACAATCATATTTTGGAACAGCGAGAGCATTCTGACATCACACGCATGAAAAAACGCACGCAGGGATAACGGTTAGAGATATTTGGAACTCACGCATGAAAAGGTTAATGCGTTTGAGCCAATCAGTTGTGTTGCGACAAGGTAGGGGTAGTATACAGAAGATAGCCCTATTTGGTAAAAGAACAAGTCCATATTATGGCAAGAACAGCTCAAATAAGCAAAGAGAAACAACAGTCCATCATTACTTTAAGACATGAAGGTCAGCCAATGCGGAAAATGTCAAGAACTTTGAACGTTTCTTCAAGTGCAGTCGCAAAAACTATCAAGCGCTATAATGAAACTGGCTCTCATGAGGACCGCCACAGGAATGGAAGACCCAGAGTTACATGTGCTGCAGAGGATAAGTTCATTAGAATTACCAGCCTCAGAAATTGCAGCCCAAATAAATGCTTAACAGAGTCCAAGTAACAGACACATCTCAACATCAACTGTTCAGAGGAGACTGCATGAATCAGGCCTTCATGGTCGAATTGCTGCAAAGAAACCACTACTAAAGGACACCCATAAGAAGAAGAGACCGGCTTGGGCCAAGAAACACAAGCAATGGACATTAGACCGGTGGAAATGTGTCATTTGGTCTGATGAGTCCAAATTTGAGATTTTTGGTTCCAACCACCGTGTCTTTGTGAGACGCAGAGTAAGTGAACGGATGATCTCCGCACGTGTGGTTCACACCATGAAGCATGGAGGAGGAGGTGTGATGGTGTGGGGGAGCTTTGCTGGTGACTGTGATTTATTTAGAATTCAAGGCAAACTTAACCAGCATGGGCTCCCACAGCTTTCTGCAGCGATACGCCATCCCATCTGGTTTGGGCTTAGTGGGACTATCATTTGTTTTTCAACAGGACAATGACCCAAAACACACCTCCAGGCTGGGTAAGGGCTATTTGACCAAGGAGAGTGATGGAGTGCTGCATCAGATGACCTGGCCTCCACAACCACCCGACCTCAACCCAATTGAGATGGTTTAGGATGAGTTGGAAAAGCAGCCAAGAAGTGCTCAGCATATATGGGAACTCCTTCAAGACTGTTGGAAAAGCATTCCTCATGAAGCTGGTTGAGAGAATGCCAAGAGTGTGGAAAGCTGTCATCATGTCAAAGGGTGGCTACTTTGAGGAATCAAAAATATAAAATATATTTTGATTTGTTTAACACTTTTTCTGGTTACTACATGATTCCATATGTGTTATTTCATAGTTTTGATGTCTTCACTATTATTCTACAATGTAGAAAATAGTAAAAATAAAGAAAAACCCTGGAATGAGTAGTATGTATGGAGCATAATGTAATACTGTTCTCTTCACATGTTTTCAAATCCTGGTGAGAAATCATGCATTTCAATTCTTGCATAGATTGTAATGGGCACATATGATGATTGTAAAATACTTTTTCGAAGGTTGTACTGATTATGATGAGCTAAGCTATTCGCCAGCTATGTGTGGCGCCGTGTTTGTTGATATTATACAATGCATTCTGGGTGTCACGTAAACGTCTGTCAGACCAAAGATGTTATGACAAAATGAGGTGAGGGATGGCTCACTCATCTTTCAAGTAAACTTCCAGAAGTGAATGAAGGGAAGTGAATGATGGTAGATGACTCACCCCATTCAACATGCATACTGAAAACAGAACAAACTATTCTTGTCTCCTCTTCTTATCTTTGGTTGACCCGAAAAACAAACATGGCGGCGCGCACAAACTACCCATCGTCAGATTACTTTCGATTTTTTGAAAGTGTTTTACTCAATTATTTTGATCAATGTTGAGATCCCCCGTGATGTTATGAATTGTAAATAGTCATTTCTATTAGCTAATTCATATAATGGTTTCTGTTAGCCGAGAGTTAGCTAAATATGACCGCTTGTGTTAGGTCATTCTTTCCTCAGGTAGGACTAATATAGCCTACATTTTCTGGTTTGGATGATTGTTTTATGCTGTCACCACTTCTGTGAATGTCTGAAAATTGCATCCAAAAAAATACTGGTCACATTCAGGACATAACGTTGTAAGGAATGTGTTTGTGCAAAATGTTTCTGTGATAAAAACAGTGTTGTCAGCTCTAGCGCTGACTGTTGTGTCAATCGAAACTGGACGTTCTAAATAAGCATTCTACTCACACCGGTTTGAGCGTACGCTGCAGGGACTACTGTAGAATGATTACACCGGTGTGTTGGTACACATGAAAGGGTTAACAATGTTAATATTATAGATGCAACGATATTCTATATTAGGTTTGATTTGCCAATGCATGTTAAAGTGAGTTTTCCCCCTCTTCTTTTCTCCATCAATACTCCTGAACAATATTTGGGACCTCAGCCGGGAACTCCATTCCCTAAATGATCACCAGATGTCTTTGATCGGTTTGCTTGTTTTCTTGTTAAAAGGGATTTTAATTAATTAGCATTATCCAATAGGTACTTTTTGAAATGACCTCTAAGACATTCCACAAAGTTGTGTCAACAGTGACACTCGAATCACAGAGAATGATAAATTATGACCACTTCTTTCCGTTTGAACATACAAGAAAGGTGTTATTGATTTCATTAAAAACAATAGTTTCTCTGCTATATTTTGCAGCAAACAATGAAGAAAAGCTAACTCATTACATGATGGTTAACAGGCTAATATTTCGTTTTTTGTAGAAGGAGAAACAGAAAAATATAGACAGAATTCAAAATGAGAAATGCAGCATGTTCTCATTGGAGATCTATCTGTTCTTCATTTTTTTTACGGGGTAGATCAGCTTTAATATTGCAGATACAGTGGGGAGAACAAGTATTTGATACACTGCCGATTTTGCAGGTTTTCCTAATTACAAAGCATGTAGAGGTCTGTAATTTTTATCATAGGTACACTTCAACTTCAACTGTGAGAGACGGAATCTAAAACAAAAATCCAGAAAATCACAATGTATGATTTTTAAGTAATTAATTTGCATTTTATTGCATGACATAAGTATTTGATCACCTACCAACCAGTAAGAATTGCGGCTCTCACATACCTGTTAGCTTTTCTTTAAGAAGCCCTCATGTTCTCCACTCATTACCTGTATTAACTGCACCTGTTTGAACTCGTTACCTGTATAAAAGACACCTGTCCACACACTCAATCAAACAGACTCCAACCTCTCCACAATGGCCAAGACTAGAGATCTGTGTAAGGACATCAGGGATACAATTGTAGACCTGCACAAGGCTGGGATGGGCTACAGGACAATAGGCAAGCAGCTTGGTGAGAAGGCAACAACTGTTGGCGCAATTCTTAGAAAATGGAAGAAGTTCAAGATGACGGTCAATCACCCTCGGTCTGGGGCTCCATGCAAGATCTCACCTTGTGGGGCATCAATGATCATGAGGAAGGTGAGGGACTACACGGCAGGACCTGGTCAATGACCTGAAGAGAGCTACGACCACAGTCTCAAAGAAAACCATTAGTAACACACTACGCCGTCATGGATTAAAATCCTACAGCGCACGCAAGGTCCCCCTGCTCAATCCAGCGCATGTCCAGGCCCGTCTGAAGTTTGCCAATGACCATCTGGATGATCAAGAGGAGGAATGGGAGAAGGTCATGTGGTCTGATTAGACAAAAATAGAGCTTTTTGGTCTAAACTCCACTCGCTTTGTTTGGAGGAAGAAGAAGGATGAGTACAACCCTAAGAACACCATCCCAACCATGAAGCATGGAGGTGGAAACATCATTCTTTGGGGATGCTTTTCTGCAAAGGGGACAGGACGACTGCACCGTATTGAGGGGAGGATGGATGGGGCCATGTATCGCGAGATCTTGGCCAACAACCTCCTTCCCTCAGTAAGAGCATTGATAATGGGTCTTCCAGCATGACAACGACCCGAAACACACAGCCAGGGCAACTAAGGAGTGGCTCCGTAAGAAGCATCTCAAGGTCCTGGAGTGGCCTAGCCAGTCTCCAGACCTGAACCCAATAGAAAATCTTTGGAGGGAGCTGAAAGTCCGTATTGCCCAGCGACAGCCCCGAAACATGAAGGACCTGGAGATGGTCTTTATGGAGGAGTGGGACAAAATCCCTGCTGCAGTGTGTGCAAACCTGGTCAAGACCTACAGGAAACATATGCTCTCTGTAATTGCAAACAAAGGTTTCTGTACCAAATATTAAGTTATGCTTTTCTGATGTATCAAATACTTATGTCATGCAATAAAATGCAATAAAATGCAAATTCATTACTTAAAAATTGGATTTTTGATTTAGATTCCGTCTCTCACAGTTGAAGTGTACCTATGATAAAAAATTACAGACCTCTACATGCTTTGTAAGTAGGAAAACCTGCAAAATTGGCAGTGTATCAAATACTTGCTCTCCCCACTGTAGATTGTAACTTCCATCAATGTAATTGTCTCCATCACTTCCAATCCCCCACGTTCCCCCCCCCCCCCCCCCCCCCCCCGCAAATATATATATATATACAGTGGGGAAAAAAGTATTCAGTCAGCCACCAATTGTGCAAGTTCTCCCACTTAAAAAGATGAGAGAGGCCTGTAATTTTCATCATAGGTACACGTCAACTACGACAGACGAAATTAGAAAAAAAATCCAGAAAATCACATTGTAGGATTTTTAATGAATTTATTTGCAAATTATGGTGGAAAATAAGTATTTGGTCAATATCAAAAGTTTCTCAATACTTTGTTATATACCCTTGTTGGCAATGACACAGGTCAAACGTGTTCTGTAAGTCTTCACAAGGTTTTCACACACTGTTGCTGGTATTTTGGCCCATTCCTCCATGCAGATCTCCTCTAGAGCATTGATGTTTTGGGGCTGTCGCTGGGCAACACGGACTTTCAACTCCCTCCAAAGATTTTCTATGGGGTTGAGATCTGGAGACTGGCTAGGCCACTCCAGGACCTTGAAATGCTTCTTACGAAGCCACTCCCACGGGGTGAGATCTTGCGTGGAGCCCCAGATCGAGGGAGATTATCAGTGGTCTTGTATGTCTTCCATTTCCTAATAATTGCTCCCACAGTTGATTTCTTCAAACCAAGTTGCTTACCTATTGCAGATTCAGTCTTCCCAGCCTGGTGCAGGACTACAATTTTGTTTCTGGTGTCCTTTGACAGCTCTTTGGTCTTGGCCATAGTGGAGTTTGGAGTGTGACTGTTTGAGGTTGTGGACAGGTGATTTTATACTGATAACAAGTTCAAACAGGTGCCATTAATACAGGTAACGAGTGGAGGACAGGGGAGCCTCTTAAAGAAGAAGTTACAGGTCTGTGAGAGCCAGAAATCTTGCTTGTTTGTAGGCGACCAAATACTTATTTTCCACCATAATTTGCAAATAAATTCATAAAAAATCCTACAATGTGATTTTCTGGAATTTTTCTCTCAATTTGTCTCTCATAGTTGACGTGTACCTATGATGAAATATACAGGCCTCTCTCATCTTTTTAAGTGGGAGAACTTGCACAATATACATACATACATACATACATACATACATACATACATACATACATACATACATACATACATACATACACATACATATACACATACATACATATAAATACATACACATACATATACACATACATACATATAAATACATATATATACATATATAAATATAATTTAATTACTTTCCAACCCCACCACCCCTCCCCTAATTGGAGTCAACTAGTGAACAACAACACTTAGGCCTCTACTTCCAGCTCATACATACTATATACATTTTATGGACAGAGTCAATTTTACAATAATTATACTTTGTTTGTTTTCACTGAACTTCCTCTACCCTCAACCGCTCCGATCATTTTAATGATGTCCATCCAGTTTGCTTCTATATGCCATATCTTTCTAACTGTGCTCTTTCACAAAAGCTCTCAAGCTATAACCTATATACTTATTATGGACACAATATGCTTTACATTGGTTAATTTGTTGTTATTAGCTGTTGTTAGTTGTTATTAGTCCCATCCTTAAACTCCATTCAACACCTCCCATCTATCTCTTAACACCATCATATTGGATTTCTATTTGCCATATATTTTTCAACTGTACTCTGATGTTTCACAAAAGTTCAAATGATCTAATGATTCTGTCTCTTCGCAGCAAAATCTGCAGATCTGGGAAGATTGTATACCCCATATAAATAACATTCTATTGGTACAAGAATTTTGTATAATAATTTAAATTGAAAAATTCGAAGTTTTGAATCCGGCGTCGTTTTGCGTATCAGTTCATAAACCATTTTCCATGGAATTGGTACATCAAAACCTCTTCCCAACGATTTTGCAATCTATATGGGACAACTGTCAATGCTTTGGTCCTTAAATGAAACTGATATACTTTTTTTTTTTTTTTTCTTTAACCAATTATGGTCTATAATACAGGGCCGACAGACAAGTTCCTTGCTTTTTCCCCCTTCCACTTTCCTCTTCCATTTTTGCGGTAATGCTGCAATTATTTGGTTGTATTGGGTAGAGCAGACATTTCCATATGTTTTTGTTAGCTGCATGTGCGACATAACTCCACCAGTCCTACCTATGATATAATTTTCAAAGATTATACCTTTTTTAAAAAAATTGTCAAAAAATAAGGTTTTTTGATCAATTAGTATATTTGAGTTTAACCACAATATTTGTTGCATTATTTGTTCTGACATTTCTGGAGGATTCAATTGAAATCGCAACCAACTTTTTATGGCTTGTTTTAGAAATAGTGATATTTGGGAGATGATTTCCTTTTCAAATATCTGAAAGTGAGAGGTTGTAATCTAAATGAAGGGGGAAAAGGCCATTCTTGAACATGGGGTGAGACAATTTTACTAATTTGCTAGAGAACCGGTTCAGATTTAAGTATAACTTTTGTATGACTGAAGCTTTTAGTGATAGGTCTAATGCTATAATTTCTGTCCTCCGAATTCATATTAATTATATAAAAGGCCTGTTTAATTTTGTCTGACTTTCCATTATAAGCAAATAGGTAAACTGGGATAATACTAAAGAGATAATCAGGGTGATTTTTCCACAAATAGACAGGTATTTACCTTTCTATGGTAGCAAAATCTTATTTATTTTTGCTAACTTTCTATTAAAATGTATTGGAGTGAGATCATTTATTTAATTTGGGATATGTATTCCGAGTATATCCACATCTCCATCAGACCATTTTCTTGGTAAAACAATTGTATTTTTTAGTGATCCAAAACGTAATATAGTACATTTATCATAATTTGGTTGTATTCCAGAGAGGTTAGAAAATGTATCTAGATCCTCTTTGAGGCTGTGGAGGGATTAAAGTTGTGGATTTAAAAGCAAACGTGAATCATCAACATACAATGACACCTTTGTTTTTAAGCATTTCGATGGCCATAATAAATAGATATGCCGATAGTGGACAACCTTGTTTTACTCCTCTTGACAGTTTAAAACCTTCTGAGAAATAGCCATTATTTCATATTTGACACCTAGGGTTACCATACATGATTTTAACAAATTTTTTAAGAGATTCTCCAAAATTGAAATTCTCCAGGCATTTATATATAAACTCCAGTCATACTTTATCAAATGCCTTTTTAAAAGGTTTGGTATACCTCAACTGGTATACACAGCTAGCGCCACTCGGTTGCCTCCCGAGTGGTGCAGTGGTCTAAGGCACTGCATCGCAGTGCTAGCTGTGCCACTAGAGATCCTGGTTCGAATCCAGGCTTTGTCGTAGCCGGCCGCGACCGGGAGACCCATGGGGCGGCGCACAATTGGCCCAGCGTCGTCCAGGGTAGGGGAGGGAATGGCCGGCAGGGGATGTTGGTAGAGCATGGCGTTTGCAACGTCAGGGTTGTGGGTTCGATTCCCATGGGGGGGCAGTATGAAAAAGAAATATATAAATATAATGTATGCACTCACTAACTGTAAGTCGCTCTGGATAAGAGCGTCTGCTAAATGACTAAAATGTAAAAAAAAATGTAAATGGTATGCCTCCAACCCTGGAGTTTTCCCAGACTTAAAGTCTTTAATTGAATCTAGAAGTTCCTCCTCTGTAATTTCACCTTCACATGAGTCTTTCTGTATGGCTGTTAATTTTACATTATCAATAGAAAAAAAATCCCTACAATTAGCTTCAGTTAGAGGAGATGGAGGCAACAGAAACAAAAACATATGCTTAAAGTACTTTGCTTCCTCTTTCAAAATATAATTTGGTGAATCATGGGTGACTCCATCATTTGTAACCAGTTTCAGTAAATTACTTTTGGTAGCATTTATATGTTGAAGATTAAAACATAATTTGGTGCATTTTCCCCCATATTCCATCCAGTTTGCTTTATTTTTTATAATATTTTACACTTGATCTTTCAAGAATAATTTCCTCCATTTCTTTTTGTTTTTCCTCTAACTTTTTATTGCTATCTATCTGCTCTGTTAGACCTTCTATTGTTAGTATGGACTCTTTTGACCTAAATTGCTTTTGTTTTCGGGATGAGTACTGAATTGCATGGCCCCTAAAGGCACATTTAAAAGTGTCAATAGCCATTTACAACATTAACAATGTCTACAATGTATTTCTGATCAATTTGATGTTATTTTAATGGACAAAATAATGTGCTTTTCTTTCGAAAACAAGGACATTTCTAAGTGACCCCAAACTTTTGAACGGTAGTGTATATATATATATTACACATATTAATAATATATATCTATTCAAATATCTTGCATGTCTTAATTTCGATCATTATCAATTAATATGCATAGTAATGTCGGCAGTTCATGCAAAGGATTGTTACCTATAATCCAGATTGCCATTGCATTACATTACATTTTTGTCAAGCAAATATTATTTTAGCAAACAATTATTGTAGTTCATCCTATATTCTCCCAACATCCTTATCCACTTGCAACAGATGTGGGATACATACACACACACACACACACACACACGCACATACTCTTACACACTGAACCCCGTTCCTCCACAATCAACCATCAGCTCGGTTGCTCAACGTTTGTTACATCCCAGAGCCCAAATCAAGAAAGGACCTGATTTACGAATGCATGTACAGTTACAGCTGTTTGAGAAAGCATGCAAGATTGAGCAAAAATTGACAAAATATTGAGATTTGATTAACCTATGTCAAGTCCTAGGTGACGGAGATCAGATCCACCCTCTTCCCTTGAAACACAAACACTCTGGTACCCCGTTGTAACCATTTCCCCAAGCATCTCCATGCAGTCAGACCTTTGAATATTATGTGCCACCAGGGCCACAATAATATGCCCCCTCTCTGATTGTCAGAGTGTGACCCCCTCCCCATGGGATACTGCAGCCAGTGTTGCCATCACTGCCACTACCTGGGTGGGGGTACCCCACCGGAATCCCCACCGGCTAGGTACAAGGTCGTCAAGGTTCTCATTAGCAGCTTTGAGAATTTCCTTGTATATTATGCTCTCCCATCAGGGGGCTCTGGCTTTGTAGGACCAACCCTGGCAGGCAGGCTCAGAATCTTGAGGGGGTGGTGCAGCTCTTGTAGGTCTCTGGCTGCATTTATCTTTCTGTTTAGGCTGCATATAGGCAACTTACAGCAGTGCCATAAAACAGATGGGGACTTCTCTTTGGTGTATGGGTCGCTCAGGTGGGTGTCTAGGATATAGGGCTGGGGACGGTTCCACCATGATAGGACAATAAAAAATTAATTAGATGTATACTTTATTTTAAAATGTACAGTACCTTGCAAAAGTATTCATCCCCCTTGGCGTTGTTCCTATTTTGTTGCATTACAACCTGTAATTGAAATTGATTTTTATTTGGATTTCACGTAATGGACATACACAAAATAGTCCAAATTGGTGAAGTGAAAATAAAAAAATATTTTTTTTCAAAAAATTCTAAAAAATAAATCACGGAAAAGTGGTGCGTGCATATGTATTCACCCCCTTTGCTATGAAGCCTCTGAAAAAGATCTGGTGCAACCAATTACCTTCAGAAGTCACATAATTAGTTAAATAAAGTCCAGCTGTGTACAATCTAAGTGTCACATGATCTCAGTATATATATACACCGGTTCTGAAAGGTCCCAGAGTCTGCAACACCACTAAGCAAGGGGCACCAACAAGCAAGTGGCACCATGAAGACCAAGGAGCTCTCCAAACAGGTCAGGGACAAAGTTGTGGAGAAGTACAGATCAGGGTTGGTAAAAAAAAATATCAGAAACTTTGAACATCCCATGGAGAGCCATTAAATCCATTATAAAAAAAAATGGAAAGAATATGGCACCACAACAAACCTGCCAAGAGAGGGATGCCAACCAAAACTCATGGACCAGGCAAGGAGGGCATTAATCAGAGGCAACAAAGAGACCAAAGATAACCCTGAAGGAGCTGCAAAGCTGCACAGCGGAGATTGGAGTATCTGTCCATAGGACCACTTTAAGCCATATACCCCACAGAGCTGGCCTTTACGGAAGAGTGGCCAGAAAATAGACAAAAATAAGCAAATACGTTTGGTGTTCACCAAAAGGCATGTGGGAGACTCCCCAAACATATGGAAGAAGGTACTCTGGTCAGATGAGACTAAAATTGAGCTTTTTGGCCATCAAGGAAAACGCTATGTCTGGCGCAAACCCAACACCTCTCATCACCCCGAGAACACCATCCCCACAGTGAAGCATGGTGGTGGCAGCATCATGCTGTGGGGATGTTATTCATCGGCAGGGACTGGGAAACTGGTCAGAAATGAAGGAACGATGAATGGCGCTAAAAACAGGGATATTCTTGAGGGAAACCTGTTTCAGTCTTCCAGAGATTTGAGACTGAGACGGAGGTTCACCTTCCAGCAGGACAATGACCCTAAGCATACTGCTAAAGCAACACTCGAGTGGTTTAAGGGGAAACATTTAAATGTCTTGGAATGGCCTAGTCAAAGCCCAGACCTCAATCCAATTGAGAATCTGTGGTATGACTTAAAGATTGCTGTACACCAGCGGAACTCATCCAACTTGAAGGAGCTGGAGCACTTTTGCCTTGAAGAATGGGCAAAAATCCCAGTGGCTAGATGTGCCAAGCTTATAGAGACATACCCCAAGAGACTTGCAGGATTAATTGCTGCAAAAGGTGGCTCTACAAAGTATTGACTTTGGGGGGGTGAATAGTTAATGACGCTCAAGTTCTGTTTTTTTGTCTTATTTCTTGTTTGTTTCTCAATAAAAACATATTTTGCATCTTCAAAGTGGTAAGCATGTTGTGTAAACCAAATGATACAACCCCCCCAAAAAGTCAATTTTAATTCCAGATTGTAAGGCAACAAAATAGGAAAAATGCCAAGGGGGGTGAATACTTTTGCAAGCCACTGTATATCCCTCAACACACATTGGTTCTGGGATATGCAACCATTTCCTTTCTCAATCACTTAACACCACACTTTTCCAAACACAAAAATGCACACCGCACCTTCTATCACAATACATCCACACATATCCACATATTGTGCCTTCTTTGTCTTCTGTTTGCTATATTTTTATCTCCACTATGTTGATTGAGTACTTTTGTGTTCTAATTAGTTACATTTGAAGATGTATTATTTAGCTAGTTATCCATTTTACATTTACATTTTAGTCATTTAGCAGACGCTCTTATCCAGAGCGACTTACAGTTAGCACATACATTATTTTATCAAACCCACAACCCTGGCGTTGCAAACGCCATGCTCTACCAACTGAGCTACATCCTTTCTTGTAATGCGTCTTATCCCTTTATAAAACACTAGAAATGCTATAAATGTGTTTTATTATTACAATCCCTACCATGGCTAGTATTGTGTGTTCCATTATTCGACTCCTCTATTGGAACTTTCAGAATAACCATGGAGTAGTCTTTGTGTCTCGGAACATTTGGTTGTCAATATACAGTTTATCGACTACGAGAGCAACACGCTTCCCTTTTAATCTATTTTCCTTGAAGATTGGGTACAGAACGCCGTTCTGTAATCTCCCTCGGGAACTGATCGTTCATGCCTATTTTCGTGGAGGCAAGTCTTTTACCTAGGCTTTTAACCATTACGTTATCCTTAAAGAAAGCAAATTTGGCAAAGACTGGACGCTCATATCTCTGTCCACTTTGTCCGAAAAACGGTGTACACATTCAAGTTGGATTTTATTGACAGCATCAAGTGGGATTTGAAGCGCTGTAAGAAAGAGGTCCTTCGCAATTTTTTCGGTAACCTTTCCTTATTTTTCTTGGATACCCGTAAGTACAAGATTTTCTCTCATCAATATAGTCTGTATGTCTAGTAAGGCTTCTCTCAGAAAGTTGTTCTCCTTTTTAAGTTAATTAACGTCCGTTTCTATCTTAGTGACTGTCCCTTTTAGCTTCTTTCTCCATGATCACAGCTTTTTCGTCACTCATTTCATGGCTCACCTTCAACTCCTTTACATCCTTACTGACTAATTCTATTATGCGCAGTTTGTCATTTATCGACTTCAACAGATCGCGACCGTAATATGGCTGAGACGCAAAGAAAATTCAAGGAGAGGGGGTACAAAAATGGTCAGATTAATACTGCCATTGAGAAAATTCAAAACAAATTGAGACCTGATCTCTTTCAAGGACAGTCTCGCAAAAAGAAGCATTCTTGCGTTCTAACTACACGCTATTTAAAGTGCTCTGAACAAATTAAGGGAATCGTTCACAAACATTGGCACATTCTAAGATCCGATGACAGTATTGGTAATGTGTTTTCAGACCCTCCCTCGGTTGTATTCTCGCGGGGCAGAAATCTCAGAGATCAATTGGTAAACTCTGATTTACCACCCCTAAATATCCCTGCACAATGTCTATTTGCGCCTCTACCGGATGGAAACTACAAGTGTAACGGCTGCGCTCAATGCAATGGCACTTACAAATGTAGATCCTTCAAACACCACCAAACAGGGAAACAGATCCCAAAAAAAGGTGTTATTACGTGCTCCACTAAGGCAGTTATTTATCTTATAACTTGTCCTTCTGGTAAACATTATGTGGGTAAAACAAAGCCCGAATTAAAAGTACGAATCTCGGAGCATCGTAGCACCATTAGGTGCAAAAACTCGACATACCCAGTCGTTGCCCACTTTTTGGAAGCGAACCACTCGATTTCTTCCCTATGTTATATCGGCATTGAACAGGTGACCCTCCCTAGGAGAGGGGGTGACCTCGACAACTTATTGTTAAAACGAGAGGCTGCCTGGATCTTTAATTTAAAGACCCTTGCTCCCTTCGGTCTCAACGTAGACTTTGATTTGAAGCCATTCTTGTGATTTTGCTATTCATTGTAAATGTTGTGGGCCTATGTAGCCAAGTATCTATGATCATATGCTATCCATGTTTTTTGTATGTTGTTTTTATCTGTGAATTGGCCAATGCTATTAGGCCACACCCGGCTATGATTACAGACACCTGCGTGTGTCCTTTGACACTATATAAACTAGTGACCCGCAGTGTTTGTCATTATACTCTGATGAAGACAGCTTGTCTGTCGAAACGTAGGTTATTAGGATATTAAATTATTGCATCTGAGCTCCTAGAGTGTGCGGCTTTCCACACTTACCAGCCCCAGTGGTGAAAAGCATTAATCATCTGTATCCATCGAGGAGTTACGTTTTCTCTTGGAGATTGATTCTCCTCGTTTATCCTCTGTCATGTTTGAGTGTTGCTTGTTGTTGTAATATTTGTAGATACATTTCTCTAGCCTTATTATTTGTTTTGTGTTATTATCCAGATTGAATGTTATTACCCACGAGTATATGAAGTGCTAATATTTAGTCTAACTTACTGATATTGAATATTACATTTTTATCTTGAGGTGATTCGCACCGCTTTATATTCAATACGCCATCTTGTTCTTGGTATCGAGCTGAAGCAAAACTGAAACCTAGCCACTCACTTGTATGTTAGCAACATAATTTAGCTAGCTAACGTTATATCCCGACAACATTGACTCTCAATATATTTTTTTTTCACAGCCATATTGAATCCATATTCAAAATTGAATTGAAGCCAGATAGTCTTTATTGAAATTATATCTGTTTTGTTAGATGACATAGTAACGTTAGACAGGCTCCCATGTTCGCAGTATCACATTAGTGGAAACCAAGACTGTTCTCAGGGTAGGCCTGGTTGCAGCTAGATATGTTCGAGTCACATCAGGGACAATTGTAGCATTTTAGCTAACCCTAATCCTTTTCCTAACCTTAACCTACATCTCCTAATCTGTCACGTTAATTATCCTAACCTACTGGTTAAGTTGTCCTAACCTGTGCTACGAAAAGTCACTTCTGCTAGTCAAAAGTGGCAAACCTACCCTGAGAACAGTCTTGGTTTCCACTAATGCGATACAGCCCCGGGTTCACGTCTCGTCCGAGCAGCCCAGCTATAGAACAAGCTGGCTAGCTAACTTGTTTTACCTTGACAACATTGATCCTCAAAATGTTTGTATGGTGCAATTATCTCAGCCATATTCACAATTAAATTCAAGGCAGATGGACTATCTAACAGGCATGAGCTCAGATTGGCTACAAACATTCATTTGTTGCATCAAATCGACCTCTCCACCGTAGTTAGCTAGTTAGCTACGCAAGCAAATCAAACCAATGCTCAAATTACATACAATAGCATAATGCCACGACAGTTTAATCAAACAGAAGTAGAACATTATAGCTATGTCTATTCTTACCTTAATTGTCGGTATTAGCTACTCTTTGCCCATATCTCCAATATTATTTTGGGTCTCACCCCAAATAATACAGGCAATGTTGTCCTGCACTAAGATGGCTGTTGCAGCATCTTAGCCTGACTTTCTGATATTGTTTATAATTTATAAACAACTTAGATATTGAAATGCAAACAGCAGGTGATGACACCAGTTACAGAAAGTATTACAATACCAAAACATTAAAAACATAACCATATTTCAATCAAGTCAACCTTTCCAACATGATTGTAATACAGTCATCAGTACTGTTCATGTTAACCTACTGGACCTCCTTAGCACAAACAAAGAAGAAAATGAAACAAAATTATTCACTTTATTTGAAATTATGATGTAATGGTGAATGATTGTAGTGGGGTGAACAGGCCGTGGCTCGGGTGGCTGAGGTCCTTGATGATCTTCTTGGCCTACCTGTGACACCGGGTGCTGTAGATGTCCTGGAAGGCAGGCAGTGTGCCCCCGCTGATGCGTAGGTCTGACTGCACCACCCTCTGGAGAGCCTTGCGGTTGCCGATGGAGCAATTGCCGTACCAGGCGGTGATACAGCTCGACAGGATGCTCTCAATGGTGCATCTGTAGATGTTCCTGAGGGTCTTAGGGGCCAAGCTGAATTTCTTCAGCCTTCTGAGGTTGAAAAAGCGCTGTTGCGCCTTATTCACCACACTGTCTGTGTGAAGGGACCATTTCAGGTCATCAATGATGTGCACGCCGAGGAACTTTAAGCTTTTTACACTCTCCACTGCGGTCCTGTCGATGTGGATGGGGGCGTGCTCTCTCTGCTGTCTCCTGTAGTCCTCGATCAGCTCCTTCATTTTGTTGACGTTGAGGGAGAGGTTATTTTCCTGGCACCACTCCGCCAGGGCTCTCCCCTCCTCCCTGTAGGCTGTTTAGTCATTGTTGGTAATCAGGCCTACCACTGATGTGTCATCAGCAAACCTGATGATTGAGTTGGAGACATGCATGGCCACGCAGTCATGGGTTAACAGGGAGTGCAGGAGGGGGCTGAGCACGCACCCCTGTGGGGCCCCCGTGTTGAGGATCAGCGTGGCGGAGGTGTTCTTGCCTACCTTCACCACTTGGGGTCAGCCCGTCAGGAAGTCCAGGACCCAGTTGTACAGGGAGGGGTTCATACCCAGGGACCTGAGCTTAGTGATGAGCTTGGAGGGCACTATGGTGTTGAAGGCTGAGCTGTAGTTGATGAACAGCATTCTTACATACACTATATATACAAAAGTATGTACACACCCCTTCAAATTAGTGGATTCGGCTATTTCAGCCACTCCTGTTGCTGACAGGTGTATAAAATCGAGCACACAGCCATGTAATCTCCATAGACAAACATTGGCAGTAGAATGACCTTACTGAAGAGCTCAGTGACTTTCAACGTGGCACCGTCACAGGATGCTACCTTTCCAACAAGTCAGTTCGTCAAATTTCTGCCCTGCTAGAGCTGCCCCGGTCAACTGTAAGTGCTGTTATTCTGGCACACAAGCTCATAGAACAGGACCGCCGACTGCTGAAGCGCATAGTAAGTAAAAATCGTCTGTCCTCGGTTGCAACATTCACTACCGAGTTCCAAACTGCCTCTGGAAGCAACATGTCGGAAGCTTCATGAAATAGATTTCCATGGCCGAGCAGCCGCACACAAGCCTAATATCACCATGCGCAATGCCAAGCGTTGACTGGAGTGGTGTAAAGCTCGCCGCCATTGGAGCAGTGGAAAAGCGTTCTCTGGAGTGATGAATCACGCTTCACCATCTGGCAGTCCAACGGACAAATCTGGGTTTGGTGGATGCCAGGAGAACACTACCTGCCCGAATGCATTTAGCCAACTGTAAAGTTTGGTGGAGGAGGAATAATGGTCTGGGGCTGTTTTTCATGGTTCGGGCTAGGTCTCTTAGTTCCATTGAAGGGAAATCTTAATGCTACAGCATACAATGGCATTCTTCCCAGAAGAGTGGCTGTTATAGCAGCAAAGGGGGGACCAACTCCATATTAATATCGATGATTTTGGAATGAGATGTTTGACAAACAGGTGTCCACATACTTTTGGTAATGTTACTGTTTTATTTTTCATAATTTACTTTATAATAGTTAGAATTCTTCTTCCACTTTGATATGATAGAGTATTTTGTGTAGATTATTGACAACAAATGACAATTAAATCAATTTTAAGCCCACCTTGAACACAACAAAAAGTGTAAAAAGTCAAGGGGTCTGAATGCTTTCTGAAGGCACAGTTTGCCTTTCGCAAATTTATAAATACAATTGCATGACAAATGTACAGTTTGGAAAGCAAATGCTGTCCTATAAATATATTAGCCACTATCGGGGGCCACCATCAGTTACAACTACATATATTTATTTTTGCATCATTCCATTCCATTCCATTTACCTTTCTTTCCTCTGTCACGTCCTTGTAAATTGCTCCTGAGGGTCGCCAGCATTAGTAGATTATATTAGACTAATGTAGTGCAATAATTTAGGACATGTAGCCTATATAAATCATTATGGAACTCAGACCACATGTAGAAGGTTAAACTGGAGCCTGGTGCAAGGTTCATGACGACTTGTCAGTAGCTGAGTGTAGATGAGGTGAGGAATCAAGCGCAGGAAACACGGGCGTTCGTCAACAGACTTTAGTAACAAAAATAACAGCACCAAACAGGCGAACAGCCAACCCAACCGGGAGGCAAAATACAAAGTACGCACAATACACACAGTGCGTAAAAATGACGATAGCGCACACAGTGCGGACTATCGGAAAAACAACAATCCTGAGAGTAATACCAAAGAGCAACAGCTTGACAAATAAACAATACCACATAACACCTGCCCCCACACACGAAAACTAAATAGGCAACCAAATCAAACACTAACAAGGGACAGGTGTACAAACAGACAAAACCAAACAAACATGAAACATCGAACGGTGGCAGCTAGTACTCCGGGGACGACGACCGCCGAAGCCTGCCCGAACAAGGAGGAGGAGCAGCCTCGGCCGAAACCGTGACAGTACCCCCCCCCCTTGACGCGCGGCTCCAGCCGTGCGCCGATCCCGGCCTCGGGGACGACCAGGACGACGCGGAGCAGGGCGCGTAGGATGACCCCGATGGAACTCGGTCAGCAAGGACAGGTCTAATATGTCCCTCCTCGGCACCCAGCACCGCTCCTCCGGGCCGTACCCCTCCCACTCCACGAGATATTGGAGACCCCCCATCCGGCGTCTCGAATCAAGGATGGACCTCACAGTGTACGCCGGAGCCCCCTCGATGTCCAATGGGGGCGGAGGAGTCTCTTCTATCTCATAGTCCTGGAGTGGACCAGCTACCACTGGCCTGAGGAGAGACACATGGAACGAGGGGTTAATATTCCTGTAATCAATAGGCAGTTCTAACCTGTAACACACCTCGTTCAACCTCCTCAGGACTTTGAATGGCCCCACAAACCGCCGACCCAGCTTCCGGCAGGGCAGGCGGAGGGGCAGGTTTCTGGTCGAGAGCCAGACTCGATCTCCAGGTGCGTATACACTGCGGTGGAGATCGGCGCTCGTCTTATGCCGAAGGATGGCCCGCTGCAGATGAACGTGGGCAGCGTTCCATGTCTCCTCCGAGCGCCGCACCCACTCATCCACCGCAGGGGCCTTGATCTGGCTCTCATGCCAAGGTGCCAGAACCGGCTGGTACCCTAACACACACTGGAAAGGGGTTAGTTGGGTGGAGGAGTGGCGGAGAGAGTTCTGCGCCATCTCGGCCCACGGAACGTATCTCGCCCACTCCTCCAGCCGGCCCTGGCAATAAGACCTCAGAAACCTACCCACATCCTGGTTGACACGTTCAACCTGCCCATTACTCTCCGGGTGGTAACCCGAGGTAAGGCTCACCGAAACCCCCAACCGTTCCATAAACGCTCTCCACACTCTGGAGGTGAACTGGGGGCCTCGATCAGACACTATATCCTCGGGTACCCCGTAATGCCGGAAGACATGGGTAAACAGAGCCTCAGTGGTCTGTAGGGCAGTAGGGAGACCCGGCATGGGAAGGAGACGACAGGCCTTCGAGAACCGATCCACAACGACCAGGATGGTAGTATTCCCCTGTGAGGGGGGAAGGTCTGTAACAAAGTCCACCGAGAGGTGGGACCAGGGTCGTTGTGGAACGGGCAGGGGTTGTAGCTTACCCCTGGACAAATGTCTGGGCGCCTTACACTGGGCACACACCGAACAGGAGGAGACATAAACCCTCACATCCCTGGCTAACGTTGGCCACCAGTACTTAGTGCTAAGGCAGTGAACTGTCCGGCCGATACCTGGATGTCCAGAGGAGGGGGACGTATGAGCCCAATAAATGAGGCGATCGCGTACCTCGAGCGGAACGTACGTCCGACCCACTGGACACTGTGGAGGACTTGGGTCGGTGCGTAACGCCCGCTCGATCTCTGCATTGACCTCCCATACCACCGGTGCCACCAGACAAGACTTTGGTAGTATGGGAGTGGGCTCAACGGACCTCTCCTCCGTGTCATACCGCCGAGACAGGGCATCTGCCTTCCCGTTCTGGGACCCAGGGATGTAAGTGATTTTAAACACAAACCGGGCTAGAAACATAGTCCAGCGGGCCTGGCGAGGATTCAGTCTCCTAGCTGCCCGGATGTATTCCAGGTTACGGTGGTCAGTCAAAATGAGGAAAGGGTGTTGAGCCCCCTCAAGCCAATGCCTCCACACCTTTAGGGCCTGTACCACGGCTAACAGCTCCCTGTCCCCTACGTCATAATTCCGCTCCGCCGGACTGAGTTTCTTAGAATAAAAAGCACAGGGGCGGAGTTTAGGTGGTGTGCCAGACCGTTGTGAGAGGACGGCCCCAATACCGGCCTCGGACGCGTCTACCTCTACCAGGAATGGTAAAGCGGGATCCGGATGCGCCAACACCGGCGCCGAGGTAAACAGGTCCTTCAGTCTCCCAAAAGCCCTGTCCGCCTCAGCTGACCACCGCAAGCGCACCGGACCCCCCTTCAACAGAGACGTTATGGGAGCTGCCACCTGTCCAAAACCCCGGATAAACCTCCGGTAGTAATTCGCAAAACCCAAGAACTGTTGCACCTCTTTCACAGTGGTTGGGGTTTGCCAATTACGCACAGCTGACACCCGGTCAACCTCCATCTTCACCCCTGATGCAGACAACTGATAACCCAAAAAGGAGACCGACTTCTGAAAGAACAGACATTTCTCTGCCTTGACATATAGGTCATGCTCCAACAGCCTCCTCAACACTCGGCGCACCAGGGCTACATGCTCTGCTCGGGTAGAACTGTACACCAGAATATCGTCGATGTACACGACTACACCCTGCCCCTGCATGTCCCGGAAAATCTCATCGACGAAGGATTGGAAGACGGAGGGAGTATTCATTAACCCATATGGCATGACGAGATACTCGTAATGACCGGAGGTCGTGCTAAACGCTGTCTTCCATTCATCGCCCTCTCTAATGCGCACCAAGTTATATGCGCTCCTGAGATCCAATTTTGTGAAGAACTGAGCACCGTGTAATGATTCCGTCATAGTCGCAATCAGAGGAAGTGGATAGCTGTACTTCACCGTAATCTGATTGAGACCGTGGTAATCAATACACGGGCGCAGACCTCCATCCTTTTTCTTCACAAAAAAGAAGCTTGAGGAAGCGGGTGAAGTGGAGGCCCGTATGTATCCCTGTCTCAGAGACTCGGCGATGTAAGTTTCCATCGCCTTCCTCTCCTCTTGAGACAAGGGATACACATGGCTCCGCGGGAGGGCTGCTCTTAACTGGAGATCTATCGCACAATCCCCCTGTCTATGAGGCGGCAGCTGCGCCGCCCTAGTCTTACTAAACGCCAGTGTCAAATCCTCATACTCGGGGGGAATGTGCAGTGCCGGCATTAGATTCGGACTTTCCACCGAGGTCGCCCCTATGGAAACACCCAGACACAGCCCCTCACACTGAGCAGACCACCCTTTAAGAGCTTTCTCTCGCCACGAAATAGTAGGATCATGGGTAATCAACCAGGGAAGCCCCAGCACCACCGGATACGCAGGAGAGTCAATCAGATAGAGCTGAATCGTCTCCTCATGACCCCCCTGCGCCTCCATCTTAAGGGGCGCTGTGACCTCCCTAATCAACCCAGATCCTAACGGACGGCTATCTAGGGCATGTACAGGGAAAGGCTTATCAACGGGAAGGAGAGGAATCCCTAATTCTACACAGAACTGGCGATCTACAAAGTTCCCAGCTGCGCCTGAATCGACTAGCGCCTTATGCTGGGAACGAGGTGCTACCTGTGGAAAACAAACAGGCAAGGTTATGTGAACGACAGAAAGCTCTGGGTAAGTAGGGCGCCTACTCACCTGGGAGGACTCCCCAATGCGTGGCCTGCCTTCACCTCCACCGGGGGACCTTCCCCAACACCTAGCCGCGGTGTGCCCTCCACGGCCACAGTTGGTGCAGAGGACGGCCCCCCTCGGGTTCCTACTCCTCCTTTCTCTAGCGCCAGCACCTCCGAGCTCCATAGGGCTCGGCTCGGAGGTGCTGGAGGGTGAAATGGGCGACTCCCATCCGGGACGTCCACGGGTGGCGAGCAGGGTGTCCAACCGAATGGCCATGTCGACTAGTTGGTCAAACGTCAACATGGTATCCCTGCACGCCAACTCTCTTTGGACGTCCTCCCGGAGGCTCCAACGGAAGTGGTCTATGAGGGCCCGCTCATTCCACCCTGCATCTGCCGCTAGAGTCCGGAACTCCAGGGCAAAATCCTGTGCGCTCCTCATCCCCTGTCGGAGGAAGAACAGACGCTCCCCCGCCGACTTCCCTTCTGGTGGATGGTCGAACACGGCCCGGAAGCGGCGGGAGAACTCCGCATAAGTGATGGTAGCGGCGTCCATTCTCCTCCATTCGGCGTTGGCCCACTCCAACGCCTTGCAGGTGAGACAGGAGATGAGGGCGGAGACGCTCTCGTGTCCCGAGGGCGCCGGGTGTACGGTGGCGAGGTATAGCTCCACCTGTAGCAGGAACCCTTGACACCCGGCAGCGGAGCCGTCGTACGCCCTCGGGAGCGAGAGCCGAATCCCACTGGGTTCCGGAATGTGGACAGGAGGACTGACCGATGGGGATGGTCCGGTAGGTGGGGGCGTGGGTACCCCGCTGCTTTCCCATCGGTGGAGAGTGTTCATCACCCGATCCAAGGCGTGCCCGATCTGGTTAATCCGGTCCTCCTGTCCACGAAGACGGTCCTCCATGACCTCTGTCGGCGCGGGTGCTCCTGCTGACTCCATGGGAGGATGTGTTATTCTGTCAGTAGCTGAGTGTAGATGAGGTGAGGAATCAAGCGCAGGAAACACGGGCGTTCGTTAACAGAATTTAGTAACAAAAATAACAGCACCAAACAGGCGAACAGCCAACCCAACCGGGAGGCAAAATACAAAGTACGCACAATACACACAGTGCGTAAAAATGACGATAGCGCACACAGTGCGGACTCTCGGAAAAACAACAATCCTGAGAGTAATACCAAAGAGCAACAGCTTGACAAATAAACAATACCACATAACACCTGCCCCCACACACGAAAACTAAATAGGCAACCAAATCAAACACTAACAAGGGACAGGTGTACAAACAGACAAAACCAAACAAACATGAAACATCGAACGGTGGCAGCTTGTACTCCGGGGACGACGACCGCCGAAGCCTGCCCGAACAAGGAGGAGGAGCAGCCTCGGCCGAAACCGTGACACGACTGGACCGTTGTCATACAGTTCCATGATTAGTGAGAATTAGGGTAGATTTATAGGATTATTGCTCAACCCCTATTGTACACTTTATTCCACCTTCCAATATTTAATGGATTGAACTTGAATATGACAACTTTTAGAATGAATCAAACCACTCAGTTTTTTATTCATCAATATACAGTATTTTGTGCGTAAAGGCTCTCCAAACTGTTAAAAAAAAAGTATTCATACATACTTTCCTAACCCTTAAATGTGCCTAAATAATCAGCTGAATCGGAGACGAATATGCATAAATTACTTTTTTTGTTGTTTTGTTTTCTATATTCTGAACCCGTTCTCTCAACGTATTCTATTGAGTCAGTAGACACAATTCTAATTAAAGGTGCACCATATTTAAAGGGATGTACTAAATGTACTGAAAACCCATTGAATAAAAACTCCACAACAAAATATTTGGAGGGTTGGGAGGGTTTTCAGCGGTTGAATGGCATTTATTCAGAGCGCGCAAGGTAGCCACACCTTCAGAGCCATTACACGACTTAATAAGTCAAGTCTGAATACCAAATACTGAGAAGTGTGTAGGAAAGGTGTGCGTAGGAAAGGTATGAATTCCTAAGTCGGGATTGGCCCCATTGTGAATTGCGTTTGTCATGTAAGGCATATTCACTGAGTGTACAAAACATTAAGAACACCTTAATATTTAATATTTTGTCTTGCCCATTCACCCTCTGAATGGCACACATACACAATCCATGTCTCAGTTGTCTCAAGTCTTAAAAATCCTTCTTTAACCTGACGTCTCCCCATCATCTATAATGATGGAAGTGGATTTAACAAGTGACATCAATAAGGGGTCATAGCTTTCACATGGATTCACCTGGCCAGTCTATGTCATGGAAAGAGCAGGTGTCCTTAATGTTTTGTACACTCATTGTAATTTAACACATATACAAATATACCACTGACTTACACTGAGATACAAAACATTACATTACTTTCCGTGACATAGACTGACCAGGTGAATCTATGGTTTAATGGTTGAGCATTTTGCCATGTCATTTTGGCCTGGTTTGTCCTGTTGTCACTGCCAGTTTGGAAGCCTTTGTTAAGGCAAGTGATATAAAACACCACATATTTGTAAACACATTACCTAGCAGCCAACGTGCTTGCACCAATCCCATGTAATAACGGTAAAATACAGTGAAATACTCCCCTCAATGTACACTACCGTTCAAAAGTTTGGGGTCACTTAGAAATGTCCTTGTTTTGGAAAGAAAAGCAATTTTTTTGTCCATTAAAATGTAGACATTAACAGTGTAGACATTGTTCATGTTGTAAATGGCTATTGTAGCTGGAAACGGCTGATTTTTTATGGAATATCTACATAGGCGTACAGAGGCCCATTATCAGCAACCATCAGTCCTGTGTTCCAATGGCACGTTGTGTTTGCTAATCCAAGTTTATCATTTTAAAAGGCTAATTGATCATTAGAAAACCCTTTTGCAATTATGTTAGCACAGCTGAAAACTGTTGTGCTAGTTAAAGAGGCAAGAAAACTGTCCTTCTTGAGACTAGTTGAGTGTCTGGAGCATCAGCAATTGTGGGTTCGTTTACAGGCTCAAAATGGCCAGAAACAAATAACTTTCTTCTGAAACTCGTCAGTCTATTCTTGTTCTGAGAAATGAAGGCTATTCCATGTGAGAAATTGGCAAGAAACTGAAGATCTCGTACAACGCTGTGTACTACTCCCTTCACAGAACAGTGCAAACTGTCTCTAAGCAGAATAGAAAGAGGAGTGGGAGGCCCCGGTGCACAACTGAGCAAGAGGACAAATACAGTGTCTAGTTTGAGAAACAGATGCCTCACAGGTCCTCAACTGGCAGCTTCATGAAATAGTACCCGCAAAACACCAGTCTCAATGTCAACAGTGAAGAAGCGTCTCCGGGATGCTGACCTTCTATGCAGAGTTGCAAAGAAAAAGGCATATCTCAGACTGGCCAATAAAAAGAAAAGATTAAGATGGGCAGTCTGAGATATGGCTTTTTCTTAGCATAGAAGGTCAGCATCCCGGAGTTGCCTTTTACTGCTGTTGGCTAAATCAGGGTCACACAGAGTGATTCTTGGTAGTCTTAAACAAATCTACTTTGAAATCTCACACATGGTTGTAATTTATTACATTTTGAGTTTGCATCCCAGTATTACACATTATATACATCACAGTTGACTGAAATATAACAAAACTGTTTGATTATTTATTTTATGAGCATGGCCTTATTTCTATTACACAATATTGGATGACTGTTATTGATAGCCAGCTCAATGTAACAGCGGTACATTTAGACTACTACATTTTTACATTTTACATTTTAGTCATTTAGCAGACGCTCTTATCCAGAGCGACTTACAGTTAGTGAATACATATATATATATATATATTTTTATACTGGCCCCCCGTGGGAATCGAACCCACAACCCTGGCATTGCAAACGCCATGCTCTATCAACTGAGCTACATCCCTGCCAGCCATTCCCTCCCCTACCCTGGACGACGCTGGGCCAATTGTGCGCCGCCCATGAGTCTCCCGGTCGCGGCCGGCTGCGACAGAGCCTGGATTCGAACCAGGATCTCTAGTGGCACAGTTAGAACTGCTAGTGCCTTAGACCACTGTAAATTTTCCCTATACCCATCATGAGGTTGCTACAACCTAACCTACTGTATGAATGAACGTTTACAATGTAGGTGCACAGGTCGAGAGAAAATGTTTTGTACTCAAGGTGACAGACAGTGATACATTCAGTACCACCTTGCACACTCTTGCCTGCATCTAGCTGATCTAGGGTGTAATCATTAGTCCAACAGTTGTAAATTAGAGTTTATATTGGACAAATTCAGGTGTGTTTATCCCTGTTTCATTCCGTTTGCTTCCAGTTCAGAAACGTTTTTCAACAGAATCGGCGGAATTAGTACACCCCTGATCACACGCAAACACAGTTCACTTTCATAGCAGCCACATACAAACAGCATGATTATTTTGCTCGTTGTAGAATTCCTTCTCTCATCTACGCCCTCTTCTCCTCTCATCTTTTCCCTTCGCTTGTGGACTTCAGTGCCACACCTTCATATCATTACCGCTAACCGCTACACACATCGTCAAAGGTGCTAGAGCTAACGCCTTAATCCCACTACAATCATGCAGTACAGTGTATGCAGCAAGCAGTTTAGCAGTTACACTGGCAGGCCCCGGTAGCAATACATTTATATAACCAAAAGCTTACCTTGACTTGGAAGAGGTCCAGTGTTCGATAGCCATAACCTGCTAAATAACATATTGTCCCTCTCTGTTTGAGCCTGGTGTTTGAGAAGGCTAAACTAGCTAGCTACATTCACTAGCTAAGTGAAAGTGAACAAAAAATACAACAAAATATTCTCTCTCTTGTTCTCCTTCATTTTTAAATAAATGAGTTTGTTCAAAACTGTTCAACTATTGTCTTTCTCTTTCTTTGAGTCAACTACTCACCACATTTGATGCTTTCAGTAGTAGATTTATTCTCTGATCTTTTGATTGGGTGGACAACATGTCAGTTCATAATTACTGTGTAAGTTTATGGAAGGGGGTAAGAACCATAAGCCTCCTAGGTTTTGTATTGAAGTCAATGTACCTAGAGGAGGACGGAAACTAAATGTCCTCTGGCTACACCACCTGTGCAACCCTACAGAGTGCTGTTGAGGCTACTGTAGACCTTTACTGCAAAACATTGTCTTTTAATCAATTATTTGGGCATGTGCCTTCAGAAAGTATTCAGACCCCTTCTCTTTTTCCAAATTTTGTTAGGTTACAGCCTTATTCTAAAATGGATTAAATTGTTTTTTCCCTCATCAATCTGCACACAATACCCCATAATGACAAAGCAAAAACAGGATTTTAGAAATTGTTGCTAATAAAATAAAAAATAAAAACTGAAATATTACATGTTATCAGTATTCAGACCCTTTACTCAGTACTTTGTTGAAGCACCTTTGGCAGCGATTACAGCCTCGAGTCTTCTTGGGTATTACGCTCCAAGCTTGGCACACATGTATTTGGGGAGTTTCTCAAATTCTTCTCTGCAGATCCTCTCAAGCTCTGTCAGGTTGGATGGGGAGCGTTGCTGCACAGCTATATTCAGGTCTCTCCAGAGATGTTCGATCGAGTTCAAGTCTGGGCTCTGGCTGGGCCACTCAAGGACATTCAGAGACTTGTCCCAAAGCTACTCCTGTGTTGTCTTGGTTGTGTGCTTAGGGTTGTTGTCCTGTTGGAAGGAGAACCTTCGCCCAGTCTGAGGTCCTGATCTCACTGGAGCAGGTTTTCATCAAGGATCTCTCTGTACTTTGCTCCGTTCATTTTTGCCTCGATCCTGACTAGCCTCCCAGTCCCTGCCGCTGAAAAACATCCCCACAGCATGATGCTGACATCGCCATGCTTCACCGTAGGGATGGTGCCAGGTTTCCTCCAGAAGTGACGATTGGCATTCAGGCCAAAGAGTTCATTCTTGGTTTCATCAGACCAGAGAATCTTGTTTCTCATGGTCTGAGAGTCTTTAGGTAACTTTTGGCAAATTCCAAGCAGGCTGTCATGTGCCTTTTACTGAGGAGTGGCTTCCGTCTGGCCACTCTACCATAAAGGCCTGATTGTTGGAGTGCTGCAGAGATGGTTTCCGTCAGGAAGGTTCTCCCATATCCACAGAGGAACTCTAGAACTCTGTCAGGGTGACCATCAGGTTCTTGGACGAGTCTTGGTGGTACCAAACTTCTTCCGTTTAAGATTGATGGAGACCACTGTGTTATTGGGGACCTTCAATGCTGATGACATTTTTTGGTACCCTTCCCCAGTCTCGGATCTCTACGGACAATTCCTTCGACCTCATGGCTTGGTTTTTGCTCTGACATACACTGTCAACTGTGGGACCTTATATAGACAGTTGTGTGCCTTTCCAAATCATGTCCAATCAATTGAATTTACCACAAGTGGACTCCAATCAAGTTGTAGAAACATCTCAAGGATGATCAATTGAAACAGGATGCACCTGAGCTCAATTTTGAGTCTCATAGCAAAGTTTTCATTTCATAGCAATGTTTTCACTTCATCATTATGTGGTATTGTGTGTAGATTGCTGAGGATTTTTATTTATTTAATCAATTTTAGAATAAGGCTCTAATGTAACGAAATGTAGAAAAAGTCAATGGGTCTGAATACTTTCTGAAGGCACTGTATTTAGTATAGTTTTATCTAAAAAGTATAACTTTTTAATGTTTCACTATAAAAACAAAATAAATAAAATATTCACTGAGGATGGTCCTCCCGCTCCTCCTCTGAGGACCCTCCACTGGTGTATTGAATATAAAATACAGTAACTTACTAAACACTAGCATTTTGTAAGTTACTGTCAAATTCACGGCAACCCCTTTACAGTGTAGGCACAGTATATCCCCATCAAGTAAAGTGTTATCCAGAGAGAGAGAGAGTGATTGGGTTGAGTGTGAATGTGAACAATAGTTACTTAAACACTTGAAGTACTCCCCTGCCACGAACTTGACATTCTCCAGGAACTTGACCACAAGTTCAAAGCAGCTCAGTTTGGCCTGAAGTAGATTTTATTTCTGTGAACATAGTTGTTTCTATCTAGGTAAGATAGTGGACTGTGGACATATCTTGCACTTGGAGTATTTGATAAATGTAGTATTCGTAGTCCTAGCTTTTAGAGTTTGGAAAGAACATGTTCCTATCAGCACCAGAACTCTGAAGTGAAGCGTGTTAGTTTTTTCCCCTCTTGTGATCATATTTGCTGTTATTTTTGTATTATTTTGTTATTACTACAGCAGCACTACTGCATAATTTGTCTGAAAAAAGTAGGCCGTTCAATATGGAGCAAACGAGTGCTACAGAATGTATGACTAATCGTGCTTATAGTCATCTGTGTCTTGCATTTCCAGGCAAGGTTTTATTGCCCCGTGTAGCTCAGTTGGTAGAGCATGGTGTTTGCAACGCCAGGGTTGTGGGTTCGATTCCCACGGGGGGCCAGTATGAAAAATTTATGCACTCACTAACTGTAAGTCGCTCTGGATAAGAGCGTCTGCTAAATGACTAAAATGTAAAATGTAAAAAAAACTGACATACTATTCATGCAACAGGAAAGGAGCTGCGCAGGGTCAGCCTTACAGCATTACCCTTGTAGCAGTTTAGGGGGTTTTGCTTAAGGCCAAAATGACAGTAGGGGATGGCACCAGCCCTGGGTGTTGTACCCCCCCCCGGTCAGTAACACCAACAACTATCTGGCTCACTCCCACCAGATTTTTCTACTAAAATATATTTTTCTACTATAGTGAAAAGGGAATTTATTTTGAAGACCCCTTATGAGATGTTGAATAAATGTGTAATTAATGTGAATAAGGGAATGCCATACTTATGTGACTGACCATTTGATTCTCTCAGCTTCTTGCCGTGGAGATCGACACACCAGAAAGATTCAGCGCCACGGCGGACATCGTCATTCATCTCCTCGACACAAACGACAACGCTCCCAAGTTCTCCTCCGATTACTATATCGCCAGAATTCCCGAAAACTCTCCCGGCGGCTCCAATGTTGTGTCTGTAACGGTAAGGCTGGAAAGCTTGAGTCCCGCCCCATTCCCATTCTATCCCACCTAAAAATACATCCCAAAGCCAATGTACGTCATTCACTCCAGGCGGAGGCATGGCAATTTAAGCAAAATTATGAAGTGAGACATTTGTTCTCTAAATATGGAGTTATTGGGTTAGGATAATATGTAAAAACATGTAGATAAAAGCTAGGGGAGGTAAGCTGCCAGATGGCTATCACTTTCATTTCGTTGTGTAATACCTAAGTCCCAGATTTGTTTCTCATGCTCAGCAGCACATGCTGCTGCTGCAGTCCAGAATTATTCACTTTTTTAATAACATTTTACTGCAGTTGGCTAAATCAGGGTCACACAGAGTGATTATTGGTAGTCTTAAACAAATATACTTTGAAACAAAAGTATACATCTCACACATAGTTGTAATTTATTCAATTTTGAGTTTGCATCCCAAAATTACATATTATATACATCACAGTTGACTGAAATATAACAAACTGTTTGACATAGAAACACCGGATTTTCGTCAGTACAAAAACTAACATATTTATTAATAACATTCCACCCATGAGGCCAAAGAGGACGCTTTTGGTCATTGACTGCAGGAAAGGGCTACGTGAAGTGTGACTCCATTTTCTTTGAGATATGGTAGTATTTATGTTTGACTTTGTCATTCTTTTAGTATTTTATCTATCCATCCTCCTATTCCAAATAACACACCAACATTTCCATTGGTTTCCTATTTCCACTGCAAAAGACCAAAGACCCGGTGTGAACATCAGCATTATAGATTTTTGAATTAATACGGTTTTCATTTCCATCCTTTTCCAGTATCCTTAAATAAACGCTCCTTGCATAATAGTCAGTGTGAGAGAGCTCAGGGGTGTTTGTGTCTGTGGGAGGTAGTAATAGGTGAGGGTAGTGGCCCCCTGGAACCTTTGTCCCTTTGTGTGGTTAATCTGTACACTGAGATCAAGAGCACTGGGTGGTGGGGGTTCACTGTTAAATCCTGCCCTTGCGTGAATGGGACAGAGGTTCACCACTGTGATCCCAGGCAATTTCAATCAGCTAATGAGCAGCAAGCCAGTGATTTTGGCCACAGAGAGACAGGCAGTGAACAGAGCCGGCACTCCTGCAATGACAGAGAAACAGATTAACCTCATACATGTTAAGAGACATTCTTTATACACTGTAATGGAAAACTTTAAATTATATGGTTGTTTTTTTTGTATTATCAGCAGTAAAATACTCTGAAATGTTTTATTGCAGCATATTGTGAATTATTGTGCATTGTGGAAAGATGTTGTGGCTGGGGAAAGAATTGCTGTATTTCGAATGGTATTGTAATTCCATCCCACATAGTACAGTACCATACCTTATTTTTGGAGTGCCACAAATATTTTGACCACTAGTGGGTGCGTGGTATTGTTGTTTCTGGCTCATTAACATATTTTGATGCGTGCCTCGTAAGTGCCCATATTTGTTGCACCCGTGAGTGAGAATGCTGTACCAATTTAACCTCTATGTGGTTTATTGCCCTATCAATTTAAAATGTTTAGGGGACAGATTGGAGTGGTCGCAAGTCTTTAACCTTAAATAGTTGAGCATTTTGATCTGTTTTGCTCTGTTTTGTCGCTGTCAGTTTGGACGCCTTTGTAATGAAGCATCTAGAAGTGCAAGTGATATAAAACACCAAATATTCATTAATATGCTGTAATGTTTGTAAACAGTTTACCTAGCAGCCAACCTGCTTGCACTAATCCCTTGTAATTACAGTTTTTAAAAATAATAATACAAACCCCTTCCCTCAACGGATGTCATTCATCCATTCATTCTGCTTAGTAGCATCAAATTTTTTTTTTACAGTATAATATAGTCCATTACACAATACTTGCTTTGATACCGTATTTAAATTACAGTAGATGTACTGTAATAGGAAATACTGAATTTTACTTGCCACCGAGCTGCCTGTAAGCTAATGTCAAAATCACGGTAACCCCCTTCACAGCAAGGTTTTTATAGTAAACAAAAACTGAAACTAAAATAACAAATTAAATTGCTAAAACAATTTAGTAAACTGAAATAAAAATTAAAACGAAAAACATTTGAAAAACTGAAACTATACTGAAACTATTATATTTTACTGCAAAACAAACAAAAATAAAAACCATCATAAATTATGTTTAGTTATAGTTTATTTAGTGTAAACTTTGGGCAAAAATCAAATTAGGTTTTTACGTTTTCTTTTTAATGGGGTTTTCAAGCTGTTTTTCCGAATGGGGTTTTTGAGCTTCTGAATCTGGCTGGTAAATGCTGCCAGTAGATGCCAATGTTTCAAATAAGCCTAGCTTGTGCATCACTATCACTAGCTAACAGGGAACAAATCCAAGGGTGTGCATGGAATGTGACTGTACCAAGCAAGAACAGCTGGTGAAGTTGCTGGAGCCATTCGCAATCCACACCGACCAACTTCAAATTGACAGCCAGTCGCTGTCTGATGTGGTGCTGTGCCTTTTCAAACTTGAGGCACACTTGCATTCAACTACTGTTGGAAAACAGTTGGCACAGGTCCTCCTGAAGTCACTGCTTGAGCACTTCGCCTGCATACTGAAACCTCTGACAGACAACTTCGATCCAACCCCTGCAGCAGCTTGCCTGATGGACCCAAGTGTGTTTATGTCACTTCGCTCAACAGAGATGGAGCCACTGATAAGGGAAACAGAGTATTTTGTACTTCAGCAAATCAAAGAGTACAGCCGTGGAGCAGCAAGACACAGGGAAGATGCTAGCATGATGAATCCAGCAAGCATCTCGACCACAGTCCTTCAGAAATATAACTTCCTTGCATCGAAGATTGTGTCGGAGGTCACTTCCCAGCCAGAGGGTCACCTGGCAGGGGATTAAGTGCCCCGTGTGAGCTGTGGAAATACCTGGAAGAGGTAAAGGGGGGCATGTTTACAGAGTCACCTCTCCAGTTCCGGCAGGCAAGGATGGCTGTTTATCAAAGCTGTGCCCTTTTCATTTTACTTTTATTTAACTAGGCAAGTTAGTTAAGAACAAATTGTTATTTACAATGACGGCCTACACCGGCCAAAACCGGACGACACTGGGCCAATTGTGCACCGCCCTATGGGACTCCCAATCACGGCCGGTTGTGATACAGCCTGAAATCGAACAAGGGGGTCTGTAGTGACGCCTCAAGCACTGAGATGCAGTGCCTAAGACCGCTGCGCCACTCGGAAGCCCTGATGTACTCGATCTGGTTTCTGCCCCTGCATCCCAAGCGTTCGTGGAGAGAATATTCTCTGTCTGTGGACAACTGTCATCAGGCTTGAGAAACCTAACGACCACCTCTCTGGAACACAGTCTTCTTGAAGATAAACCATAAGATCTTGTATGATTGAAGAGAAACACACACACACACACACACACACACTGACTTGCTCAGATCCAATTGAAATGTATTGGTCGCATGCACAGATTTGCAGGTGTTATCGCAGGTGCAGCGAAATGCTTGTGTTTCTAGCTCCAAAAGTGCAGTAATACATAGAAATACAAAATAATCATAATCAATAATAATCATAATAATCATAATTCCAAAAGTTAAATGAAGAAATGAAGAAATATCAGAACGAGCACTGTCAGAGTCCAGAAAATAAATAAATACATATCAGAACCCTTTGCTTTTTCCACATTTTGTTACGTTACAGCCTTAATCTAAAATGGATTAAATAAATGGGGATGGGATGTAGCTCCGTTGATAGAGCATGGCGTTTGCAACGCCAGGGTTGTGGGTTCGATTCCCACGGGGGGCCAGTATAAAAAAAATATATATGTATTCACTAACTGTAAGTCGCTCTGGATAAGAGCGTCTGCTAAATGACTAAAATGTAAATGTAAATGTAAATAAAAATCCTTAGCAATCCACACACAATACCCCACAATGACAAAGCAAAAACTGGTTTTTAGAAATTTTTGCAAATGTATTACAAATAAAAAAAACAGAAATACCTTATTTACATAAGTATTCAGACCCTTTGCTATGAGACTCGAAATTGACCTCAGGTGCATCCTGTTTCCATTGATAATCCTTGAGATGTTTCTACAACTTGATTGGGGTCCACCTGTGTTAAATTCAACTGATTGGACATGATTAGGAAAGGCACACACCTCTCTATAAAATGTCCCACAGTTGACAGTGAATGTCAAAGCAAAAACCAAGCCATGAGGTCAAAGGAATTGTCCATAGAGCTCTGTGACAGGACAGTGTTTTGGCACAGATCTGGGGAAGGGTACCAAAAAATGTCTGCAGCATTGAAGGTCCCCAAGAACACAGTGGCCTCCATCAATCTTAAACGGAAGAAGTTTGGTACTATGAAGACTCTTCTTAGAGCTGGCCTCCCAGCCAAACTGAGAAATCAGGGGAGAAGGGCCTTGGTCAGGAAGGTGACCAAGAATCCAATGGTCACTCTGACAGAGCTCTAGAGTTCCTCTGTGGAGATGGGATAACCTTCCAGAAGGAAACCATCTCTGCAGCACTCTACCAATCAGGCCTTTATGGTAGAGTGGCCAGACGGAAGCCACTCCTCAGTAAAAGGCACATCACAGCATGCTTGGAGTTTGCCAAAAGGCACCTAAAGACTCTCATACCATGAGAAACAAGATTCTCTGGTCTTGATGAAACCAAGATTAAACTCTTTGGCCTGAATGCCAAGTGTCACTTCTGGAGGAAACCTGGCACCATCCCTATGGTGAAGCATGGTGGTGGTAACATCACGCTGTGGGGATGTTTTTCAGCGGCAGGGACTGGGAGACTAGTCAGGATCGAGGCAAAGATGAACGAAGCAAAGTACAGAGAGATCCTTGATGAAAACCTACTCCTGAGCACTCAGGACCTCAGACTGGGGCGAAGGTTCACCTTCCAACAGGACAACGACCCTAAGCACACAGCCAAGACAACACAGGAGTGGCTTTGGGACAAGTCTCTGAATGTCCTTGAGTGGCCCAGCCAGAGTCCGGACTTGAACCCGAACGAACATCTCTGGAGAGACCTGAAAATAGCTGTGCAGCAACGCTCCTCATCCAACCTGACAGAGCTTGAGAGGATCTGCAGAGAAGAATGGGAGAAACTCCCCAAATACAGGTGTGCCAAGCTTGTAGCATCATACCCAAGACTCTGGGCTGTAATCACTGCCAAAGGTGCTTCAACAAAGTACTGAGTAAAGGGTCTGAATACTTATGTAAATGTGATATTTCAACTTTTCTTTAAATATAAATTAGCAAAAATTGATAAAATCCTGTTTTTGCTTTGTCATTATGGGGTATTGTATGCAGATTGATGAGGGGAAAAAACTATGTAATACATTTTAGTATAAGGCTGTAACCTAACAAAATGTGGAAAAAGTCAAGGGATCTGAATACCTTCCGAAGGCACTGAATATATATAATGGTGTTTATAGACAGTATGGACAGTATATGAATAGAAAAGGTGTGTACACCAGTAGTTATATAGGATAATCCATGACTAGAATACAGTGTAGACATACAGTGAGGGAAAAAAGCATTTGATCCCCTGCTGATTTTGTACGTTTGTCCACTGACAAAGAAATGATCAGTCTATGATTTTAATGGTAGGTTTATTTGAACAGTGAGAGACAGAATAACAACAACAAAATCCAGAAAAACTCTTGTCAAAACTGTTATAAATTGATTTGCATTTTAATGAGGGAAATAAGTATTTGACCCCCTCTCAATAAGAAAGATTTCTGGCTCCCAGGTGTATTTTATACAGGTAATGACCTGAGATTAGGAGCACACTCTTAAAGAGAGTGCTCCTAATCTCAGTTTGTTACCTTTATAAAAGACACCTGCCCACAGAAGCAATCAATCAATCAGATTCCAAACTCTCCACCATGGCCAAGACCAAAGAGCTCTCCAAGGATGTCAGGGACAAGATTCTAGACCTACACAAGGCTGGAATGGGCTACAAGACCATCGCCAAGCAGCTTGGTGAGAAGGTGACAAAAGTCGGTGCGATTATTCGCAAATGGAAGAAACACAAAAGACCTGTCAATCTCCCTCTGCCTGGGGCTCCATGCAAGATCTCACCTCGTGGAGTTGCAATGATCATGAGAATGGTGAGGAATCAGCCCAGAACTACACGGGAGGATCTTGTCAATGATCTCAAGGCAGCTGGGACCATAGTCACCAAGAAAACAATTGGTAACACACTACGCCGTGAAGGACTGAAATCCTGCAGCGCCCGCAAGGTCCCCCTGCTCAAGAAAGCACATATACATGCCCATCTGAAGTTTGCCAATGAACATCTGAATGATTCAGAGGAGAACTGGGTGAAAGTGTTGTGGTCAGATGAGACCAAAATGGAGCTCTTTGGCATCAACTCAACTCGCTGTGTTTGGAGGAGGAGGAATGCTGCCTATGACCCCAAGAACACCATCCCCACCGTCAAACATGTAGGTGGAAACATTATGCTTTGGGGGTGTTTTTCTGCTAAAGGGACAGGACAACTTCACCGTATCAAAGGGACGATGGACGGGGCCATGTACAGTCAAATCTTGGGTGAGAACCTCTTTCCCTCAGCCAGTGCATTGAAAATGGGTCATGGAAGATGGGTATTCCAGCATGACAATGACCCAAAAAACACGGCCAAGGCAACAAAGGAATGGCTCAAGAAGAAGCACATTAAGGTCCTGGAGTGGCCTAGCCAGTCTCCAGACCTTAATCCCATAGAAAATCTGTGGAGGGAGCTGAAGGTTCAAGTTGCCAAACGTCAGCCTCGAATACTTAATGAATTGGAGAAGATCTGCAAAGAGGAGTGGAACACAATCCCTCCTGAGATGTGTGCAAACCTGGTGGCCAACTACAAGAAACGTCTGACCTCTGTGATTGCCAACAAGGGTTTTGCCAACAAGTACTAAGTCATGTTTTGCAGAGGGGTCAAATACTTATTTCCCTCATTAAAATGCAAATCAATTTATAACATTTTTGACATGCGTTTTTCTGGATTTTTTTGTTGTTATTCTGTCTCTCACTGTTCAAATGAACCTACCATTAAAATTATAGACGGATCATGTCTTTGTCAGTGGGCAAACGTACAAAATCAGCAGGGGATCAAATACTTTTTTCCCTCACTGTATGAAGTGGGTAAAACAGTATGTAAACATTATTCATGTGACCAGTGTTCAATGACTCTATGTACATAGGGTAGCAGTCTCTAAGGTGCAGAGTAGAGTAATGGGTGGTAGCCGGCTAGTAACAGTGACTAAGGTTCAGGGCAGGGTACTGGGCGGATGCCGGCTAGTGGTGACTGATGGCCTGGAGATAGAAGCTGTTTATCTGTCTCTCGGTTCCAGCTTTGGTGCATCTGTATTGTCTCTGCCTTCTACATGGAAGAGGTGTGAACTGGCCTTGGCTCAGGTGGCTGAGAACTCATATTGTAAATGGCTCCTAGATTCCCATGTATAGGCTACTTTCTGTCCCTAAAACTGAAACGAAATAATATAAAAACGAAATATAAATGTGTTTATGCAACACCAAAAAAAACGAGTACATCAACTCTGAAAACGAACTGAAACTAAATATAATTTCAAATAAAAATCTAAAAACTAATAGAAATAAAAACGAATATTAAATAAATAAAAATAGAATAACCTTGCTTTACAGTGTAGGTGACCCCATGTTATTATGGCACATTATTGTCTACCTTGATTAGGGGATTTAGGCGTCAATACTGTTTGAACTCAGTCCTTTCAGGAGTGGAATTGAAATAAATGAATTGAGAATTCATTATAGAAACTCAGAGGGAATATTTATGTGAATTGAATGAAATGCTAATTGTTTTTTTCTGTCAAGAAAGTTGGTGTCTAATCAAATACATGTCTTGTTTTGTGTTCTTTCTCTCTGTTTCTCTTTGTCTCTCTCTCTCTCACACACACACACACACAGGCAACAGATCCAGATTCAGGCTTTTGGGGAAAAGTCAAGTACTCAATCTACGGCTCAGGGGCTGATTTGTGAGTAGCATCACCCAATATCTCTCTCTCTCTCTCTCTCTCTCGCTCTCTCGCTCTCTCGCTCTCTCTCTCGCTCTCTCGCTCTCTCTCTCGCTCTCTCGCTCTCTCTCTCGCTCTCTCGCTCTCTCTCTCGCTCTCTCGCTCTCTCTTTCTGTATGTGCCTCTGTCTGCCGCACTCACTCCCTCTCTTTCTCTATTCCACCCACCCACCCAACCCCTGCATCTCATTCTCTATATTCAGCAGTGGAGTGATTATGTCAATAAAGAGCCAGGGATTCAGTAGATATACCAGCTGGTGAGGATCCATCTGACCAGAATAAACCCCAGCAAAAAAACAAAAAGCACAATCGCTTACGTAACATTATTAGTGGGCGATGCAGACAATTTATCAATATGGAGAAAAATAGGCTCAGGCTCACCACACAAAATGGCCCTTGTCTGGTATGAAAATGACCATGAGAGTTATTTTATTAGAGGAACATCTAAGATTTTGCCAAGTGAGTGTTAAAAAATAGATAAAGAAATAAAGAATTAAAGAAATTAACACTTGTGGTTATGCTGAACCAATGATGATGAAAAAATAATGGATATAAGGTATCTCAAATGAACCTGAACAAAAAGTAATGGTTCACTTTGAGGCCAACTCAAATTCATCCAGTATGTTAAACAATAAGCTTGCTGGCAGAGATGCTATCTATGAGTGAGCACTAAAGTGGGCTAAAGTAGATACCTCACTGTAAGCTGTGGCATTACATTTCCATTATTCTCTTTTTATCGTTGAACATACCTCCTTTATTGTGCATTCACATAAGCTTACTGGCCCTTTCTGAGGATTTGCTTGTATTTTCCTTCTGCTCTCTTTTATTAGATTTCAAACAGAGCGCTTGAATACCTCAAATATTCTCATTCTGTTATGCAACTTCAGAAAAACAGGATCAAACTGTCATCACTTCTCTCTGTCTAACTCAATCAAATACAGTACCCACAACACTCAACCAGCTCTAACCTTCTAGAACAGTCATATTTAATCCTGACCCTGTTGACCCACAGTGTGTTCTGTGCAGGATTTTGTTTTAGCTCAGCGCTAGCTACACTAACACACCTGATTCAACTCATCATCACTCATCATTAAGCCCTTCAGTGGACTTGGACTGAACAAACTCCTGCTCACCCTGTAGGTCCGAAGGACAAGGTTCGAAGAACACACCTCTAGAACCTTCCAAAATATAATAAATGACATCATCCAGTCATCAGAGTCTCAATATCCAACCCAGAAATGCACAAAGCTAAATATGAACCATATGATTGGTACCAGCTCAGACAGGCCAGGTGTATGCCAGTTGGCAGCGCAAGACAGGCATGGCAAATCAGTCTCACTAAGCCCCTTTCACCTGGTACCAAGAACAGAATTTTGTAGAATTTGTGTATTTTTGGACCACTATTTGATAGTGAATGTGGAGCAGTACATATAGGTTAGAGGAGTAAATAGGGAAAGTTGCAGTTTGATCTAAAATTGACATAAAGGATGTGGAAACCTATATAATAGTGCACTTGATTTTCATAATGTCGGTATGACACATAATTATTACCTAAGGTTGGTTTAAAATACTTCAATTATTGCAATCAATGTGACAATACAATTGATCAGATATCGGGAATTGGTATTTCATTGATTTTTTGGGGGCGGGGTGTAGAAAGAGAGATCTCCTCAGCCAGGGATGGGCAAAATTACAAAATACAATTACAAAATACAATTACAAAATACAATTACAAAATACCATAAAGATCAATGTATCAAAATAAACTACAAAATACTTGTATTTTGAAATGTATTTCATTAAAATACATGTCATTTGTATTTTAAAATACAGAAATACATTTGCAAGTAGCCGGCCCTAACAGCAACAACATTCTCAGTAACGGTTACAGAAACGTTTTATTTGCTATGACTGTGATACAGTATGTGTTGCTTATTTACCTTAATTGAATGGACTGACTTTAAGTCACTCTGGGTAAGAGTGTCTGCTAAATGACCAAAATGTAAATGCAGTGCATTCTGAAAGTATTCAGACCCCTTGACTTTTTGCACATTTTGTTACATTATAGCCTTATTCTACAATTGATTAAATATGTGTTTTTCCTCATCAATCTACACACAATACCCCATAATGACAAAGCAAAAACAGCTTTTTAGAAATTTTTACAAATGTATTAAAAATAAAAACAGAAATACCTTATTTACGTAAAACTGTGTAGTGTGTAGTTCAGCCCAGTGTAGTTCAGCCCAGTGTAATACAAATGGCAAAATACGCAGAAGTAACTGAAATATATTTCAATTTTACATTTTAGTCATTTAGCAGACGCTCTTATCCAGAGCGACTTACAGTTAGTGAGTGCATACATTTTTCATACTGATGTGTGTGTACAGCGCTATAGTCGCTATGCTAGCAGAAATGATGTGAGTGTACAGCGCTATAGTTGCTATGCTAGGAGAACTGATGTGAGTGTACAGCGCTATAGTCGCTATGCTAGCAGAACTGATGTGAATGTACAGCGCTATAGTCGCTACGCTAGCAGGGAGCAGTGATGTGAGTTTACAGCGCTATAGCCGCTACGCTAGCAGTCAGTATTGATGTGAGTGTACAGTGCTATAGTTGCGTAAATAGCAGTCAGAATTAATGTGATTGGATAGCACTATAGACGCTACACTAGCAGTCGGAAATGATGTGAGTGTACAGCGCTACAGTTGCTATGCTAGCAGAACTGATGTGAGTGTACATCGCTATAGTCGCTCGGCTAGCATTCAGAAGTAATGTGAGTGTACAGCGCTATAGTCACTACGCTAGCAATCAGAATTGATGTGAGTGTTCAGCGCTATAGTCGCTACGTTAGCAGAGAGCGGAACTCTCTGTCCTAAGCTCTGTAAATTCCTGTAACATTTTGAACGTTTCACCCCTACTTAATGCTAGAACCGCCATAGGCCAACGGGCACTGACGTTTGATTTTGTACATTTAAAAAATCGACCTTCCCCCAAAAAAAGCTCCTTCCCTGACTTTTTCTGAATGTTTGTATTTTGTATTGCTAATTTGCCCGAATTTTGAAATCACAAACAGACAAGTATTTAGAGCCTTTTAACCAGTTTTTTTTCCCACACCTATTCCCAACTTAGCCCGCCAAGACAATGTGGTGTAGGACGTTGGTACCCAGCCAGGCTCTCTTTACTCACTGAATGAATGACAAATGGATGAATGGGCAATAATTGTGCACTTTACTTTACAATTTAATTTAAATTAGGCCTAATTGAATGCTAAGGAAGGTGGAGAGGTTGATTTAATTTAGAAAGTCAATAGTGCAATGATGAGTTTGTGTTATGCCTATTCATCAGCCTTGGCGCTCATGTTTATAGCAAATAATTTGACCGTGCGTCTTGCAGGTTGATATCATTTTCTTTTACATTTTACTTTGTATAAAGAAGCTGTTACTGGACTGTTTTATTTACTGTAACTCTATTACTAATCTGATTTATTGTAAGGGAAACTAAAACATGCTACTTGTTGCAGTAGGCCTTTAGAATAATGCAAAACATCCTTGACTCTATCCGAGTTGATGAGCGAAGGGAAGCAAACGATGCCAGCCCACTGAATGAATGACAAATGGATGAATGGGCGATAATTGTGCACATTATTTCATAATCAAATTTAAATTAGGCCTAACTTAATGATAAGGAGGGTGAAGAGGTTGATTTGATTTAGAACAACAATAGTGTAATGATGAGTTTGTGTTATGCCTATTTATCATCGTTGGCGCTCAGTTTAATAATTTGACCGAATGATACCATTCTCTTTTACATTTTACTTTGTCATTCTAAATTCTAAAGGCACATCTGAGCTATATTTGTTGCAGGTGCATGGTAACAATTGAATAACACGACAAAAAAGAAAAACCCGCACAAGCTCTGACGAAGGCCTTCAGGCCGATACGTAAAGCTTATTAAAGAGCAGCGATACTAGCAAGAGCAGTGTGCGGGTTTCTTCTTTTTTCTCACATTTTACTTTGTAAAAATAAGCTGTTACGGGACTGTTTTATTTACTATAACTCTATTACTAATCACATTTACTGTAAGGGAAACGAAAACATGTTACGTGTTGCAGTGCCTTTTGAATCAAGCAAAACATATCCTTGACTCTATCCAAGTTGATGAGAAAGGGGAAACAAATGATGCCAGTCAGCCTGCACAGCCGTCCCATCGAATCTACACCTAAACTATTCCAAAACTAATTTCACACATAATAAGAGTTAGCCTATGGACAAGATTCAATTGACAATAGTCTGATGAGTGACAGTATTATCAGTTGTCAAATTGTACATAAAGAGATGGGTGCATCTTGTAATTGACAGATGCAGGGAAAGGAGCATCACTTTATCAAATCCTCCTTCAGAGTCACATGCAGATACATTTATCTTTTTCCAAGAATATCTGCTCTGTCCATGTGTTCAGCACATGACCACTGGCGTGGCAGCATTGCTCTGGCTACTAAGCAGACTAGTAACATAATACATGTAAAATTCGCTATTCTGTTTTCTTTTAAATTAATTTTCTTATTTCCACAGTGTTTCTTTAGACCTGCCAAAACAAAATTTTAATGGACTAGTGGTTTTTAGTTTTTACATATAGCCTAGAGTAACATAAACTAATGAAAATGCTATTATGTTCTTTGAAACAATAACTTTTAGTTTTCTAATGTTGCCTAAGACCTTTATAAACACAACCAAAGTATTATTCTTCAGATAGCATATACGAAATGTATTTATTAGACTGTTGGAATGTTGATGCGTCATTGGTTGAAAGTGTCTAAAATTGACTTAAGAACTACACTTTTCACTACGACTTTGTTAAATCATACAAAACATGTAATTGACTCTATCTAAACAAATAACTATTGTTGTTATATTTTTACATGGATATCTATTCATGAAATTCATGCTTTAAAATTGTTTATGCACTATTTATCAAGCCTTGGTGCTTATGTTTGTGCACCTTGCGGGTTGATATGCATCTGATGCGTATGCTAAATGGGACGCCCGGCAATGTTCTCAACGTTCTCTAATAGGTACTTATAGGCTGAAAGGCCAGGCGGTTCTAGTGTTAATAAGCCTCTGTTTCCTGCCATGCGCAAACATTACCGACCTGCAGTCCTCACTCTAGTCATGCCTCCATATCCACCTCCACCTCCTTTCCTCTTCCCTGTGCTTTGCTGTGCTGTACCATAGTGGCTAATCCTGTAATGGGATTGGAGGAGGAAATAGTTTGTTCTTAAGGCACGGCCAATTAGCTTGCAGTGTGACACAGTGACAGCAGGAGAGAGGAAAAGTCCCCTAGTGACTTAATTGAGACCAGGCCAAAGACAACACAGTACTGTTTATTAATTTGTGCTGTTGATGGTCGAGTGACATACAGTCAGGTCCATAAATATTTGGACATTGAACAAGTGATTATTATTTTAGCTGTCTACCACAGCATATTGGAGTTGAAATGTAAATAATGAATATGAGCTGAAAGTGCAGACTTTCAGCTTTAATTTGAGGGTATTTACATCCAAATCGGGTGAACAGTGTGTATGCACTTTTTATATGTGGTTCCCCCCTTTTTAAGGGACCAAAAGTAATTGGACAATTGGCTGCTCAGCTGTTCCATGGCCAGATGTGTGTTATTCCCTCATTAGTTCATTTACAAGTAAGCAGATACAAGGTCTAGAGTTGATTTCAAGTGTGGCATTTGCATTTGGAATCTGTTGCTGTTAACCCTCAATATGAAGTCCAAAGAGCTGTCACTGTCAGTGAAACAAGCCATCATTAGGCTGAAAAATCTAAACAAACCCATCAGAGAGATAGCAAAAACATTAGGTGATCAACTATTTGGTACATTCTTAAAAAGAAAGAACGCAATGGTGAGCTCAGGAACACCAAAAGGCCCGGAAGACCACGGAAAACAACTGTGGTGGATGACAGAATCATTATTTCCCTGGTGAAGAAAACCCCCTTCACAACAGTTGGCCAGATCAAGAACACCCTCCAGGAGGTAGGCGTATCTGTGTCAAAGTCAACAATCAAGAGAAGACTTCACCAGAGTAAATACAGAGGTTTTACGACAAGATGTAAACCATTGGTAAGCCTCAAAAACAGGAAGACCAGATTAGAGTTAGCCTAAAAACATCTTAGAAAGCCTGTACAGTTCTGGAACAACATCCTATGGACAGATGATACAAATATCAACTTGTACCAGAATGATGGGAAGAGAAGAGTATGGAGAAGGGAAGGAACTGCTCATGATCCGAAGCATACCACCTCATCTGTGAAGCATGGTGGAGGTCGTGTTATGGCGTGGGCATGTATGGCTGCCAATGGAACGGGTTCCCTTGTATTTATTGATGATGTGACTGCTGACAAAAGCAGCAGGATGAATTCTGAAGGGTTTAGGGCTATATTATTGGTCAGATTCAGTCAAATGCTTCAAAACTCAGTGGACGGCGCTTCACAGTGCAGATGGACAATGACCCGAGGAATACTGCGAAAGCAACCCAATACCTTTTTAAAGCAAAGAAGTGGAATGTTCTGCAATGGCCAAGTCAATCACCTGACCTGAATCCAATTGAGCATGCATTTTACTTGTTGAAGCCAAAATGCCCCATGAACAAGCAGGAACTGAAGACAGCTGCAGTAATGGCCTGTCAGAGCATCACCAGGTAAGAAACCCAGCATCTGGCGGTGTCTATTGGTTCCAGACTTCAGGCAGTCATTGACTGCAAAGGATTTGCAACAAAGTATTAAAACTCACAATTTAATTTATGATTATCTTAGTTTGTCCAATTACTTTTGAGCCCCTAAAATTGGGGGGCTATGTATAAAAATGGTTGTAATTCCTACACGGTTCATACAATAATTTTGACAAAACCCTTAAATTAAAGATGAAAGTCTACACTTAAAGCACATGATTGTTTCCTTTCAAATCCATTGTGGTGGTGTACAGAGCCAAAATGATGCAAATTGTGTTAATGTCCAAATACTAATGGACCTGACTGTACATGTATCATATCATATTGTATAAAGTGCTTTGAGTCTTGACTGTAATTGCATAACTTAAGGTTTACAGTGCCTTCCACTTGAAGTTAGTGTGGCCTAATGCTTGTAGAACTAAACACCCACCATTTTGTTGAAAAATATGAAGGACCCACAGGCTATAATGTGTAAATTAGTATAAATGTTGAGAGGGGTTGGGTGAAAAGTAACCTAGCGTAGCAGGCGTAGAAGAAACACCTGAAACTAGATCCCCACATTCTGGACTTAACGAGATTTTTTTTTTTAACTGTTGGAGTTACTCTTCTGCACTGTTCAACCAATCCAGTAAATGTGGCAGAGGAGTTAAGATGGAGTGTTGTCTTGTTAACATCCAAAAGCGGAAGTGATATCACAGGGTCTCTCTTCCATTTTCCCTTCAAACCGGAACATCCGGTTGTTTACACCCCCGCAGAGGCTAGTTGAAAAGATGCAAGTTGAACTGTTGAAAACAGATAAAAAGGCTATTATCTAATCTGGGATGTTTCCTTCTTTTTTAGGATAATCTATTGATAGTTTCCTCTTCACAGAACAAAACAGCTATATTGACTTTCAAGGAGTAATGCCTTCAGACAGAATTATCCAACTTTCCTGTGACATACTGTCCGCTTAACATTTTAGCTGTTCATCCAACAGTTTTTCTTTATTTTTACAATTGTTTTTACATTGTAGACTGATAGAGAAGACCTCAACACTATGAAATAACACATATGGAATCATGTAGTAACCAAAAAAGTGTTAAACAAATACAAATATATTTTTTCAAATAGCCACCGTTTGCCTTGATGACAGCTTTGCATACTCTTGGCATTCTCTCAACCAGTTTCATGAGGTAGTCACCTGGAATGCATTTCAATTAACAGGTGTGCCTTCTTAAAAATTAATTTGTGGAATTTATTTCCTTCTTAATGCGTTTGAGCCAATCAGTTGTGTTGTGACAAGGTGTGTGTGTGTGGGGGGGGGGGGGGGGGGGGGGGGGTATACAGAAGATTGCCCTATTTGTTAAAAGACCAAGTCCATATTATGGCAAGAACAGCTCAAATAAGCAAAGAGAAACGACAGTCCATCATTACTTTAAGACATGAAGGTCAGGCAAAACGAAACATTTCAAGAACTTTGAAAGTCGCAAAAACCATCAAGCGCTATGATGAAACTGGCTCTCATGAGGACCGCCAGAGGAATGGAAAACCGAGAGTTACTCTGCTGCAGAGGATAAGTTCATCAGAGTTACCAGCCTCAGAAATTGCAGCCCAAATAAATGCTTCAAAGAGTTAAGTAACAGACACATCTCAACATCAACTGTTCAGAGGAGGATGTGTGAATAAGGCCTTCATGGTCGAATTGCTGCAAAGAAACCACTACTAAAGGACACCAATAAGAAGAAGAGACTTGCTTGGGCCAAGAAACAATAGCAATGGACATTAAACCGGTTGAAATGTGTCCTTTGGTCTGGAGTCCAAATTTGAGATTTTTGGTTCCAACCGCCGTGTCTTTGTGAGACGCGGTGTGGGTGAACGGATGATCTCTGCATGTGTATTTCCACCGTAAAGCATGGAGGAGGCGGAGATGTTATCGTGTGGGGGTGCTTTGCTGGTGACACTGTCTGTGATTTATTTAGAATTCAAGGCACACTTAACCAGCATGGCTACCACAGCATTCTGCAGCGATACACTACACCATCCCATGTGGTTTGGATTTAGTGGGACTATCATTTGTTTTTCAACAGGACAATGACCAGGCTGTGTAAGGGCTATTTTACCAAGAAGGAGAGTGATTGAGTGCTACATCAGATGACCTGGCTCCCATAATCCCCGGACCTCAACCGAATTGAGATGGTTTGGGATGAGTCGGACCGCAGAGTGAAGGAAAAGCAACAAACAAGTGCTCAGCATATGTGGGAACTCCTTCAAGACTGTTGGAAAAGCATTCCAGGTGAAACTGGTTGAGAGACTGCCAAGAGTGTGCAAAGATGTCATCAAGGCAAAGGGTGGCTATTTGAAGAACCTCAAATATAACATATATTTTCATTTATTTAACACTTTTTTGGTTACTACATGATTCCATATGTGTTATTTCATAGTTTTGAAGTCTTCTCTATTATTCTACAATTTAGAAAATAGTAAAAATAAAGAAAAACACTTGAATGATTAGGTGTTCTAAAACTTTTGAACGGTAGTGTATATACAAAAGTATGTGGACACCCCTTCAAATTAGTGGATTTGGCTATTTCAGGCACCCCCGTTGCTAAAAGGTGTGTAAAATTGAGCACACAGCCATGCAATCTCCATAGACAAACATTGTCTATGGAGATAGTAAGCTCTGTTATTGTGAAGTGGAAACGTCTAGGATCAACAACAGCTCAGCCACGAAGTGGTAGGCCACACAAGCTCGTAACACGTAAACATCGTCTGTCCTCGGTTGCAACACTCACTACTAAGTTCCAAACTGCCTCTGTTAGCACAAGAACTCTTCGTCATGAGCGTCATGAAATGGTTTTCCATGGCCGAGGAGCCGCACAAAAGCTTAATTAAGATCACCATGCGCAATGCCAAGCGTCAGCTGGAGTGGTTTAAATCTCGCCGCCATTGGGCTCTGGAGTAGTGGAAACGCGTTTTGTGGAGTGATGAATCACGCTTCACCATCTAGCAGTCCGACGGACGAATTTGGGTTTGGCGGATGCCAGGGGAACACTACCTGCCCCAATGCATAGTGCCAACTGTAAAGTTTGTGGAGGAGGAATTATGGTCTGGGGTTGTTTTTCATGGTTTGGGATAGGCCCTTTAGTTCCAGTGAAGGGAAATCTTAACACTACAGCATACAATGACATTCTAGACGATTCTGTCCTTCCAACTTTGTGGCAACAGTTTGGGGAAGGCCCTTTCCTATTTCAGCATGACAAAGCGAGGTCCATACAGAAATGGTTTATCGAGATCGGTGTTGAAGAACTTGCACGGAGCCCTGACCTCAACCCCATTGAACACCTTTGGGATTCATTGGAAAGCCGACTGCGAGCCAGGACTACTCGCCCAACATCAGTCCCTGACCTCACTAATGCTCTTGTGGCTGAATGGAGCAAGTCCCCGCAGCAATGTTCCAACATCTAGTGGAAAGCCTTCCCAGAAGAGTGGAGGCTGTTATAGCAAACTTCAGCTCCCTCCACAGATTTTCTATGGGATTAAGGTCTGGAGACTGGCTAGGCCACTCCAGGACCTTAATGTGCTTCTTCTTGAGCCACTCCTTTGTTGCCTTGGCCGTGTGTTTTGGGTCATTGTCATGCTGGAATACCCATCCACGACCCATTTTCAATGCCCTGGTTGAGGGAAGGAGGTTCTCACCCAAGATTTGACGGTACATGGCCCCGTCCATCATCCCTTTGATGCAGTGAAGTTGTCCTGTCCCCTTAGCAGAAAAACACCCCCAAAGCATAATGTTTCCACCTCCATGTTTGACGGTGGGGATAGTGTTCTTGGGGTCATAGGCAGCATTCCTCCTCCTCCAAACACGGCGAGTTGAGTTGATGCCAAATAGCTCGATTTTGGTCTCATCTGACCACAACACTTTCACCCAGTTCTCCTCTGAATCATTCAGATGTTCATTGGCAAACTTCAGACGGGCCTGTATATGTGCTTTCTTGAGCAGGGGGACTATGCGGGCGCTGCAGGATTTCAGTCCTTCACGGTGTAGTGTGTTACCAATTGTTTTTTTAGTGACTATGGTCCCAGCTGCCTTGAGATCATTGACAAGATCCTCCCGTGTAGTTCTGGGCTTATTCCTCACCGTTCTCATGATCATTGCAACTCCACGCGGTGAGATCTTGCATGGAGCCCCAGGCCGAGGGAGAGTGACAGTTATTTTGTGTTTCTTCCATTTGCGAATAATCGCACCAACTGTTGTCACCTTCTCACCAAGCTGCTTGGCGATGGTCTTGTAGCCCATTCCAGCCTTGTGTAGGTCTACAATCTTGTCCCTGACATCCTTGGAGAGCTCTTTGGTCTTGGCCATGGTGGAGAGATTGGAATCTGATTGATTGATTGCTTCTGTGGACAGGTGTCTTTTATATAGGTAACAAGCTGAGATTAGGAGCACTCCCTTTTAAGAGTGTGGTCCTAATCTCTGCTCGTTACCTGTATAAAAGACACCTGGGAGCCTGAAATCTTTCTGATTGAGAGGGGGTCAAATACTTATTTCCCTCATTAAAATGCAAATCAATATAACATTTTTGACATGCGTTTTTCTGGATTTTTTAGTTGTTGTTATTATGTCTCTCACTGTTCAAATAAATCTACCATTATAATTATAGACTGATTATTTCTTTATCAGTGGGCAAACGTACAAAATCAGCAGGGGATCAAATAATTTTTTCCCTCACTGTATATATATATACTGTATATTATATAAATATTTATTCAGGTTTTTCCCAGTTTTCATATTTCAAGTTATTACATGTTTCATGATTTACAATTTCAGATTACTTTATACAGTTAGTTAGTTACAAAAATCTTAGCTGTTTCAATTTTAAAAAAGTTACCCTGCTGACATAATTTTAAAACAAGTTATGTCAACTAGAGTTAACACATTTTTGTTACATTGTAATGTACTGTACGCATTCATACAAAGTTACATTTTATATCACCTCCCATCTTTTTGAAATAGATTACTTTTTACAATGTGTTTTATATCAGGTTCCTCAACCATGATTAAATAATGACCCAGATGCACCAGAAGACAGCTGTCAATTATTTTATAAATAAAAGAGAAATAACACCCAATATCTTACCCCATCCCAGGTTTCTGATTCATTCAGCATCAGGCATTATCTACACCCAGCAGTGGGCCAGCCTGGACGCGGAGGTAAAGTCCAAGTATAATTTCTATGTCAAAGCCGAGGACACAGAGGGCAAGTACAGCCTGGCTGAGGTCTTTGTGACCGTGCTGGACCTCAACGATCACCCGCCAGAGTTCAACGAGAACTTCCTGGAGAAGACCATGATCATAGGAGCGCTGGTGAAGATAGAGGTTTGTGTTGCCAGTTTTGAGACGATTAATCTTTGCCATTCCCCAAAGGGTGATTTGTTTGCAGCAATTACAAGAACAAGTCCAAAGCCAAGCATTACATGCATTTCTGTGTACAATAATAATATTAGATTTAGAGTTGAAGTCGGAAGTTTACATACACCTTAGACAAATACATTTAAACTCATTTTTCACAATTTCTGACATTTAATCCTAGTAGAAATTCACTGTCTTAGGTCAGTTAGGATCACCCCTTTATTTTAAGAATGAGAAATGTCAGAATAATAGTAGAGATAATGATTTATTTCAGCTTTTATTTATTTCATCACATTCCCAGTGGGTCAGAAGTTTACATACAATAATTTAGTATTTGGTAGCATTGCCTTTAAATTGTTTAACTTGGGTCAAACGTTTCTGGGTAGCCTTCCACAAACCCTCCACAATAAGTTGGGTGAATTTTGGCCCATTCCTCCTGACAGAGCTGGTGTAACTGAGTCAGGTTGGTAGGCCTCCTTGCTCGCACACGCTTTTTAAGTTCTGCCCACAAACGTTCTATAGGATTGAGGTCAGGGCTTTGTGATGGCCACTCCAATGCCTTGACTTTGTTTTGCCACAACTTTGGAAGTATGCTTGGGGTCATTGTCCATTTGGAAGACCATTTGCGACCAAACTTTAACTTCCTAACTAATATATAATAATATCATATGCCATTTAGTAGACGCTTTTATCCAAAGCGACATGAGTGCATACAGTCATGAGTGCATACATTTTTACTTACAGTGGGGAGAACAAGTATTTGATACACTGCCGATTTTGCAGGTGTTCCTACTTACAAAGCATGTAGAGGTCTGTCATTTTTATCATAGGTACACTTCAACTGTGAGAGACGGAATCTAAAACAAAAATCCAGAAAATCACATTGTATGATTTTTAAGTAATTAATGTGCATTTTATTGCATGACATAAGTATTTGATACATCAGAAAAGCAGAACTTAATATTTGGTACAGAAACCTTTGTTTGCAATTACAGAGATCATACGTTTCCTGTAGGTCTTGACCAGTTTTGTACACACTGCAGCAGGGATTTTGGCCCACTCCTCCTTACAGACCTTCTCCAGATCCTTCAGGTTTCGGGGCTGTTGCTGGACAATACGGACTTTCAGCTCCCTCAAAAAATGTTCTATTGGGTTCAGGTCTGGAGACTGGCTAGGCCACTCCAGGACCTTGAGATGCTTCTTACGGAGCCACTCCTTAGTTGCCCTGGCTGTGTGTTTCGGGTCGTTGTCATGCTGGAAGACCCAGCCACGACCCATCTTCAATGCTCTTACTGAGGGAAGGAGGTTGTTGGCCAAGATCTCGCGATACATGGCCCCATCCATCCTCCCCTCAATACGGTGCAGTCATCCTGTCCCCTTTGCAGAAAAGCATCCCCAAAGAATGATGTTTCCACCTCCATGCTTCATGGTTGGGATGGTGTTCTTGGGGTTGTACTCATCCTTCTTCTTCCTCCAAACACGGCGAGTGGAGTTTAGACCAAAAAGCTCTATTTTTGTCTCATCAGACCACATGACCTTCTCCCATTCCTCTTTTGGATCATCCAGATGGTCATTGGCAAACTTCAGACGGGCCTGTACATGCGCTGGCTTGAGCAGGGGGACCTTGCGTGCGCTGCAGGTTTTTAATCCTTGACGGCGTAGTGTGTTACTAATGGTTTTCTTTGAGTCTGTGGTCCCAGCTCTCTTCAAGTCATTGACCAGGTCCTGCCGTGTAGTTCTGGGCTGATCCCTCACCTTCCTCATGATCATTGATGCCCCACGAGGTGAGATCTTGCATGGAGCCCCAGACCGAGGGTGATTGACCGTCATCTTGAACATCTTCCAATTGCGCCAACAGTTGTTGCCTTCTCACCAAGCTGCTTGCCTATGGTCCTGTAGCCCATCCCAGCCTTGTGCAGGTCTACAATTTTATCCCTGATGTCCTTACACAGCTCTCTGGTCTTGAACATTGTGGAGAGTTTGGAGTCTGTTTGATTGAGTGTGTGGACAGGTGTCTTTTATACAGGTAACGAGTGGAGAACAGGAGGGCTTCTTAAATAAAAACTAACAGGTCTGTGAGAGCCGGAATTCTTACTGGTTGGTAGGTGATCAAATACTTATGTCATCCAATAAAATGCAAATTAATTACTAAAAAATCATACAATGTAATTTTCTGGATTTTTTATTCCGTCTCTCACAGTTGAAGTGTACCTATAATAAAAATTATAGACCTCTACATGCTTTGTAAGTAGGAAAACCTGCAAAATCGGCAGTGTATCAAATACTTGTTCTCCCCACTGTATGGATGGTCCCGGGGATCGAACCCACTACCCTGGCGTTACAAGCGCCATGCTCTACCAATTGAGCTACAGAGGACCACCAACCCAATCGTGAAGAACAGGGGTGGCATTATCATGCTGTTGAGATGTTGCTTCAATATATCCACATAATTTTCCTTCCTCATGATGCCATCTATTTTGTGAAGTGCACCAGTCCCTCTTGCAGCAAAGCACCCCCACAGCATGATGCTGCCACCCCTGTTCTTCACGGTTGGGTTGGTGTTCTTCGGCTTGCAAGCCCCCCTTTTTCCTACAAACAAAACGATGGTCATTATGGCCAAACAGTTACATTTTTGTTTCATCAGACCAGAGGACATTTCTCCAAAAAGTACGGATCTTTGTCCCCATGTGCAGTTGCAAACCGTAGTCTGGCTTTTTTATGGTTGGTTTTGGAGCAGTGGCTTCTTCCTTGCTGAGCAGCCTTTCAGGTTATGTCAATATAGGACTTGTTATACTGTGGATATAGATACTTTTGTACCTGTTTCCTCAGCATCTTCACAAGGTCCTTTGTTGTTGTTCTGGGATGGATTTGCACTTTTCGCACCAAAGTACATTAATCTCTAGGAGACAGAACACATCTCCTTCCTGAGCGGCATGATGGCTGCGTGGTCCCATGGTGTTTATACTTGCGTATTGTTGTTTGTACAGATGAATGTGGTACCTTCAGGCGTTTGGAAATTGCTCCCAAGGATGAACCAGACTTGTGGAGGTCTACTTGTGATTTATTTTTTTATTTTCCCATGATGTCAAGCAAAGAGGCACTGAGTTTGAAGGTAGGCCTTGAAATACATCCACAGGTACACCTCCAATTGACTCAATTTATGTCAGTTAGCCTATCAGAAGCTTCTAAAGCCATGATATCATTTTCTGGAATTTTCCAAGCTGTTTAAAGGGACAGTCAACTTAGTGTATGTGAATTTCTGACCCACTGGAATTGTGATACAGTGAATTATAAGTGAAATAAACTGTTTGTAAACAATTGTTGGAAAAATTACTTGTGTCATGCACAAAGTAGATGTCCTAACCGACTTGCCAAAACTATAGTTTGTTAACAAGACATGTGTGGAGAGGTTGAAAAACGAGTTTTAATGACTCCAACCTAAGTTTATGTAAACTTCCGACTTCAACTGTATTTACGTACATCTTACATTACAACAATAATCTCTAAGACACTTTAATGCAAAACAAAAACAAAAATAGGGTTCTGGCAGGTCTAGGCGATGGTCTTCCACAGCTGTTGAGGCAGTTCAGAAAGGCAGTAGCTTGAGAAAAGGGAGCAATGATGGTACAGGGAGGGAGGGAGAAGTGTCAGTCATACAGCGACAGGCCCAGGGGCCTCATTTATAACCATAGCATAAATTTAACAATAAATATATGCATGCGCCATTTCAGTAAAAAATATGTAGATTTATAAACGCATGTTTTCCGTGATATATCAGGCCTGTCGTGAAACTGTGTACGTGTGAACGAGCATTATAACTCCACCTGAAAAACACCCATCATTCAACTTTTATGGTGACAATAATGCCCTTATTTGCTGTATACATAGGAAGCATTGGAATTAGGCCAAGACAGTATCTAAGGAAATAGCAATGCATGTTGAACTTGATCAAATGTCTTTGAAGGGGTTGGCAGAATGTTTTCTTTTGCAGTGACATTTGCTGTATCTAAACGTGTCTGAAAGACAAAAACAATCGCACATTGTTGTGGACCAGTAAACAGATAGTTTGAATTCAACAATGTTTTGCATTTACTTTTTCCCGACCCTAAATAGGCTATGCTGCACTGCCCGCGAATTCTGAAACATTGTCTACTTAGAAAAAAATGAAAACTACAGTAGACCTACTTAAATTCATAGCCTATACACTTCAACTGTCTGTTCAACTGTTAAATTGTACTGTATGTTATAAACTGGGCTCCCTTTTGGATTGAAATTATAATATCTAATATGGACAATGAGAGATGCGCATGGTAATTCTACCAGCTCTCACAGTTTCACATCAGAATTAGACATTCATCCATGTTTCTCAAATGTCAAATTTCGAAGTTGGTCCAAACGTTACATTTCTAAGTGTTTAAGGTTAAGATTAGGCGTTAACTCAGAATTGTTAAGGTTAGGGTTAAGTTCAAGCATTAACTCCACATTTTCAAGGTTAGTGATTAACTCCGAATGGTTAAGGTAAGGGTTAAGGTTTGGGATAGGCTTAAAACAAAAATATCCAATAAAAATGATATAGCTGGATTCGAACTTGCAACCTTTGGAATCAGAGGCAGATGCTTACGGGGTTAGAGTTAAATTCAGGGATTATCTCCAAATTCTTAACATTAGGCACCAACTCTGATTGGTTAAGGTAAGTGTTAAGGTTTGGGATAGGCTTAAAACAAAAATATGTAATAAAAATTATATCGCTGGATTCAAAACTTTTGGAATCAGAGGCAGATTCTTACACCCATCCACCATCCCCATCCACAACACCCTAGCAAAACCGAAACCTAATTGATGACAACAGCGCTCAGTTGCCCCTAGTGGCCGTTTTCCACATCTGCCGACGTCCTCAGACATGGATGGACGTCGAATACTGATTTGTATATGGGTGACTTGGCTGGGTAATTTGTTGTATGGCTACTTCGGGAATATGAACTCATCATGGCCAGAAAAGGTGAGGAATTTATTCCAAAATAGTTATGATATATGTATTATGCCTTATGTTTATAAATGAAATATTGTCTAATCGAGAAATTTGACATTACAGTATTCAGATGTAGTAACTTACAAACGTCAATGGAAAAGGTGAACCGTCTGTTCTACCTTTACATTGCACTACGGATCGGATCAAATAGAGAAAAATACTTGAAAAAGTTGATCTACTTACTACTGTAACGTGTGTCAAATGAATTAGAGATGGGACAAGTGGTAGCCTATCCTAACTTGTTGTAGGCCTGTAGGCAATTTTGTGAATATGAAACCATCACAGTCAGAAAAGGTGAGGAATTTATTATGCAATGATCATCGAAATGAAATAAATAATAGGAAATAGATGCCTATTTTTAATTGTTTTAGAATGCAAAGATAAAATATATAGATTTTCACTCTTCTCACTAACAGCAAATGATTGCATATTGTTACTATAATTAGCTACCAGTTTTTTTTGTTATGAATAAGAATTTCATCATATACAGTGGCTTGCAAAAGTATTCACCCCCCTTGGCATTTTTCCTATTTTGTTGCCTTACAACCTGGAATTAAAATTGATTTTTGGGGGGTTTATATCATTTCATTTACACAATGTGCTTACCACTTTGAAGATGCAATATATATTTTCTTGTGAAACAAACAAGAAATAAAAAAGAAATAAACTATTCACCCCCCAAAGTCAATACTTTGTAGAGCCACCTTTTGCAGCAATTACAGCTGCAAGTCTCTTGGGTTATGTCTCTATAAACTTGGCACATCCAGCCACTGGGATTTTTGTCCATTCTTCAAGGCAAAACTGCTCCAGATCCTTCAAGTTGGATGGGTTCCGCTGGTGTACAGCAATCTTTAAGTCATAACACAGATTCTTAATGTTTCCCCTTAAACCACTCGAGTGTTGCTTTAGCAGTATGCTTATGGTCATTGTCCTGCTGGAAGGTGAACCTCCATCCCAGTCTCAAATCTCTGAAAACTGAAACAGGTTTCCTTCAAGAATTTCCATGTATTTAGCGCCATCCATCATTCCTTCAATTCTGACCAGTTTCTGCTGATGAAAAACATCCCCACAGCATGATGCTGCCACCACCATGCTTCACTGTGGGGATGGTGTTCTCGGGGTGATGAGAGGTGTTGGGTTTGCGCCAGACATAGTGTTTTCCTTGATGGCCAAAAAGCTCAATTTTAGTCTCATCTGACCCGAGTACCTTCTTACATTTGTTTAGGGAGTCTCCCACATCGCTTTTGGTGAACACCAAACGTGTTTGCTTATTTTTTTCTTTAAGCAATGGCTTTTTTTTGGCCACTCTTCCGTAATGCCCAGCTCTGAGGAGTGTACGGCTTAAAGTGGTCCTATGGACAAATACTCCAATCACCGCTGTGGAGCTTTGCAGCTCCTTCAGGGTTTCTTTGGTCTCTTTGTTGCCTCTCTGATTAATTCCCTCCTTGCCTGGTCTGTGAGTTTTGGTGGGCGGCCCTCTCTTGGCAGGTTTGTTGTGGTGCCATATTCTTTCAATTTTTTAATAGTGGATTTAATGGTGCTCCGTGGGATGTTCAAGGTTTCGGATATTTTTTTATAACCCAACCCTGATATATATTTCTCCACAACTTTGTCCCTGACCTGTTTGGAGAGCTCCTTGGTCTTCATGGTGCCGCTTGCTTGGTGGTGCCGCTTGCTTAGTGGTGTTGCAGTCTCTGGGACCTTTCAGAACAGGTGTATATATACTGAGATCATGTGACAGGTCATGTGACACTTAGATTGCACACAAGTGGACTTTATTTAATAAATAATGTGACTTCCTAATGTAATTGGTTGCACCAGATCTTATTTAGGGGCATCATAGCAAAGGGGTGAATACACACACTTTTCCGTTATTTATTTTTTTGAATTTTTTTGAAACAAGTCATTTTTTTCATTTCACTTAACCAATTTGGACTATTTTGTGTATGTCCATTATATGAAATAAAAATAAAAATCCATTTAAACTACAGGTTGTAATGCAACAAAATAGGAAAAACGCAAAGGGGGATTAATACTTTTGGAAGGCACTGTATTCCTGCACAAGGCTACTAGGCAACTTTTGCCTTCTTGCAATGCAATTCATCAACCTCTAGAAACTGTGTGTACACATGGTCTAAAGTTTGCTGGAGTATAAGCACATTCTCAGGTCAAGTTCAGTTTTAAAAAATTCAAACTTTTGCGTGAAAACTGCCGCACGCATGTTTTGGGGCATATTTTGTGTGTACGCAACGTTTATAAATGAGGCCCCAGAGCTTTTTATCTGACATCTTGTCATATCATTCTCCTCCGTAGGTAGGCTGGATCATTAACTACCAAAAGTGTAGCACTCATCTGGGTGATGCTTCGGCGGATGTAGGCTAAGCTCAGTGCCATAAAAGACCACCACACATCGGCAGTAGTCCAGTGGGAATTCTTAATTTATTTCTTAGAATGCACTCATATATACATTTTTTAATGGTATCAGGTATTTCTTTTATATTTTGTGTTACAATAAAGAAAATTATATGTGCCTCATTTGCATAAATACAATGGGTGTATTTGCATATATTACTATATTAATATAAAGGAGTGGAACAGGGATGCAACCACAAAAACTTACTCTGTCTAGGACTACCTGCACTCCCCTGTGCTGTCTAGATTGTCTCATAAAATACTGTTGTTAAGTTCTGTTGCATAACTCAACAAGTGTGTCAGTAGCAGGATACCCTCGGATTGAAAATCAACAGGCTTGACTCTAGATAACATGTATCTATACATACTTTACATTGTTTGCGAGATCTGACATTATATTACCATAATCCGAGTGTTCATTTTCAGAAGTTCCTTTCATTTTAGCGCATGTAAACTGTATCAAATTATTACTTTTCTCAATTCCACAAAAATGTATTCTCTTTCTTGTGATGTAAGTGTTGAGATCATGTGTTAAATCCCGGACGAAGCTTTAGCGTACTTATAGTTGCAACAGAAATACAATGTATTACATTGAGCCCATTTGAGCCATAACCGGTGTGTGTTTGACAAGTAATTACAAACATTTAAATTTTTTTAAAATTTTTAGTCATTTAGCAGACGTTCTTCTCCAGAGCGACTTAGTTAGTTAGTGCACACATTTTTTCACTGTTTTTTTTTGGCATACAAACCTTTCCGCGGTAGTAACGTTTACTCACAGGAGTAAACTGAAAGCAATCAATCCAGCTAGATTTAAGTGACAAGTGTATTTTGCACCCACATACACAGGAAATAGATGGCTGAAAAAGACAGGACCCGGGTTGCATAAAACTTCTTAATTGTTTCCCTTAAGGGTTTATCTTAAGGAATACTTTTCCCTTACCTAAGGGAATTGTGTAAGGGCATTGAATAGAGCCCCTCAAATATTTCCTTAGGTAAGGGCATACTTAAGGGGTTTTACGGTAGTTTGAAGGCATGTATGGCAGAAAGAGTATCTGGTTACCATGGAGAGGGTCTGATTCACTGACTAAACATCTCGTCAAAGAGATCGCTTTCATTTTGTGAGATAGCAAAATAGAACTTCTACAATCAAGACAGGATAACCAAATTGCTTGTGAAGATAATAAATCACGTTTCTTGTAGTTACCTTTTTGCTCAACTTGTTTATATTACTTTCTAGTATGTCAAGCTAGCTTACATTTTAACATTTTAGTCATTTAGCAGACACTCTTATCCAGAGCGACATACAGTTAGTGAATGCATACACGTATCATTATTTTTTAAATTCATGCTGGCCCCCTGTGGGAAACGAACCCACATCCCTGCCGGCCAAACCCTCCCCTTCCTCGGACGACGCTGGAATTGTGCGCCGCCCATGGGTCTCCCGGTCGCGGCCGGCTGCGACAGAGCCTGGACTCAAACCAGGATCTCTAGTGGCACTGCTAGCACTGAGATGCAGGGCCTTAGACCACCTCGCAACTCGGGAGCTTACAGAGTATCTATAAGTAGCTAACTAGCCAGCTAGCTTTGTAGCCATGGATTGTGCACCTTCCATTGTTTAGCTAAGTAGCGAACTGGTTCATGTTTTCCTTTTTTAACCAGAGCAGATTAAAGCAACATTCACCTCCACAAATGCTGTTTACATTGATATCCATACTGAATGAAGCAGTTAAGGGAGCTCATGGGCACCCTTAACTTTTTCCACTTAACCCTGTGAAACGTACCAACAAATGGGTGTGTTCATTCTATAGTGGTCCCTGCAGCGTACGCTCAAACCTGAGTGATTAGAAAGGTTATTTAGAATATCCAGTTTCGATTGACACAGTTTTTTCACAGAAACAATTTGCACAAACAAAGTCCTTACAAAGTTATGTCCTGAATGTGACCAGTTTACTTTTGGATACAATGTTCAGATATTGACAGAAGTAGCGACAGCGTAACACAATCATCCAAACCAGAAAATGTTGGCTGCATTAGTCCTAGAGCTAACTGAGGCAATTTCACTGGTAAATGTCAATTAAAATGATTCTAACTGATGTGACTCATGCAATGGAATGTATTTTTTGTAATGTCAGTTAACTTAACTCAACAAATCACAGCACAGATTGAAGTAGCAACGCGTGTGCCCCACCCACCTGAGGAAAAAACAATTTCCACCTCATCTTTTCCATTAAAGTTTCCTTAACTTTTGGTCAGTTGCACAAAACATTTGAAGGTGAAATTTAATTTAATTTGATTTCATTTGAAATGTTTTGGCTGCCACACACATTGTCTTTATTGTTGTTTTCCTTACAAATAATAACTTTGGACATGTGTGCGTTCCTATCAAATTAAGTGCCTGATTTTTTGTATATCGTGTTGTCGTTTCTACTGTAGCATACAGTATGTACAATGGGGAAAAAAAGTATTTAGTCAGCCACCAATTGTGCAAGTTCTCCCACTTATAAAGATGAGAGAGGCCTGTAATTTTAATCATAGGTACACGTCAACTATGACAGACAATGAGAAAATAAATCCAGAAAATCACATTGTAGGATTTTTAATAAATTTATTTGCAAATGATGGTGGAAAATAAGTATTTGGTCACCTACAAACAAGCAAGATTTCTGGCTCTCACAGACCTGTAACTTCTTCTTTAAGAGGCTCCTCTGTCCTCCACTCGTTACCTGTATTAATGGCACCTGTTTGAACTTGTTATCAGTATAAAAGACACCTGTCCACAACCTCAAACAGTCACACTCCAAACTCCACTATGGCCAAGACCAAAGAGCTGTCAAAGGACACCAGAAACAAAATTGTAGACCTGCACCAGGCTGGGAAGACTGAATCTGCAATAGGTAAGCAGCTTGGTTTGAAGACATCAACTGTGGGAGCAATTATTAGGAAATGGAAGACATACAAGACCACTTATAATCTCCTTCGATCTGGGGCTCCACGCAAGATCTCATCCCGTGGGGTCAAAATGATCACAAATTCATTCAAATGATCACAAACGGTGAGCAAAAATCCCAGAACCACATGGGGGGACTTGGTGAATGACCTGCAGAGAGCTGGGACCAAAGTAACAAAGCCTACCATCAGTAACAAACTACGCCGACAGGGACTCAAATCCTGCAGTGCCAGACGTGTCCCCCTGCTTAAGCCAGTACATGTCCAGGCCCGTCTGAAGTTTGCTAGAGTGCATTTGGATGATCCAGAAGAGGATTGGGAGAATGTCATATGGTCAGATGAAACCAAAATATAACTTTTTGGTAAAAACTCAACTCGTCGTGTTTGGAGGACGAAGAATGCTGAGTTGCATCCAAAGAACACCATACCTACTGTGAAGCATGGGGGTGGATACATCATGCTTTGGGGCTGTTTTTCTGCAAAGGGACCAGGACGACTGATCCGTGTAAAGGAAAGAATGAATGGGGCCATGTATCGTGAGATTTTGAGTGAAAACCTCCTTCCATCAGCAAGGGCATTGAAGATGAAACGTGGCTGGGTCTTTCAGCATGACAATGATCCCAAACACACCGCCCGGGCAACGAAGGAGTGGCTTCGTAAGAAGCATTTCAAGGTCCTGGAGTGGCCTAGCCAGTCTCCAGATCTCAACCCCATAGAAAATCTTTGGAGGGAGTTGAAAGTCCGTGTTGCCCAGCGACAGCCCCAAAACATCACTGCTCTAGAGGAGATCTGCATGGAGGAATGGGCCAAAATACCAGCAACAGTGTGTGAAAACCTTGTGAAGACTTACAGAAAACGTTTGACCTGTGTCATTGCCAACAAAGGGTATATAACAAAGTGTTGAGAAACTTTTGTTATTGACCAAATACTTATTTTCCACCTTAATTTGCAAATAAATTCATTAAAAATCCTACAATGTGATTTTCTAGAAATTATTTTCTCATTTTGTCTGTCATAGTTGACGTGTACCTATGATGACAATTACAGGCCTCTCTCATCTTTTTAAGTGGGAGAACTTGCACAATTGGTGGCTGACTAAATACTTTTTTTCCCCCACTGTATGTATGTATGGAACATAATGTATTTACAGTTTTATTCACGTTTTCAAGTCCTGGTGACAAATAATGCATTCCGAATATTGCATAGATTGTAATGGACACCTATGATGTGTGTAAAATACTTTTTTAAAGGTTGTACTGATTATGATGAGCTAATGCTGAGCTTTTTACCATCTTTCGAGTAAACTTCTGGAAGTGAATGAAGGGAAGTGAATGATCGTAGACGACACACCCCCTTCAACATACATACTGCAAACAGATCAAACTCATCGTCTCCTCTTCTTATCTTTGGTTGATGCGAAAAAAACAAACATGGTGGAGCGCACAAACTATCCATCGTCGGATTACTTTTGATTTTCAGAAAGTGTTTTACTAAATTATTTCAATGAAAGGTGAGCTCACCCATGATGTGATTAATTGAAAATAGTAATCGCTATTAGCTAATTCATATTGTGGTTTCTGTCAGCCGAGAGTTAGCTAAACATGACTGCTTGTGTTACATCAATCTTTCCAGGGTGTTAGGTTCTGACCAAACAGAGTAAAAACTAGCTAGGAAAAGCTAAAACCAAGCTTTCATCTGCGCTGGTTACAAAAGGAAAACATCAACCAGTTAGCTACTTAGCTAAACAATGGAAGGTGCACAATCCATGCCTACAAAGCTAGCTGGCTAGTTATCAGTGACCACACCATATACATTCCTCCTACATATAACCAATAACTTCTGGTGTAGCACATATTTCAAATTGCTACCCAACAAGGGATAGAGCTTCCAAATCTGTTCTATTCATTATATTTCTATGTCTCTGCCTAGGTTGCCTCATGGCAACCACGCACATCAAAATACAACGCAATTTAACTCAACTCAATGCAAAGCAACACAACACAGAGGAAGGAGATTTGCCTTTGGCCTCGAAAGGAACATAAGCGGATGTATGTTTTGATGGTTTTGCTAACTACTTTGAGAGCATGGGACAATATTTTCATAAATGTGCCAGCACTATTGAAAAAACGGTATCTCATGTGTGTCTGGTTTATGTGTAATGTGCCCACAGGCGCAAGATGACGATGCAGAGGGGCCCAACAATGTAATTGAGTACTCCATCATGAAGACAGACCCGGAAAACATATTCGACATCAACGCAGACACGGGCGAGATCAAGCTCAAGTCCTACATCAAGTCTATGGACATCGTCCAGAACATTACCAAACAGAAGGACTGTTCCTGGTCTGTGGTGGTCCAGGCCCAAGACAGAGGCTCGCCCTCTTTCAGCACCACCACGGTGGTCAAGATAGATATCACAGAGGCGGTAAGAGACAGTGGGTTCATCTCCAATTACACCTATTTCATCTTACAGGGATGAATCTAAACTTGGAATATGCACATGAGATTTGCACGAAAGGCTCAAGTTAGGGCTTGTCTCTGGAGCACTTTAGCGGCTCTGGTCAAAAGTGGTGCATAGTTGCTTTTAGTCAAAAGTAGTGCACCATGGGCCTCCCGAGTGGCGCAGGGGTCTAAGGCACTGCATCGCAGTGCTAGAGGAGTCACTACAGACCCGGGTTCGGTCCCAGGTTGTGTCGCAGCCGGCCGCGACCGGGAGACCCATGAGGCGGCATACAATTGGCCCAGCGTTGTCAGGGTTAGGGGAGGATTTGGCCCGCCGGGATGTCCTTGTCCCATCGCGCTCTAGTGACTCCCGTGGCAGGCTGGGCGCATGCACGCTGACTTTGGTTGTCAGCTGTACGGGGTTTCCTCCGACACATTGGTGTGGCTGGCTTCCGGGTTAAGGAAGCAGTGCGGCTTGGCAAGGCCGTGTTTCGGAGCTTCTCCTGAGTCCGTACGGGAGTTGCAGTGATGGGACAAGACTGTAACTACCAATTGAGAAAAAGGGGTAAAAGGTGCAACAACAAAAAAAATTGTGCTCCATAGTTGCTATAGGCAAAGGTAGTGTACTATAGTGGCTTTGATCAAAAATCGGGAAATGGATAACGTTACGATCTGTACAATTTAAACACAACAGCTAGTTAGCTTACTTACAGAAATTCTATGCATACATACTTTAGCTAGCTAGCTAACAATTTTGGGTAACTGCAGGGTGAAACAATTCACTTATTTATAGTTAGTTAGCTACCGCACCACTATTTGCTAGCAAAAGTATTGCTGCCTCCAAAACTGATAAGGTGGCTCCACTAATGTTTACATTTTGACGTTTGTAACATATCCTCATTCCAAACATACTACTCATGCTGTCTTTGGGAGCCTCATGTGTGAGCCAGTGGGATGCTCACTGCTTGAGTAACCCAGTAAGTTTTGATGCAGTCTTTTTCAGATAAAGGGTTGAAATCAATGCGACAGAGGCATTGAGCCATGGGTTTTAGTTTGATCTAATCCCCACTAGTTAGCTATCCCCCTAGCTAGTTGGGAAACACAACACCACACACAGCTCAAACCGACTCACACGCTCACTATATGCTATAACTATGTAATAACCATGTCATAGAGTTTTTCCTGGTCAGACCACGATGTTAGGAAAAACTCTCAGCCCTAGTGATCACAAATAGTTCAAGCTGCTCAATAGAATAATCCAACTGAACACAAACCCAAGATTTCTGTTTGTTATATTTTTTTTGGGTTTCCACCTTGAAACATCCCTAAATTAACTATTCACATCCCTAAATTATACAAATTCCTCTAAATGCCAATTTTGTATTTTCAGGTAAAATCAAGATTTTTCTCGTACATCCTGAGCCTCAAGGAGCATCCCGCAGCTGTGTTTGGGATTTGTTTTAGTGTTGTCACCTTCACCATTGCAACGACTGTTCTCATTTCCACCCTCATTTACTGCAACACTTTGAAAAAGTCTGGCGTTCAACCTCAGGGCAAGATCAGAAAGATTATACGGAGGCCTGTACAATGTCATAAACAAAGCTTGCCTTGAGATCATCCAGCAGTCTTGTTGTCCCCCCGTATCATTAACTAAGACTCTTACTGTATGAATGTTGTCTTGGAAGGATACCTGTATTTGTAGCTGGTCATTGTACTATAGCGAATGATTTGTGTCTGTGAAAGAGTACAGGAGCACAATAGAATATTTTGATTACTCATTTGACATGAAATGAAAATCCATGATAAACGTCATGGATGAACAGTAAACTCATACCATTTCATTTGCAATTGTGACGCTGCATGGTCTCAGTTAATAATGGGTGCCCCATCTAACCCTTCTGATCTTGTCTCAATCGAAAAAGGATCCAAATATAAAATAATTCCCCAAAAACAGTCAATGGAACTGGAATTATCATTTCAGACTAACTCACACTAGTATTTTTCAGACAGATCCTTGTTCGTTGTGTTAGCACTGACCAAGCGTTGGTAGGCCAATTTAGGGATTTGTTATTCTAATGTAGTGTAATGTTTTCACACTGTGTAGCTAGCCTAACACTAGTGCGGATTTGGCTGGGGTGGTCTGGCATTTTAAATGTATTAAAATACACTCTGTGTCCCATATATCCATAGCCAAATGGCATCACACACATTACCACATAAGGTGATAACAACTATGAGTTTCCCATGTGTACTTGCAGTCTCCCATTTCAGTCCAATGGACATGACTGTGTCTCTCTGTGCTCTTTTACAGACTCAACTCAGGGGAGGCCCTTTGGCATCCTTTTTCATGCAGAGTAGAGACAAGCCTTTGCACATCTTAGGCATGATTGCTGGTGTCATTAGTCTCATGGTTATGGTGACAGTCTTCATCTCCACCATCATGTTCATGCGCAACAAAAAGTCCAACAGGATCCTGCCCCACCGCCGCATCCGGAGGCGAAACAAACCACCTGTGACGTTCAAGTTCCCGAACCCTGGAAAGAAATTCCTGGTCCAAGAACCGGAGGTCATGGTGGTGGACAACGTCAACTGTAACAACTGTATCATGGTGAGCGGACACCCACGGCCTCCAAACCATAACGTGAATGTGGTGACTGGACACAATTGGTCTCCAAACCACAATGTGAGCATGGTGAGCGGACGTCATTGGCGACCACCACCACCCCCCGATGCCCCTGCCCTTCCCCCACTGCTCCCTGGGGGGAGGCCAGGGGACAGACAGTGGGTGGTGCCGACGGTATTGGGCACAGTGGCACAGATCAAGCCTAAGAGGAACAGGAACATCCCAGTTGACAGTATGAACGTAGCACTGGTGTCTGAGCTCAAAATGAGACTGGACCAGAGGAGGTTGGCAAACTGCTCTTAGGAGAACGAGAGAGTGAGTGTGTGTGTCTGCTTGTGAGCATTGGTGAGTGGGAGTCATTATACTCAATGAAATATGTAATTTATACAGCAACTTTCAAAGTGCTTTACATTATGTGTATAGAAGTCAACCACCAATGTGTAGAAGTCATCAGTTCTTGTTTTGTCTACTGGCAAAAACATGTGATCGTCTGTGCATGCATGTCTTTGGTTCAAAGTCTGTTCAAATCAAATCAAAGTTTATTGGTTGCGTACACAGAATTGTGGATGTTATCACAGGTGCAGCAAAATGCTCACATTTCTAGCTCCAATAGTGCAGTAATATTTAGCAATAAAATAACAATACACACATAATCCAAAATAAAACAAAACTAACAAACAATTAGAAAGTTCATATTATGGTATGGTGAATCTCCTATACATTCCTTCTGTTCTTAGTAATTTCAGGTTCTTCCCTTAACATCCCTTATAGCTTAAGTGATGAAGTCATGCACTAGATCTCAGGACAAGGCTGTTATTTGGCTTCTGTCCAAGCTCCTTACAAGAGCTTTTATGATGCTTAACCTGACTAAATGGATCAACAGAGAGAGGTGAACTCGTCTGATCACCTGACGAAGAAGATCAACAAGCCATCTGCTTGGGAGTCAAGCAAAATGCATCTGGTCACTATAAGGCAGGCACTTGATCAAACATGCCTAATTTCATCCGTTTGTGTGATGCATCTCTTTCCAACTGGATTCTCATGTATAGCCCAAAGCCAAAAATAACAAAACATATCTACATATAAGGAGTACAGAGGAAATTAGTGGATTTCAAAACCAAAACAAACATGTCCCTTGTATGTGCATTCTCTTACATCTTGAGCCAGCCTTTTAAAGCAATAACTGGATATACCTTTCAAGTCCTTTCACAACTGTCTAGGGGTTAGGGGATAGAGATAAATATGAGATTGGCCAATGGGATCCAAGGACCAGGATGGTGGTGTTGCCGAGGAAAGTTTTGGCTATTTACTGTAAGGTGGCTAAAGGATTAGCTTTGATACCTTACTAATCACTCTGGAACAGTGTACTCCACTGCCTTCTCCTGGAGAAGAAAGGGAAGAATATTAACCCTTTGATGCGTACAATGACACATTTGTGATCTTTGTTGAGCGGTCCCTGCAGCGTACCATCGCAAATATGTGATTGGAACAGTAGCAACAGAACGTAGCTATGATGCAACAAACACGTCTAAACATTGTTGTCTGAAAAGCATCTAAAGAATGTTTTGTACTGATGGGAAATAAAGGTCTTCACAACTGTATTCCTCAATTTCACCTTTTATTGTAAAAGGTAAATGTGAATTTCATCATCCAAACATAACACGGAACACATCCACAGCCAAACTCATTCCATAAACCAGTCTAAATAACATGTTGCACTGACAATAAAAAATACATAAGTTAGTGACTTCACAGCTAGACTTGTTTACAATGTACCACATCTCTAGTGAGCACAAGGGAGAAATTGAATATTGTTTAGAAAATAGATGCCCATCAGCTAAGCTAACAGCAGCTAAATTCTTTATGATGGCAGCCATGTTTGTTTATGTTTCCAAGCGACAACTCCCTAATCCCAGAATGCCATTCACTATAAAATGCAAATAAACAAAGTCAAAGTAAAAGATGGCTGCACCCATTGCCTGAAAAATATTAACTTAATTTGGCAACTTTCTAGCATATTACAAATCTTCTAAGTACTTGTTACAGTGTATAGAAGAACCGGAGCACATGACTTGACAAGTCGTTTACCATTTTTTACTTTATCACAAAGCAAATAAGATAATCGCACCAAATACTAGCCTACTGCCTACCCTAACCATAGCGCAAATGCTAAACAGGGATGAAACCATTTTAGGGGGGGTTGTGAGAGGGGGTTAATTTCATTTGTGGTGGGTTTCAAGTCCATGGGGGGTAGGAATGGGGGAAGGCATCATGATGCAGGACATATTACTTTGATGGGGGATTTATCAATGAATGGGGGGCAAACACAGGAGAAGTTTACACGCTAAATAAAAATTAACCCCCTGGAAAGGGGGGGTCAGAGCTGGCAACCATGAGGTACCATAGTTACAATCTGATGTAGCGTTCAAAACAACTGGGAACTCGAAAATCTTCAACTTCTGACTTCAGTGTGTTCAAGACAACTGGGAACTCTGAAAAAAACGAGCTCCGAATGTTTTTATTTTTTATTTTTTAAAGGTCATCCAACTAGTAATTCCAACTCAGGAGCCCATGCCTCTTTCTAGAGCTAAGACCTTCCGACTGAAGATCACAGAGTTCCCAGTTTTCTTGAAAGCACCATAAGTCAGTCGAGTGAACTATCCCTTCACTTAGTTTTTTATAACAGCTTTGGTCTGACAGATGCTTACGTGACAACCAGAATGCATTGTATAATGTCAACAATCATGCTGCATTCGAGAAGTATTCAGACCCCTTGACTTCTTCTACATTTTGTTATGTTACAGCCTTATTCTAAAATGGATTAAATGTATGTTTTTCCACATGAATCTACACACAATACCCCATAATGACAAAATGAAAACAGTTTTTTAGAAATGTTAGCAAATGTATCAAAAATTTAAAACAGAAATACCTTATTTACCTAAGTATTCAGACCCTTTCCTATTAGACTCGAAATTGAGCTCAGGTGCATCCTGTTTCCTTTGATCATCCTTGAGATGTTTCTACAACTTGATTGGAGTCCACCTGTGGTAAATTCAATTGATTGGACATGATTTGGAAAGGCACACACGTGTCTATATAAGGTCCCACAGTTGACAGCGCATGTCAGAGAAAAAACCAAGCCATGAGGTCGAAGGAATTGTCTGTAGGGCTCCGAGACAGGATTGTGTCGAGGCACAGATCTCGGGTAGGGTACCAAAAACTGTCTGCAGCACTGAAGGTCCCCAAGAACACAGTGGTCTCCATCATTGTTAAATGGAAGAAGTTTGGAACCACCAAGACTCTTACTAGTGCTGGCCACCCGGCCAAACTGAGCAATAGGGGTAGAAGGGCCTTTGTAAGGGAGGTGACCAAGAACCGGATGGTCACATGCTGTGGGGATGTTTTTCAGTGGCAGGGACTGGGAAACTAGTAAGGATTGAGGGAAAGAGGAACGGAGCAAAGTACAGAGAGATCCTTGATGAAAACCTGCTCCAGAGTGCACAAGACCTCAGACTGTGGTGAAGGTTCACCTTCCAACAGGACAACGACCGTAAGCACACAGCCAAGACAACGCAGGAGTGGCTTTGGGACAAGTCTCTGAATGTCCTTGAGTGGCCCAGCCAGAGCCCTGTCTTGAACCCGATCGAACATCTCTGGAGGACCTGAAAATTGCTGTGCAGCGACGCTTCCCATCCAACCTGACAATATTTTACACACATCATATGTGTCCATTACAATCAATGCAATAATTGGAATGCATTATTTGTCACCAGTACTTGAAAACATGTGAATCGCACACGTCCAAAGTTATTATTTGTAAGTAAAACAACAATGAAGGAAGACAATGCGGGTGCCAGCCAGAAAATGTGCCAGGGGGAAACATGGGAAAGAGTTTGTGCAAGGTCTGTTCTGATTAAAGATGCGCAATGTCTTCATAATTGATCTGGGGAAACACTGGGGAAGTGCTTGGGCTCTCGACAAAGAGAGAAGTTTGTCCGACTCAGTAAAGCCTCAGACATAAATTGTCCGCAACAATGAAATGGGCTACTTCTTATGTGAATTAATGAAGAGGGGGAACACACCTCAATTCAAACTGTTGTTAGAAAATCAAACTTGTAAGAAAATAATTTGAAATTGACAAGTTGAAACATAGCTTATAGATAATTAGCAGGCAGCGTGCCTTGGTTTGAGGGCAGCGTGGGTTAACTGTCCTGTTGCGTAACAATCACATTTTTTACATCACTCGCATAGAAATATTCATGCTGGGGTGACCGTTAGATATATTTGGAACTCACATGTGAAAAGGTTAAAGGTTCACGCCAGCCGTTTTTGTTTCACTTGACTTCAATAAACAATGATCTCAAACTATCATCAAGCTGTTACGTGTTGTTTTTTCAATCATACTCGTCAATAAGTATTTTAAAAACAGCTTTTACTGAAGCCAGAATCTCTCCTGGAAACACACTAGCCAAAAGGTATGGACGTGGGGATAACATTATACATATTCATGTTTCTTAGTTCTGATTGGCTGATGCAACCACAACAAACTCACTACATGGCTACTTAACCAGAAACACTACTGTAATGTTGTCCCATTATGATCCAGAGTCTGACCCTAAAATTAAGGAGGAAGATAATGAGCCAGCGCAAAACCCAAGAGGAATGCAGGAAGTAACACAATGGTAAGTCTATTTAGAAATTGTTGCAACCCATATTATTAGTGTGGCTATAGTTAACAAGCTTGTAGTTAGCTTAGCTTGATCCCAGTGCATGCTACATTTTACATCTCCTGAAATTTCAAGCGGACAATAAAACATTTTATCACAAATCCTTCATATACAAATGTGTTATATTAAAGCATAACTTATTTCAATAGGTTATCCAGAAGAACCATGCCATCACAATTCCGTTCCGGTTTGTTGGTTTGCAAAGTTTTGAAAGTGTCTGAAAAAGTGTTCTATTGGAAAAGTTTAGTTACTAGCTAGCTAACTTCTGATTTTGGCATCAGTTGCTGGGACCGTTGCTATCTGTCCAGGGATCCTGCCAACCGAGGGTCTGATGATGAGCTGTTTGGCGTAGCAGCTAACCTAGCTGCCACTGTCAGCTACCTATCAAGCTAGTGGGTTTTCCTTGTGGCTGGGACCGCGGATTGTCCCAGGCTTGTGGCTGTCTAGATCCCTACTGTTTGTTGCTGTTTCCATCTTCCCTGCGATGTGCCATGTCTGGAATTGCGGGGAATAACAGCGTAGCCTACGTTGCTACCATGACAAAGACCAAAACCGGTGGGAGTACCGTTGATGACAGTGGTGTCTCTCTGTCAAAGGTGAAGGATCTTTTAAACTAACAAAACGAGTTCTACAAGCAGTTGTTAGAACAACAAGAAAATTGTATCAAGTGTTTTGTCCAAATACTGGTTGAGTCAACTAATACAATTATGGACGACCTGACTAGAGAGGTCCAGGAACTGGGGAACAGTTTGCAGTTCTCCAAGGGTCAGCTCAATGAATTTAAACAGGAAAACGGAAAGATCACAACAATCTGTAAGTCATAGAGAGAGGACAGTTCTGTATGTGAATCCATGATTACAAAATCAGAAATCCGATCTCGAGGGACAATCAAGGCGGAACAACATTGTTGTAGACGGAATTGTATAATCTCCATATGAGACCTGGACGGAGTCTGAGGACAAAATGAGGGAAATTATCTTGGAGAAACTGAAGATGGACCACAGGAAGATTGAGTTGGAGCACGCCCACAGGACTGGAAAACCCACCACAACCCCAGGCGACAGGCCCAGGCCGATAGTCGTCATGTTCCTGAGGTTCAAGGACAAGGTACCAGTTCTGGAAAGAGCCAAGAACTTGAGATGAATGCAAAGTGCATTCGGAAAGTATTCAGATCCCTTCCCTTTTTCCACATTTTGTTATGGTACTGCCTTATTCTAAAATGGATTAAAATGTTTTTCCCTCATCAATCTACACACAATAACCCATAATGACAAAGCAAAAACAGGTTTTTAGAAATGTTTGATAAAAAAAAAAAAAAAACGGAAATATCAGATTTACATAAGTATTCAGACCCTTTACTCAGTACTTTGTTGAAGCACCTTTGGTAGCGATTACAGCATCGAGTCTTCTTGGGAATGACGCTACAAGCTTGGCACACCTGTATTTGGGGAGCTTCTCCAATTCTCTGCAGATCCTCTCAAGCTCTGTCAGGTTGGATGGGGAGCGGTGAAGGTGAACCTTCCACCAGTCTGAGGTCCTGAGCTCTCTGAAGCAGGTATTCATCAAGGATCTCTCTGTACTTTACTCTGTTCATCTTTGCCTCGATCCTGACTAGTCTCCCAGTCCCTGCTGCTGAAAACCATCCCCACAGCATGATGATTCCACCACTGTGCTTCACCGTAGGGATGGTGCCAGGTTTACTCCAGATGTGACGCTTGGCATTCATGTCAAAGAGTTCAATCTTGGTTTCATCAGACCAGAGAATCTTGTTTCTCATGGTCTGAGAGTCTTTAGTTGCCTTTTGGCAAACTCCATGCGGGCTGTCATGTGCCTTTTACTGAGGAGCGGCTTGCGTCTGGACACTCTACCATAAAGGCCTGATTGGTGGAGTGCTGCAGAGATGGTTGTCCTTCTGGAAGGTTCTCCCATCACCACAGAGGAACTCTAGAGCTCTGTCGGAGTGACCATCGGGTTCTTGGTCACCTACCTGACCAAGGACCTTCTCCCCCGATTGCTCAGTTTAGAGGCCAGCTCTCTTTATCCAAACATTAATAAACAGCTTCTTCACATAACTGCCTCTGAGAGGACTAAGTACAGTGGGGGAAAAAGTATTTAGTCAGCCACCAATTGTGCAAGTTCTCCCACTTAAAAAGATGAGAGAGGCCTGTAATTTTCATCATAGGTACACGTCAACTATGACAGACAAAATGAGGAAAAAAATCCAGAAAATCACATTGTAGGATTTGTTATGAATTTATTTGCAAATTATGGTGGAAAATAAGTATTTGGTCAATAACAAAAGTTTCTCAATACTTTGTTATATACCCTTTGTTGGCAATGACACAGGTCAAACGTTTTCTGTAAGTCTTCACAAGGTTTTCACACACTGTTGATGGTATTTTGGCCCATTCCTCCATGTAGATCTCCTCTAGAGCAGTGTTGTTTTGGGGCTGTCGCTGGGCAACACGGACTTTCAACTCCCTCCAAAGATTTTCTATGGGGTTGAGATCTGGAGACTGGCTAGGCCACTCCAGGACCTTGAAATGCTTCTTACGAAGCCAATCCTTCGTTGCCCGGGTGGTGTGTTTGGGATCATTGTCATGCTGAAAGACCCAGCCACGTTTCATCTTCAATGCCCTTGCTGATGGAAGGAGGTTTTCACTCAAAATCTCACGATACATGGCCCCATTCATTCTTTCCTTTACACGGATCAGTCGTCCTGGTCCCTTTGCAGAAAAACAGCCCCAAAGCATGATGTTTCCACCCCCATGCTTCACAGTAGGTATGGTGTTCTTTGGATGCAACTCAGCATTCTTTGTCCTCCAAACACGACGAGTTGAGTTTTTACCAAAAAGTTATATTTTGGTTTCATCTGACCATTGGACATTCTCCCAATCCTCTTCTGGATCATCCAAATGCACTCTAGCAAACTGCAGACGGGCCTGGACATGTACTGGCTTAAGCAGGGGGACGCGTCTGCACTGCAGGATTTGAGTCCCTGGCGGCGTAGTGTGTTACTGATGGTAAGCTTTGTTACTTTGGTCCCAGCTCTCTGCAGGTCATTCACTAGGTCCCCCCGTGTGGTTCTGGGATTTTTGTGATCATTTTGACCCCACGGGGTGAGATCTTGCGTGGAGCCCCAGATCGAGGGAGATTATCAGTTGTCTTGTATGTCTTCCATTTCCTAATAATTGCTCCCACAGTTGATTTATTCAAACCAAGCTGATTACCTATTGCAGATTCAGTCTTCCCAGCCTGGTGCAGGTCTACAATTTTGTTTCTGGTGTCCTTTGACAGCTCTTTGGTCTTGGCCATAGTGGAGTTTGGAGTGTGACTGTTTGAGGTTGTGGACAGGTGTCTTTTATACTGATAACAAGTTCAAACAGGTGCCATTAATACAGGTAACGAGTGGAGGACAGAGGAGCCTCTGAAAGATGAAGTTACAAGTCTGTGAGAGCCAGAAATCTTGCTTGTTTGTAGGTGACCAAATACTTATTTTCCACCATAATTTGCAAATAAATTCATAAAAAATCCTACAATGTGATTTTCTGGATTTTATTTTCTAAATTTGTCTGTCATAGTTGGCGTGTACCTATGATGAACATTTCAGGCCTCTCTCATATTTTTAAGTGGGAGAACTTGCACAATTGGTGGCTGACTAAATACTTTTTTTCCCCACTGTATGTAGTGAATGTATTGAATGGAATAAAATGTTGATGTTATGGTAACAGTAAAAAAATATATATCCTCATGTAACCAGTAATGAACAGGTTCTTCACAAAATGACTGTATCATGTGCATAGAAATACAGAAAACAAGGTACATTGAGTCTTTATTTTTCACAAGATAGAATGTGGTACTGAATGGACAGACGTTGGGGGATCAGGCTGTTTAAGTTGACCATGGAAGCTGCTGCGGGGCACATAATATTCGTTGTTGTCTGACCTGTCTGAGTGCTGGGAGAGAGATAGGCACTCAATCCTAGAGAGAGAGAGAGAGAGAGAGAGAGAGAGAGAGAGAGAGAGGCACCAATGCATTTACTTGAAATTGTTTAACTTGGGTCAAATGTTTCGGGTAGCCTTCCACAAGCTTCCCACAATAACTTAATAACAATAATTTTGGCCCATTCCTCCTGACAGAGCTGGTATAACTAAGTCAGGTGTAACTGAGTCAGGTTTGTAGGCCTCCTTGCTCGCACACGCTTTTTCAGTTCTGCCCACAAATCTTCTATAGGATTGAGGTCAGGGCTTTGTGATGGCCACTCCAATACCTTGACTTTGTTGTCCTTAAGCCATTTTGCCACAACTTTGGAAGTATGCTTTGGGTCATTGTCCATTTGGAAGACCCATTAGCGACCAAGCTTTAACTTCCTGACTGATGTCTTGAGATGTTGCTTCAATATATTCACATACAGTGGGGAAAAAAAGTATTTAGTCAGCCACCAATTGTGCAAGTTCTCCCACTTAAAAAGATGAGAGAGGCCTGTAATTCTCATCATAGGTACACGTCAATTATGACAGACAAAATTAGAAAAAAAAATCCAGAAAATCACATTGTAGGATTTTTTATGAATTTATTTGCAAATTATGGTGGAAAATAAGTATTTGGTCACCTACAAACAAGCAAGATTTCTGGCTCTCACAGACCTGTAACTTCTTCTTTAAGAGGCTCCTCTGTCCTCCACTCGTTACCTGTATTAATGGCACCTGTTTGAACTTGTTATCGGTATAAAATACACCTGTCCACATCCTCAAACAGTCACACTCCAAACTCCACTATGGCCAAGACCAAAGAGCTGTCAAAGGACACCAGAAACAAAATTGTAGACCTGCACCAGGCTGGGAAGACTGAATCTGCAATAGGTAAGCAGCTTGGTTTGAAGAAATCAACTGTGGGAGCAATTATTAGGAAATGGAAGACATACAAGACCACTGATAATCTCCCTCGATCTGGGGCTCCACGCAAGATCTCACCCCGTGGGGTCAAAATGATCACAAGAACGGTGAGCAAAAATCCCAGAACCACACGGGGGAACCTAGTGAATGACCTGCAGAGAGCTGGGACCAAAGTAACAAAGCCTACCATCAGTAAAACACTACGCCGCCAGGGACTCAAATCCTGCAGTGCTAGATGTGTCCCCCTGCTTAAGCCAGTACATGTCCAGGCCCATCTGAATTTTGCTAGAGTGCATTTGGATGATCCAGAAGAGGATTGGGAGAATGTCATATGGTCAGATGAAACCAAAATATAACTTTTTGGTAAAAACTCAACTTGTCGTGTTTGGAGGACAAAGAATGATGAGTTGCATCCAAAGAACACCATACCTACTGTGAAGCATGGGGGTGGAAACATCATTCTTTGGGGCTGTTTTTCTGCAATGGGACCAGGACGACTGATCCGTGTAAAGGAAAGAATGAATGGGGCCATGTATCGTGAGATTTTGAGTGAAAACCTCCTTCCATCAGCAAGGGCATTGAAGATGAAACGTGGCTGGGTCTTTCAGCATGACAATGATCCCAAACACACCGCCCGGGCAACGAAGGAGTGGCTTCGTAAGAAGCATTTCAAGGTCCTGGAGTGGCTTAGCCAGTCTCCAGATCTCAACCCCATAGAAAATCTTTGGAGGGAGTTGAAAGTCTGTGTTGCCCAGCGACAGCCCCAAAACATCACTGCTCTAGAGGAGATCTGCATGGAGGAATGGGCCAAAATACCAGCAACAGTGTGTGAAAACCTTGTGAAGACTTACAGAAAACGTTTGACATGTGTCATTGCCAACGAAGGGTATATAACAAAGTATTGAGAAACTTTTGTTATTGACCAAATACTTATTTTCCACCATAATTTGCAAATAAATTCATTAAAAATCCTACAATGTGATTTTCTGGATTTTTTTTCCTCATTTTGTCTGTCATAGTTGACATGTACCTATGATGCAAATTACAGGCCTCTCTCATCTTTTTAAGTGGGAGAACTTGCACAATTGGTAGCTGACCAAAACACTTTTTTTCCCCACTGTAAATGTCCTTCCTCATGATGCCATCTATTTTGTGAAGTGCACCAGTCCCTGCTGCAGCAAAGCACCCCCACAGCATGATGCTGCCACCCCCGTGCTTCATGGTTGGGATGGTGTTCTTCAGCTTGCGAGAAACCCCCTTTGTCCTCCAAATATAACAATGGTCATTAAGGCCAAACAGTACTATTTTTGTTTCATCAGACCAGAGGACATTTCTCCAAAAAGTATGATCTTTGTCCCCATGTGCAGTTGCAAACCGTAGTCTGGCTTTTTTATGGCGGTTTTGGAGCAGTGGCTTCTTCCTTGCTGTGCTGCCTTTCAGGTTATGTCGATATAGGACTTGTTTTACTGTAGATATAGATGTAAACAATTGTCTGTAAACCATTGTTGGAAAAATGTCCTAACCGACTTGAGTGGTTGAAAAACAAGTTTTAATGACTCCAACCTAGGTGTATGTAAACTTCCGACTTCAACTGTACCTATCCTTTAAAAAAATTAATTTCCCTTTAGTACTTTCCAACCCCACAACCCCTTTCCTAATTGGAGTAAACTAGTGAACAACAACATGCCTAGGCCTCCACTTCCAGCCCATGCATACTACGTGCATCTTAAGGACACAGTCAACTTTAAAATAATTATATTTTGTCTGTTTTCACTCCCGAACTTCCTCCACCCTCAACCTCTCCAATCATCCCCGTGATGTCCATCTGGCTTGCCTCTATATGCCATATCTTTCCAACTGTGCTCTTCCACAAAAGCTCTCAACCTATAACCCATATACTTATTATGGACCCTGTATGCTTTACATTAGTTATCTTGTTGTTATTAGTTGTTGTTAGTTGTTATTAGTCCCATCCTTCAACTCCATTCAACACCACCTATCTATCTCCGAACACCATCCACACTGGACCTCCATTTTCCATATATTTTTCCACTGTTCTGTGATGTTGAACAAAAGTTTTGAATCCTTCTATTCTCATTGTTTCTACAGATTGTAAATTGAATATTAACATTTTTGCTAAAAGTATTATTATATTATTGATCGTTTGACTATGACTTTTTAGATCACCCAGTAGTGCTATCTACAGGGTTAGCTCCAGGTAAATATTGCAATCCTTCAGCCATTCCTGGACCTGTGACCAAAAACAAGCTACAAATGGACAGCACCAAAACAAATTACCTAATGATTCTGTCTCTTCGCAGCAAAATCTGCCGAGCTGGGAAGATTGTATCCCCCATATCAATAACATTCTATTGGTAGCAAGAATTTTGTACAATAATTTAAATAGAACAATTCTAAGTGTTGAATCCGGCGTTGTTTTGCGTATCAGTTCATAAACACTATGCCATGGAATCGGTACGTCAAAAATCTCTTCCCAATTATTTTGCAATCTATATGGGACGGCTGTCAATCCTTTGGTCCTTAAATGAAACTGGTATACTTTTTTATTTATCACAATTTTATTTAACCAATTATGGTCTTTAATGCAGGGCCAACAGACAAGTTCCTTACTTTTTCCGCCTTCCACTTTCCTCTTCCATTTTTGCGGAAATGCTGCAATTATTTGGTTGTAATTTTGGGTAGAGCAGACATTTCCATATGTTTTTGTTAGTTGCATGTGCGACATAACTCCACCAGTCCTACCTATGATATAATTACGAAGATTATACCTTTTTTAAACATTCTTTCAAAAAAAGTATGTTCTTTATCAATTAGTATGTTTGAGTTTAACCACAATATTTGTTGCATTATTTGTTCTGTCGTTTGTGGAGGATTAAATTGAAATTGCAACCAACTTTCTATGGCTTGTTCTATGGCTTGTTTGAATATGGGTTGAGACAATCTTACTAATTTGCTAGAGAACCAGTTCGGATTAAACATACCTTTTGAATGACTGAAGCTTTTAGTGTTAGGTCTAATGTTTTAATATTTAATAATTTCTGTCCTCCGAGTTCATATTCATTATATAAATAGGCCTGTTAAATTTTGTCTGGCTTGCCGTTCCAAATAAAATATAATATTTTTTCTCATATAATTTAAAAAACTGTTTGCTAGGCGTAGGCAAGACCACAAGCAAATACAGTGGGGAAAAAATGTATTTAGTCAGCCTCCAATTGTGCAAGTTCTCCCACTTAAAAGGATGAGAGAGGCCTGTAATTTTCATCATAGGTACACGTCAACTATAACAGACAAAATGAGAAAAGAAAATCCAGAAAATCACATTGTAGGATTTTTAATGAATTGATTTGCAAATTATGGTGGAAAATAAGTATTTGGTCAATAACAAAAGTTTCTCAATACTTTGTATTATACCCTTTGTTGGCAATGACACAGGTCAAACGTTTTCTGTAAGTCTTCACAAGGTTTTCACACACTGTTGCTGGTATTTTGGCCCATTCCTCCATGCAGATCTCCTCTAGAGCAGTGATGTTTTGGGGCTGTCGCTGGGCAACACGGACTTTCAACTCCCTCCAAATATTTTCTATGGGGTTGAGATCTGGAGACTGGCTAGGCCACTCCAGGACCTTTAAATGCTTCTTACGAAGCCACTCCTACGTTGCCCGGGCGGTGTGTTTGGGATCATTGTCATGCTGAAAGACCCAGCCACGTTTCATCTTCAATGCCCTTGCTGATGGAAGGAGGTTTTAACTCAAAATCTCACGATACATGGCCCCATTCATTCTTTCCTTTACACGGATCAGTCGTCCTGGTCCCTTTGCAGAAAAACAGCCCCAAAGCATGATGTTTCCACCCCCATGCTTCACAGTAGGTATGGTGTTCTTTGGATGCAACTCAGCATTCCTTGTCCTCCAAACACGACGAGATGAGTTTTTACCAAAAAGTTCTATTTTGGTTTCATCTGACCATATGACATTCTCCCAATCCTCTTCTGGATCATCCAAATGCACTCTAGCAAACTTCAGACGGGCCTGGACATGTACTGGCTTAAGTAGGGGGACACGTCTGGAACTGCCGGATTTGAGTCCCTGGCGGCGTAGTGCGTTACTGATGGTAGGCTTTGTTACTTTGGTCCCAGCTCTCTGCAGGTCATTCACTAGGTCCCCCCGTGTGGTTCTGGGATTTTTGCTCACCGTTCTTGTGATCATTTTGACCCCACGGGGTGAGATCTTGCGTGGAGCCCCAGATCGAGGGAGATTATCAGTGGTCTTGTATGTCTTCCATTTCCTAATAATTGCTCCCACAGTTGATTTCTTCAAACCAAGCTGATTACCTATTGCAGATTCAGTCTTCCCAGCCTGGTGCAGGTCTACAATTTTGTTTCTGGTGTTCTTTGACAGCTCTTTGGTCTTGGCCATAGTGGAGTTTGGAGTGTGACTGTTTGAGGTTGTGGACAGGTGTCTTTTATACTGATAACAAGTTCAAACAGGTGCCATTAATACAGGTAACGAGTGGAGGACAGAGGAGCCTCTTAAAGAAGAAGTTACAGGTCTGTGAGAGCAAGAAATCTTGCTTGTTTGTAGGTGACCAAATACTTATTTTCCACCATAATTTGCAAATAAATTCATTAAAATTCCTACAATGTGATTTTCTGGATTTTTTTTCCTCAATTTCTCTGTCATAGTTGACGTGTACCTATGATGAAAATTACAGGCCTCTTTCATCTTTTTAAGTGGGAGAACTTGCACAATTGGTGGCTGACTAAATACTTTTTTTCCCCACTGTAGGTAAACTGGGATAATACTAAAGAGTTTGTCACTAAACCGATGTGGATGTGGTGGAGGAGTCAAGCGCAGGAAACAGAGGTTTAGTCCAACAAGACTTTAATCGTCTAAAACACACGAGTAGAAAACCCCGACCTCGAAAATACACGAAGTGGCGAGGGAGAATTACGCACACGCGTAAAACACTAAACATGAAACAAAACGGAATACAAACACGTAGCATCGACAAAGTGGCAACAAAATAACAACACACAATTACCCTAGAGCAAAACAAGGAACTTATAAGACACGTAATCAACACCCAAACAGACACAGGTGTGACAGACAGACAAAAGCAATCAAATACAGACACATAGAGCGGTGGCAGCTAGTACTCCGGGGACGGCGAACGCCGAAGCCTGCCCGAACCAGGAGGAGGAGCAGCCTCGGCCGAAACCGTGACAGTACCCCCCCCTTGACGCGCGACTCCAGCTGCACACCGACCCCGGCCTCGGGGACGGCCAGGAGGACGCAGACCCGGGCGCGTGGGATGCCCACGGTGAAACTCAGTCAGGAGGGATGGATCGAGTATGTCCCCCCTGGGCACCCAGCACCGTTCCTCCGGACCGTACCCCTCCCACTCCACGAGATACTGGAGACCACTCCTCCGGCGCCTCGAGTCCAAGATGGTCCGGACCCTGTACGCCGGGGCCCCCTCGATGTCCAAAGGGGGCGGAGGGGTCTCTCCTATCTCATCTTCTTGGAGTGGGCCAGCTACCACCGGCCTGAGAAGAGACACATGGAACGAGGGGTTAATATTTTTATACTCAATTGGCAGTTGTAACCTGTAACACACCTCGTTCAATCTTCTCAGGACTTTGAAGGGCCCCACAAACCGGCGACCCAGCTTCCGGCAGGGCAGGCGGAGGGGCAGGTTTCGAGTCGAGAGCCAGACTCGATCTCCCGGTGCGTACACCGGTCCCTCACTGCGGTGGCGATCGGCGCTCGCCTTTTGTTGACGGATGGCACGCTGCAGATGGACATGGGCAGCGTCCCACGTCTCCTCTGAGCGCCGAATCTACTCGTCCACCGCAGGGGCCTCGATCTGGCTCTCGTGCCACGGTGCCAGGACCAGCTGATAACCTAAAACACACTGGAAAGGTGTTAAGTTGGTGGAGGAGTGGCGGAGAGAGTTCTGGGCCATCTCTGCCCAGGGGATGAACCTCGACCACTCCTCCGGCCGGTCCCAGCAATAGGACCTCAAAAACCTACCCACATCCTGGTTGACACGTTCCACCTGCCCATTACTCTCTGGGTGGTACCCCGAGGTAAGGCTTACCGAGACCCCCAACCGTTCCATGAACGCTCCCCAAACTCTGGAAGTGAACTGGGGACCTCGGTCAGACACAATATCCTCGGGGACCCCATAGTGCCGGAACACATGGGTAAATAGGGCCTCAGCGGTTTGTAGGGCAGTAGGGAGACCCGGCATGGGAAGGAGACGACAGGCCTTGGAAAACCGATCCACAACGACCAATATGGTGGTATTCCCCTGGGAGGGGGGTAGGTCTGTTACGAAATCCACCGATAGGTGGGACCATGGTCGTTGTGGAACGGGCAGGGGATGTTGCTTACCCCTGGGCAAATGTCTAGGCGCCTTACACTGGGCACACACCGAGCAGGAGGAGACATAAACCCTCACATCCCTAGCTAACGTTGGCCACCAGTATTTCATGCTAAGACAGTGCACGGTCCGGCCAATACCTGGATGTCCAGAGGAGGGTGATGTATGAGCCCAATAAATAAGACGATCACGGACCTCGAGCGGAACGTACGTCCGCCCCACAGGACACTCGGGGGGAGTAGGGTCAGTACGCAGTGCCCGCTCGATTTCCGCATCGACCTCCCATACCACCGGAGCCACCAAACAAGACTCCGGCAATATGGAAGTAGGCTCGTTGGACCTCTCCTCCGTGTCATACCGCCGGGACAGGGCGTCTGCCTTACCATTCTGGGACCCTGGGATGTATGTGATCTTAAAAACAAACCGGGTTAGGAACATATTCCACCTAGCCTGACGAGGGTTCAATCTCCTAGCTGCCCGGATGTACTCCAGGTTACGGTGATCAGTCAGAATGAGGAAAGGGTGTTGAGCCCCCTCAAGCCAATGCCTCCACACCTTTAGGGCTTGGACTACGGCTAACAGCTCCCTGTCCCCAACATCATAGTTGCGCTCCGCCGAGCTGAGCTTCTTAGAGTAGAAAGCACAGGGGCGGAGTTTAGGTGGTGCGCCGGACCGTTGTGACAAGACTGCCCCAATACCGGTCTCGGACGCGTCTACCTCAACCTGGAATGGTAAAGAGGGATCCGGATGCGCCAGCACCGGAGCCGAGGTGAACAGGTTCTTCAGTTTGACAAATGCCCTGTCCGCCTCAGCCGACCACTGCAAACAAACCGGACCCCCCTTTAGCAGGGACGTAATGGGAGCTGCAACCTGTCCAAAACCCCGAATAAACCTCCGGTAGTAATTAGCAAAACCCAAGATCTGCTGCACCTCTTTTACAGTGGTTGGAGTTTGCCAATTACGCACGGCCGATACCCGGTCTACCTCTATCTCCACACCAGACGCGGACAACCGATAACCCAAAAAGGAGACGGACTCCTGGAAGAACAGGCATTTCTCTGCCTTGACATACAAGTCATGCTCCAACAGTCTTCTCAACACTCGGCGCACCTGGGCTACATGCTCGGCTCGAGTAGCAGAGTACACTAGGATGTCGTCGATGTAAACTACTACCCCCTGCCCATGCATGTCAAGGAAAATCTCGTCAACAAAGGATTGGAAGACTGAAGGAGCATTCATTAACCCGTATGGCATGACGAGATACTTGTAATGACCCGAGGTGGTGCTAAATGCTGTCTTCCATTCATCCCCCTCCCTAATGCGCACCAGATTGTACGCGCTCCTAAGATCCAATTTTGTGAAGAACCGCGCTCCGCGTAATGATTCCGTCATCGTCGCAATCAGTGGAAGTGGGTAGCTGTATTTAACTGTGATCTGATTGAGACTACGATAATCAATACACGGGCGCAATCCCCCGTCCTTCTTCTTCACAAAGAAGAAACTCGAGGAGACTGGGGAAGTAGAGGACCGTATGTATCCCTGTGCTAAGGACTCGGTTATGTATGTCTCCATAGCCGCTGTTTCCTCTTGAGACAGGGGATACACACGACTCCGTGGAAGAGCCGCTCCTATTTGGAGATTTATCGCACAGTCCCCCCGTCTATGAGGAGGTAGCCGTGTTGCCCTCGATTTGCTAAACACGAGTGCTAAATCCTCATACTCGGGGGGAATGCGCAGTGCGGGCACTTGGTTCGGACTCTCTACCGAGGTCGCCCCTACGGAAACACCTAGACATCTCCCTACACACTAGGCAGACCACTCCATAAGAGCCCTCTGTTGCCACGCTATGGTAGGATCATGGGTGCTTAACCAGGGAAGGCCCAACACCACGGGGTACGCAGGAGAGTCAATCAGATAAAACTGAATGATCTCCTCATGACCCCCCTGCGTCGTCATCGTCAGTGGTGCTGTGACCTCCCTGATCAGGCCCGACCCCAACGGCCGGCTGTCTAAGGCGTGGACAGGAAATGGAGCTTCTACCGGCCGAAGGGGAATTCCTAACCTACTACAAAATGCCCGATCAATAAAGTTCCCAGCTGCGCCTGAATCTACTAGCGCCTTATATTGGGAATGAGGTGCCACCTGTGGAAACCTCACAGGAATACTCATGTGACCAACAGAGAGCTCTGGGTAAGTGGGGCGCCTACTCACCTGAAATGACTCCCCAGTGCGTGGCCTGTTGTCACCTATCCCAGGAGACCCTCCCCAGCACCTGGCCACAGTGTGTCCTCCACGACCGCAGGTGGTGCAGGGGATGGCCCCCCTCGGGTTCCCTCTCCTCCTCTCTCTAGCGCCAGCACCCCCGAGCTCCATGGGAATCGGCTCGGGGGTGCTGGAGGGTGGACTGGACGACCCCCACTCGGGATGTCTGCTGGTAGCCAGCAGGGTGTCCAGACGGATGGAAATGTCCACCAACTGGTCAAACGACAAGTTGGTGTCCCTGCAGGCCAGCTCCCGACGAACGTCCTCTCGTAGACTACACCGGTACTGGTCGATGAGGGCCCTCTCATTCCACCCCGCATCCGCCGCTAGTGTCCGGAACTCCAGTGCGAACTCCTGTGCGCTCCTCCTCCCCTGTCTTAGGTGGAATAGACGCTCTCCCGCCGCTTTCCCCTCAGGTGGATGATCGAAGACAGCCCTGAAGCGGCGGGAGAACTCCGCGTAGGTGATGGTTGCGGCGTCTATTCCCCTCCATTCGGCGTTGGCCCACTCCAACGCCTTGCCGGAGAGACAGGAGATGAGGGCGGAGACGCTCTCGTATCCCGAGGGCGCCGGGTGTATGGTGGCAAGGTAAAGTTCCACCTGCAGGAGGAATCCCTGACACCCGGCTGCAGAACCGTCATATGCCCTCGGGAGCGAGAGCCGAATGCCACTGGGTTCCGGTGCTGAGAGAGGAGGACTGGCCGTTGGTGATGAGTTGTTGTAAGGGTCCTTGGCCACCTCTTGATTCACCAATCGGCACAGAGTGTTGGACACCTCGTCCATGACGGTCCCGAGTTGCCGGATCATGGCGTCCTGGAAGTTGATCCGGTCCAGCAGGGATTCGGGTGCCGCCGCTGTTCCTGCTGACTCCATAATGGTGTGTTGTTCTGTCACTAAACCGATGTGGATGTGGTGGAGGAGTCAAGCGCAGGAAACAGAGGTTTAGTCCAACAAGACTTTAATCGTCTAAAACACACGAGTAGAAAACCCCGACCTCGAAAATACACGAAGTGGCGAGGGAGAATTACGCACACGCGTAAAACACTAAACATGAAACAAAACGGAATACAAACACGTAGCATCGACAAAGTGGCAACAAAATAACAACACACAATTACCCTAGAGCAAAACAAGGAACTTATAAGACACGTAATCAACACCCAAACAGACACAGGTGTGACAGACAGACAAAAGCAATCAAATACAGACACATAGAGCGGTGGCAGCTAGTACTCCGGGGACGGCGAACGCCGAAGCCTGCCCGAACCAGGAGGAGGAGCAGCCTCGGCCGAAACCGTGACAGAGTTAATCAGGTTGATTTTTCCACAAATAGACAGGTATTTACCTTTCCATGGTAGCAAGATCTTATCTATTTTTGCTAACTTTCTATTAAAATGTATTAGAGTGCGATCATTTATTTCATTTGGGATATGTATTCTGAGTATATCCACATCACCATCAGACCAATTTATTGGTAAACTACATGGTAATGTAAATGTTTTATTTTTTAGTGATCCAATACGTGATATAGTACATTTATCATAATTTGGTTGTAATCCAGAGAGGTTAGAAAATGTATCTAGATCCTCTATGAGGCTGTGGAGGGATTCAAGTTGTGGATTTAAAAGAAACCATCATTTCCAACGTAGCGTCCATGTAAAACACCTGTCTGATTAGAATGAATAGTGTCCGACAATACCTTTTTTTTATTCTATGCGCTATAAATTGAAGTGAAGTGTAAGGGGCCTCCAAATTTTTTAATGGATCTTTATATTTCCCACTTGTATCCTGTTTCAGTAATAATGAAATAAGACCTTCTTCTTGAGTGTCTGATAATCTACCATTTACATAGGAGTGGTTAAAACATGCTAATAACGGTCCTCTGAGCATATCAAAAAAGTTTGCTATAGCCATTTGTATTGATACGCTTTTAACATTAGGATTCTGATGAAATGGTAAAACAAAAACCCCTTCTTGGTTGACTCAAGCTATCATCTAGTGGGTTATCTAATAACCTCCATCTCGGAGGACACTAACATTTAAAATGTCTAGGGAGGTAAACCCTCCCTCGACTCAATACATTTGAGGAATGCACCCTCCCCCCACTTTGTGCTCTCCTCACAGCTTAGGGGCAGCATGCTCGGCAGCATGCTCTCTCTTTCTCTCCTTTCCGAATCATAATTAAAACACTTGATAAATTATCCAACCCAATTTTAGAATTACAGTCCTTTGTGCTTCATGTTGAGTCCATCAATCGAATTCGAGACCATCAATTTAGCACACACCAACACTGTTAGAATGTACCTTTACGAACAAGGAACATATAAAAACAGAATGTACTACTTATATTATTATTATTATTATTATTCACTTTTCTCATTACAGCCACCGTTTGTCCCTGTTTTACTGTAGCTAGTGGCATGTTAATGACAGATCAGTATCTCAATGCATTTTTAACCTAAATTACCTTGAATTACTCCAAAATCAACCGGATACCCCAAATAAACAGTTTAGGGCAACCCTAAATCAATTTACAGGCACAGTTGACACCCCTCTCCTTCCCGGCACTCATCTTCTGGCGTATCTTCATTTTCTTCTTCAGATAGCGTTACAGTTCATCTTCCCAACGGCACGCATGGAACTCATGCCTGTCACAATTGATGTCCATTGATAATGTCCTGATTTCAATATCTGCGGAATAATCAGATTTTCCAAGCACACAAATCTCTCACCTGAGCCGCCACCATCATTCTGTACAGTCTATTATGTCTGGTCCATTTTCCCACCAGTACACCAGCAGCATGAGAGAAGTTTGACGTGATCTCTCTTCATGCTCACTCCACATGCACGGTCTCAGGACGCATGCCGCACTCCTGCTGCTCGTACATAGGTTGCTGGCTCGGACTCAGGTCTCACGTAGGAGTGGTGAAAGACAAGGTCGTATTGAACGCCTGTGTCGCTATTTCTTCAGCCGGTTATGGGGGGTTGAAGCTCACACTGTTCTCGTCGTTTTATTCCTTCCATGCATATAGATACTATCTGTAGTCACTATCGCCATAACTTCGAGAGAGAACAGACCAAAACAACAGTTTAAGGCATTTCTGATTCAGAAAATTCAAACAACTACTTACCGTATGCCAAATTATTACCTTCCCAATTGTCTTAATACAAGATTCCTAAGACAAATGTCAAAGAGAATAACAACACACTGTTGACACCATTTTCCAAATTGGCTTATACTCCCTTATCATACTGGCGACCTCACCGCAGAGTTACCGGGTCAGGGAGTTAGAGGGCTAACCCTTAGGGAGAAACCCGGCCATACAGCAAACCCAATCTGGTGAAATGTTTATCGAAACAAAGACCAAAACAAGAACCAAAACAATAACAGCTATACACTTCTTCATATTATACTTAAATCTCACCCAATGTCTCTATCCTTTCTAGTGAGTTTGATCAGGCCTCACCAGAAAGTCAGGACAAAGGTCATTCAACACCGTTATGTATTTTCTTTCCCTTTTCTTTCCCTGTACTTCAGAAACCATTTAAAAAACCATTTCAAACATTTCTATCATTCTGCTTACCCAGTTTACAACCAAATTCAAACGACTCTACACAACAAATCAAACATGGTATTAACACCACTAACAAATATTCATAACCTGTGGGTTGTGTGTGCGTGCTGGTGTGTGTGGTAAAACGTAGGGCAAAAACAAACAAACGGCCAGGCCTTACTTATCTGGGAGCTCCCTTTACGGCATGATCCGGATACCTTTATACTTCATAAAACTGCAGAATTTCACTAACTGCTCTCCCAAGACAACAGTCTCGGGAAACATTTCAAAGAGAGAGACAAGGACACCCCATCCTCTTCTGGAAGAGAAAGTGTACATTTCGTTAGTATTCCCTATGCTACATCTTAATTAGCAACACAAAAGTTTTAATTGCAAACAAAACAAAATAATGATAAGCGCTGTTACAGGAGGGAGTCGCAGTTCCGGAGCGACCTACTAGGTGTCATCCTCCGACAACCTTAGGCACCTCCTCACTCACAGTCTGGACTAATCAGTATCCTATTGGTGTCACCTGTGTCTACCTGTTCACCTGTGTATTTATGCCCTCACTTCCCTTTGTTCCCTTGCTCAGTTTTCTCTGTTAGTTTCTCAATGTCCAGCAGTACTACTGAGTGTCTGATCGGAGACCTATATACAGGTATTCGAGAAGTGTTCTCTCTGTTTCATTATTTGTTTCAGTTGTAGGTAGTATTTCGTATTTTTGCTGTCAGCCAGCTTTTGGAGACATATTTGCTCCACCTTTCTTTTATTGTGATAAGTCCGTTATTTTGTATTTTGGCTTCGGGACCACCAGTAAAGATCCTTGTTTCACCATCCCTGCCTACTGCCTACTGTATATCCTGCACCACACCTGGGTCAAACCTCACACCAACCCTTACAGAAAACTGAGCCAATATGGACCCAGCGGAGGCAGCACAATATCAGAGCGCATTAGCAACACAGGGAGCCATGCTGAACCAACACGACCGCAGCCTGCAGCAGATCATCAAGAATCTCCGCCAGTTGACAATCACCGTGCAGATCCGGGTGGACACCTGACCAGCCCTGGCAGCCGGTGGAGTGGAAGCCACGGGAGCGGCGTCTCCAGTCTCGACTGCGACAACACGGGAACCCCGCCTACCACCTCCGGAGAGGTATGACTGACGTCCAGAGTGCTGCAGGGAATTCCTCACCCAGTGTTCCCTGATATTCAGCCTACAACCCTCCTCCTTCCCTACGAAGCAGGGCCGGGTGGCCTAGATCATCACTCTGTTGACGGGTCGGGCCCTTTCTTGGGCTACCGTGTAGTGGGAGAGCCAAACTCTGGCGTGCTCCGACTCCTACCGATTCCCCCGGGAGCTAAGCAAAGGTGTTCGACACCTCTCGGGTGGTGTCGGGGCATTAAGCCAGGAGGCGACTCACGGCCGCAGGATGGGAGGAGGCCACCCTTGTCGTCCTTTATGTGCAGGGGCTATCGGAGAAGATGAAGGACAAACTCTCCTTCAGGTAGCTGCCTGAGCGACTGAACGGCCTCGTCGAACTCTCGGTGCGGGTAGACAATCGGCATCGTGAGAGGGCGCATGAGAGAGGGATGACGCAAGACGCGCCTCCGCATCCCCCTGTCAACCCAGAGGCTTTCCGCCGATTGAGGGAGGAGATGCCTCAGGAAGAGACTATGCAGTTGGGGGGCAGAGGCGTCTGCGCCAGTGACGTTGCCTGTACTGCAGCCAGGCAGGTCACCGCTGTGACTCATGCCCGGAGAAGCCGGGAAAGGGGCGGGCTCGCTAGTATAGGGAGGGGTGCTAGCGAGCCGGAACCGAAACCCCAACTCCAGAGACTCCCGGACTTTTCTCCCCGTCATGGTTCTGGGGCTGCTGGAAACCTGTTGGACGCAGGGCTGGCCCAAGGGTGGAGCGTTCCGTTACTCTCCCTCTCCAAGCCGGCTCCAGACATAGCCTGGACGGCCGGCTGTTGGGGTCGGGCTTCATCACCCGGAGCACTATCCCTGTGCGTGTCCGGGTGGCGTGGTGGCTATGGGAGGATATCCAGTTTTTCATTGTGGACTCTTCAGAGTGTCCCTTTATCCTCGGGCACTCCTGGCTGGTTGCCACAAACCCCGGATTGACTGGTCCACGGGGCGGCTCATCCTGGAGGGAGGCTCCGCCCCCATCCTGTTCCGATCTCCACCGACCACACATTAGCCCAAACCACCATCCCAGACCACCTACCAGTCCTCACCTCTTCCCCAGGTCCCGCACTCCGAACCGCTTACAGCCCTAGCGCCGGTTTCCACCGGGAGGACGGCGGCTACAGACTCCGTCACCGGCCCAGACCTGGCAGACGTTCCCCGGGAGTATTGGGATCTGGGGGAGGTGTTTAGTAAGAGGCGTGCCATGGGCCTACCTCCGCTATCAATCTCCTACCGGGCACCATGCCCACACGAGGGCGATTGTTTTCCTTGTCCCAGTCGGAGACGCTGGCCATGAGGGAGTATATTGACGAGGCTCTCGTCGAGGGTCACATCCATCCCTCTACCTCACCCGTGGGCGTGGGCTTCTTCTTCGTGGGGAAAAAGGACGGTGGGCAGCGGACGTGCATTGATTACCAGGCACTCAAAGACATCACTGTTAAGAACCGCTATCCACTCCCCCTGATGACGATGGCATTCGAGTCATTGCAGGGAGCCTGGGCCTTCCCCAAGCTGGGCTTAACAATGCCTACAACCTGGTGAGGATTCGGGAGGGGGACGAGTGGAAGACGGCTTTAAACACACCCAGTGGGCATTACGAGTACCAAGTCATGCCGTTCGGTCTAGCCAACGCGCCTGCGGTGTTCCAGGCATTGGTCAATGACGTGCCCTGGGACCTCCTCGACTACAGCGTCTTTGTGTATTTGAATGAAATCCTAATATTCTCAAAGGACATGAGTGACCACCAGCAGCACATTCGGCAGGTACTCCAACGCCTTCTCCGTCACCAGCTCTACGTCATTGACGGAGAATTGCGTGTTCCACACAGAGACAGTTTCCTTCCTGGGGTTCATCGTCACCCAGGGGGACCTATGGATGGACCCAGCCAAGGTCAGCGCGGTACTGGATTGGCCTAAGATCTCACCCCTCAAGCAACTACAGCGGTTTTTAGGGTTCGCTAATTTTTATAGCCGATTTATTCGCAATTTTAGCTCCCTAGCAGCTCCCCTGACACCCCTCCCCCAGATGAGCGTGCGCTACTTTGCCTGGACCCCAGAAGCGGGGAATGCATTTGATGCGCTTAAGCAGAACTTTACATTGGCATGGTCCTAGGGCATCCTGATCCGTCCCTGCCGTTCATTGTGGAAGTGGATGCTTCAGACTTTACAGTGGGAGCAATCCTGTCCCAGCAGTTCCTCACGGACGGTAAGACTCACCCCTGTGCGTTTTTCTCCTGCCGGATTTCCCTGGCGGAGCAGAATTACGACATGGGGAACCGTGAGTTGCTAGCGGTCAAGCTCGCCCTGGGGGTGTGTAGGCATTGACTAGAGGGGACCGCACATCCATTTGTCGTATGGACGGACCATAAGAATTTAGCCTACATTCAGGGGGCCAAGAGGCTCATTTCGCGCCAGGCCAGATGGGCGTTGTTCCGGTTCACCATCTCATACCGTCCGGGTTCAAAGAACACCAAGCCTGACGCGCTCTCCCAGCAGTTCGACCCCGTGGAGCTGGTGGAGAGGGACGACCCCATTGTCCCCAATGCCCTGATTGCTGCACCAGTTTCTTGGGGAATCGATAAGCTGGTCAGAGCAGCGCAACGGCGGGAGCCCGATCCGGGCGGATGACCATCGGGGAGGATGTACATACCCAAGGCTGCACGCTCGCGATTGCTTCAGTGGGCGCACGCATCCGACCTCACCAGCCATCCGGGGAGCGCCAGGACATTGGAGTTCCTGCGTAGGAGGTTCTGGGGGCCATCTGCTGAGGGGGATATGCCCGCCTTCATGGCTGCTTGCCCAGTGTGCGCACGCATGAAGAGCTCATGTCAGCTGCGCCGAACCCTGCCTATCCCCAATCGTCCCTGGTCCCACATCTATCTGGATTTCATTTACGCCCTACCCCCCTCTGATGGATACACAGTGATCCTGGTCATTGTGGACCGGTTTTCGAAGGCTGCCCACTTCATTCCCCTTCCCAATATCCTATCGGCCCGGGAGACGGCTAAGTTGGTGGTACAGCACATTTTCCCAAGATGTGGTGTCGGGTCAGGGCCCTCAGTTCGCCTCCATGTTCTGGAAGGCGTTCGCCACCTACCTTGGCGCCTCCATCGGCTTGTCTTCCAGCTTCCATCCCGAGTCGAACGGGCGTCAACCAGGATCTGGAGGGGGTACTGAGGTGCTACGGCTCCAGCAACCCAGCTACGTGGAGTCAGCGACTGGCGTGGGCGGAGTACGCCCACAACACCCTTCTCTGCTCATCCACCGGCCTGTCCCCCTTCCAGTGCCAATACGGGTACCAACCCCCCCTATTCCCAGAGCAAGAGGAGGAGGAGCCGGCGGTCCCGGTGGTCCAGGCCCACATCAGTCGCTGTCGCCGCACCTGGAGGCAGGTACGGGCGGTGCTTAAGCGGGCCTCAGTCAGGTCTCAACATCAGGCCAACCGCAGGCATCGCCCGGCCCCGGTTTTTCGCCCGGGACAGAGGGTGGAATCCAGGAAGCTGTCCCACGGCCATTCAGAGGCGAGTCAACCCAGTGGCCTACCGCCTGCAACATTCCATGTGTCCCTCCTCTAGCCCATCGCCACCTGTCCCCTGGCTCCCCCTCCTCGTCCTGTTCCCCCGCTGCGCCTCGTCGGAGGACAGCCGGCTTTTGCTGTGGACCGGATCCTGGACTGCCGGAGGGTGGGGAGGGGTCTCCAATTTCTGGTGGAATGGGAGGGTTATTGGCCGGAGGAGCGGTCCTGGGTGCCCAGGAGGGACATTCTGGACCCAGGGCTGATAACAACATTCCGTGGTCTCTCTTTTCCCCCATAATTTTATGTAACCACCGTATTACCATGCCCTTCATGTTCATGAACAAAAATGTTAAAAGGTCAATGCTCTCACTTGACAGAATTGCTTTTTCAAAACTATACTAACAATTACTCACAATATTAACTCCACTCTATTTTCTCGTGACCCCTCATCCCTTTCGTCAATTCTATGAATCTATTTCAGAATTCTAACTTGTTACCTTTTAGAATCCATTCCCCTGGTATTTTGCATAGATTCTTCCAACCCCAAAATTGGTTCCACACCCGTTGCCATGTAACAATATCCGGGTATTGTTACTGGTCCTATGGTCAGAGACATGGGTAGTAGTCGTATCGCTTTCGATTCTGCCCCTGTTACCTTGCTGAATGTAATAATTTTCCCTATTGCAAATTTAGCCTAATTCTCATCGTAAGGAATCAGTGATATTTGAGCGCCGGTATCTATTAGAAAGTTGTGTGAGACGTGGCCTCCTAAATCTCCCTACACATAGAAACCGTAATCTCTATGATCCACCATTGATCGAACTGAGGCCATATACCGCTTTGTGAAAGTTTCCTTTCCCTCTGCTTTCAAGAGTGTTTGCTGCTGTTCTTTTGTCAAACATTCCCTCCGAATGCAGCGGGTGCAGTAGGCTCCAGTACTACCCTACACTCATTCTTTCAATGACCAACAGACCCACATCTAAAACAGGGATCTGTTGCCCTACACTTTGATGTTTTTTCGCTACTTTTCCCTCCCTTTTTCTTTGTCTTACCTTGGCCATTGAAACCACTGTTAGTGACTCTCACTGTGGCTAAATTAACCACACACACAGCTGTGAAGTAATCGGAATTAGATTCCACTCTCAAAGCCTCCTGCTAATACACTCAAATCATATCAACAACATTTGAATATCTTTTTTATTTTCTAACCATGAATGAGGCTCCTCCAGAACTTATAGGCAACCTTTTATACTAGTACACAAGCGTGACAATTTACCCATCCACACACACTCTACTGCCTCACGTCCACTGCGGCTGGGACTTTCGTCCCTCTTACAGATCTCGCAGGGGAATACCCCCACTAGGGACCTATCCTACACGGAACCTACCTGTGACGAGGTGTGAATGAAGGAGTCAGGCGCAGGAGGTAAAATACCGAAGTCCAGAGTTTATTTCGTTTACATAAATCAAACGCCCCAAGCGTCAAACGAAACTATTACAAGGTAAAACATCCACCTTGCATAAACACAGTGAATAGTAGCTCAACCGAGCTACACGCTCTCACAACAAACAATCACTCACAAAGACAAGGGGAACAGAGGGAACACTTATACACATACTAATTAGGGGAATGAGCACCAGGTGTGTGTGAGAATGGGATCGGCAGTAGCTAGTACTCCGGTGACGACGAACGGCGAAGCTTGCCCGAACCAGAAGGGGGGGCAGCCTCGGCGGAAGTCGTGACACTACCCTAGACTGTAGTGTCACTCATGGATATCGCAGAGAACTAGCTCCACTCGGGACCTATCCTTAAAGGAACCTACCCTACACCATATATTTACGACTGGTCGTTACATAATGGGCTACCTAATAAACTCAGGCTTTCTAGGTCTGTATCCTATAATTGTTCAGCCTACGATTCTCATCTCCCCAAGATGTCAGAATGAGTGGTAAGAGGTTTAGGAACTGTGCCTACCTTGTTTCTGGTGCCGGCTCCTGTTTCACTGATTCGGACTCTCTAGTTCGACTGTAAATCGTGATGAACCCTGCTCACAGCGCCAACTGTTAGATTCTAAATAAACACACGGATGACTAGTAAAGCTCATACCAAGTTTATCCACCCACTGGGTCACGCAGCTGCATAAGACAAAGACATATTTACACAAGCACTGGTATTTAAACCTTCCTCCTATGCTGTCTCCTCCTTACACATCTGGACAGCCAATATGTCTCTGTTGCTAGACACGACTTTAGTCATGCCTGTTCTTTCTCACTTCATCTGACCTGACCTCGGCCCAAATTCCTCACTCCTCCCCAACTCACGGCTGTCCTGTTGACTTGTACCAGACTGTGGCCCTTCTCCTCTCCATAGGATGCCTGATGTCTAACAATAACACGTTCTGACAGAATGTAAATGTTCTGCATTCCCCTCTCTCCCTCAGTGACATGAATAACGATATTTCATATTTCAAGTTTAGAAGTCAGAACCCATGTGTTCAGAGGCTTGACTTCAAGGCACAACAGGACAGGCGTTATGTCTTCAGAGGCTTGACTTAAGGACACAACAGGCTCATCATGAATTGAGGGTGTTGGAGAGAGCTCAACTATTCTGCTGAGGGCAGGACAGGATTTGACTGGGAACACAAAAAAACAATACAGAACACTTAGATAAAAGAGCTATGAATGACTGACAGTCCAAGCAAGGAGTAAAATCAAATGTATGTGTAATAATGTGATTGTGTTATTAATTTCATTGACTGTTCATAAAGTGATGGAATAAAATTCACAGGGCTACTCACAGTGCTTGGAGAGGAAACATTCAATGCTCCAGTGGATGGAGTTACACATTAATCAGAAATGAAAATGTAATTTAGTCTACATACAGTAATGAAGACGGGCTTCAGTTCTTCAGAGGGCAGGAGACCAGGGGCTTCTTTTATGCTTATGTTGTGATTGAGTAATCATTTTACTGTTCATGCCAAAAGAGTTGATGAGGGATCAGGCTGGCTTCCTCTCCTCAGCTCCTCTCCTTCATCTACACACTTATCTGCTTACATATGGGAAGGATAAAGCAACATTAATGATGCCTAGATGGTTTCATCTTTCAACAGTCAAATACCTCCATATCACTACTGATTGGGGATAGAGACAAGAAGAGGATGGCACTTTAGACTATTGACCCAGAGAACTGAGCATACTGTAGACAAAACATGGCTTTGGTCTAATCATAAAAAAAGGTATAAAAGAAAAACTTTCTTGTGTGCTTTAAATAAATGTCACAGGGCTACTCACAGTGCTTGGAGAGGAAACATGAAATGCTCCAGTGGATGAGTACTCACTTTACGAATCATGCCAGGAGAGTTGAAGAGGAATCAGGCTACTTGAACAAGGAAGTTACTGTGGGGTCCAGGACAGGCTCTGGCATCAGACAGGATTGAGGGCAGGTGGTACCAAAGTTTTCCCACAGGCGTCATACTGGTGCACATCTATCAGGGGGCTTTAACAGGGTACATTTTCAAGACACATGTAGAGATTATCCTAAATGAAAATGACATGGAGAATATTACTAAACAACTCACTTGTAAAGATCACATGGCAAGAAGTGGCTGTTGGTAGGTGGGTGGAACGCTGGAAGTGCTGGTGTCATGCATGTGGCGTACTGACGATGCTGATGGTGTACTTGTAGTTCTGGTGGCGGCTGAGAACATTTAGATGAAACATCAAATTACATCACCACCTCATCTTATGTGTTATTTGCTGAACAGTATTACATATCACATATGACATGGAGATCTTCATTGTTATCCAATATCTTGTATTGATGACAGACTAATAAAAATATATTTTACAGTCACTTCAGGTATCTGGCCTATCTGAGCTTTGTGTGCTGGTACTGGGGGTTCCTGGGCAGGAGGAACAGGGTGACGATACCTTCATGTGTCATTCTCTGCATCCACCAGGAGTTTCCAGGCGCTGAATGAGTCTACACAGGATTCATACCCCCCCTTTACTGAATCGGGAGACGTGTCTCTCAACCACTTCAGCTTTTGGTGGACTTTCAAACCGTGCGTTCAGCTTCTCGGGGATGGACATCTGCTGGAGCTCCTCGGCATGAGCACCAAGGTCAATGAGCACCTCACTGAAGAGGTAATTCATCAGAGCATCGATGTAGTCTGAAATTGTAATTAGAATGAAAGATTGTTCCATATTGTTTACTGAATATTGTTCATACATTGTAATTTTAACATTCAAAGTAAATTGATAATAAATACTTTATAATTTCTTTACTTACGGTATGTTGACGAATACACCCTTCTCAATTGCATAATCCTCACATTCTCTCTCCTCACCCCCTTCTCAAAACCTATTGGAGGAGAAGGTCAGAGAGGAGGGACCCCTGAGAAAAGGCCCCTGAGTCTCACCACAGAGCCAGGAATCCCTGGGTCCGCCACAACTGTGGACCCCATTCCTGAGGGACCCTGTTTCCTCCAGGGCCAGGTGAGTGGAGTTGTATGCCAGTGGAGGAATGATGTTGACCAATATGAGCTGCAGAAGCTTCCTCTCTGAGCTGTACTGGCAGCATATGTAGCGTAAGAAGGCTGCACATTATGTCTTGTTGAGTGTATACAAGATGATTGACAGCTGAGGAGACGTATCCCGCCAACACAATCACAGTCAGCAGCTTATATGATTGTACATTCTGAAAATTATTTGAAATTCAACATTGTATATTGAATGTGTATGAGCGGCGCACAATTGGTTCAGCGTCGTCCAAGATAGGGGAGGGTTTGGCCGGCAGGGATGTGGGTTCGTTTCCCATGGGGGGCCAGTATAAAAATACAAATAAAAATATAAAAACATGTATGCATTCACTAACTGTAAGTCGCTCTGGATAAGAGCGTCTGCTAAATGACTAAAATGTAAATGTATAGGAAAGGGAGGGGATGGGATTGTAGGGAAGGCAAAAATATATAAGCAAAATTGAAATTAGGATTACACTGAAAATAACCCCAAAATGTGTCACAACCCAACACACTGGGTTGTTTGAACCCAGCAATATAGTCTAATTTACCCAGCAGCTGGGTAAAGCGCTCAACCCAAGGAGTTGGGTTAGAAGCACAACCCAACCCCACTGGGTTGAATTAACCCAATGCTGTTTTTGACCAAAATTGACCCAGCTCTGGGTTGTCAAAATGACCCAAATTGGGTAATTGTTAACCCAGCATTTATTTTGTGTAACAAATTCATTTAGGAAAATAATATCAATTTCTACCTTTTTTTAAGACATTTCAAATAAAATGTTTTCAGTATCCTAATTTTGTTTGTTTTGTGTTTTCTGATTGTTTCAGTGCATGCGTTCAATAAGCTTTGGATGAAGGACTTCCACAGGACTTCTCCGAAGTTCACTCAAAAAGGCAATAGTTCTGAACTGGGTTTGATTTGGTTTTAGTTTTAATTATTTACATTTGGTTAATTATCTTTTAAACTTCCATTAGTTGAAATCTATTGCTCATGTATCACTTGGGTCATGTAAATAATTATGTAGTTGTCCCTTTAAACATACTAATGTCAACATCCCCATAGTGTTCACATTTCTCTCATGTAAATGTTGTAGCTACAAAAAAAACATTAAATAACAATTTATTTGGGAAATATCCAATCTTTGCTCTTTTCTTCATTACCATGCTGATGATTTCAAGTTATATTGGATTTATTTTTAATCTGTTAAGACATTGAATACAGTGTTGTGATGCAAAAATCCTAGCAAAATGTATAGCGCATAGAATTAAAAAGGTATTGTCGGATATTATTCATTCTAATCAGACAGGTTTTTTACATGGAAGATACATTGGAGATAATATAAGGCAAGTATTGGAAACAATAGAACACTATGAAAAATATGGGAAACCAGGCCTGCTATTCATAGCAGACTTCGAAAAGGCATTTGATAAAGTTCGACTGGAATTTATATATAAATGCCTGGAGCATTTCAATTTTGGAGAATCTCTTATAAAATGGGTCAAAATCATGTATAGTAACCCTAGGTGTAAAATAGTAAATAATGGCTATTTCTCAGAAAGTTTTAAACTGTCAAGAGGAGTGAAAAAAGGTTGTCCACTATCGGCATATCTATTTATTGTGGCCATCGAGATGTTAGCTATTAAAATCAGATCCAATAATAATATCAGAGGATTAGAAATACAGGGCTTAAAAACAAAGGTGTCATTGTACGCAGATGATTCATGTTTTCTTTTAGATCCACAACTAGAATCCCTCCACAGCCTCATAGAGGATCTAGATACATTTTCTAACCTCTCTGGATTAAAACCAAATTATGACAAATTTACTATATTACGTATTGGATCACTAAAAAATACAATTTTTACATTACCATGTAGTTTACCAATAAAATGGTCTGATGGTGATGTAGATATACTCGGAATACATATCCCAAAGGAAATAAATGATCTCACTTCAATAAATTTTAATAGAAAGTTAGCAAAAATAGATAAGATCTTACTACCATGGAAAGGAAAATACCTGTCAATTTGTGGAAAAATCACCCTGATTAACTCTTTAGTATTATCCCAGTTTGCCTATTTGCTTATGGTCTTGCCTACGCCTAGCAAACAGTTTTTTAAATTATATGAGAAAAAAAATTCAATTTTATTTGGAACGGCAAGCCAGACAAAATTAAAAGAGCATATTTATATAATGAATATGAATTCGGAGGACAGAAATTATTAAATATTAAAGCATTAGACCTATCACTAAAATCTTCAGTCATCCAAAAGTTATACTTAAATCCGAACTGGTTCTCAAGCAAATTAGTAAGATTGTCTCACCCACTGTTCAAGAAAGGCCTTTTTCCCTTTATTCAGATTACAACCTCTCACTTTCAGTTATTTGAAAAGGAAATAATCTCCCAAATGTCACTATTTCTAAAACAAGCCATAGAAAGTTGGTTGCAATTTCAATTTAATCCTCCAGAAACGACAGAACAAATAATGCAACAAATATTGTGGTTAAATTCAAATATACTAATTGACAAAAAACCTTTATTTTTTGACAGAATGTTTAAAAAAGGTATAATGTTCGTAAATGATATCATCGGTAGGACTGGTGGAGTTATGTCGCACATGCAGCTAACAAAAACATATGGAAATGTCTGCTCTACCCAGAATTACAACCAAATAATTGCAGCCTTACCGCAAAAGTGGAAGAGGAAAGTTGAAGGGGGAGAAAGTAAGGAACTTGTCTGTCGGCCTTGCATTAAAGAACATAATTGGTTAAGGAAAACTGTGATAAATAAAAAAGTATATCAGTTTCACTTAAGGACCAAAGGATTGACAGCCGTCCCATATAGATTGCAAAATAGTTGGGAAGAGATCTTTGACGTACCGATCCCATGGCATAGTGTTTATGAACTGACACGCAAAACGACACCGGATTCAAAAATTAGAATCTTTCAATTTAAATTATTATATAAAATTCTTGCTACCAATAGAATGTTATTTATATGGGGGATACAATCTTCCCAGCTCTGCAGATTTTGCTGTGAAGAGATAGAATCATTAGATCATTTGTTTTGGTTCTGTCCATTTGTAGCTTGTTTTTGGACACAGGTCCAGGAATGGCTAAAGGATTGCAATATTTACCTGGAACTAACCTTGCAGATAGCATTACTGGGTGATCTGAAAAGTCATAGTCAATCAATCAATAATATAATAATACTTTTAGCAAAAATGTTTATTTTTAATTCACAATCTGTAGAAGCAATGAGAATAGAAAGGTTCAGAACTTTTGTAAAACATCACAGTACGGTTGAAATATATATGGCAAATAGAAATCCTATATGGATGGTGTTAAGAGATAGATGGGAGGTATTGAATAGAGTTGAAGGATGGGACTAATAACAAATAACAACAAATAATAACAAAGATAGCTAATAATGTAAGCATACTGTGTCCATAATAAGTATATAGGTTGTATGTTGGGAGCTTTTGGGAAAGAGCACAGTTAGAAAGATATGGCATTTAGAAGCAAACCGGATGGACATCATGAAAATGATCGGAGAGGTTGAGAGTAGAAGAAGTTCAGGAGCAAAAAAATAAATAAATATATATATATATATATATATAGATATAGAATTATTGTAAAATTAACTCTGTCCATAAGGTGTAGATAGTAAGTATAGACCGGAAGTAGAGGCCTGGGCATTGTTGTTCACTAATTTACTCCAAGTAGGGAAAGGATGGTGGGGTTGAAAAGTAATAAAGGGGAATATATATATAAAAAATAAAAATAAACATGGGGGATTGGAAGTGATGCAGACAATTACATTGATAGAAGATACAATCTATCTGCAATATTAAGCTGATCCATCAAAAAAAAAAAAAAAAAAAAAAAAAAAGACATTGAATACATGTTTAGTATATTAACTACTTTTAATGTTATATTTTTTTTCTCTGAGAAGTAAGTTCATTTAAAGTTCTGTGATGTGGTTTATATAGATACAACATTTCAATATTGTTAACACACAGTAGCCAAAAACCTGATCTAATTTGCATATTCATACTGAGTTTGCAGCAAATAATTGCATAGCATAATTGTGTCTGTCAAACTGGTAAGGCTAACTCTTATTTCTTAAAAAGTGCTTCAACTTTCAGCACCGGACGCTATCCATATTGATTTTAGAAATAGTGATCCACACGTTGCATCATTCTCAACTCATCTTTCTAATTTATCCAATTATATTCCATTCTCTTGTTTTTATCATGGACATATTTCCACTAATATTGTAATTAAGCTTTCACGTGTGTTTTACACTTTTTATCAAGCTGTTGATGCTTGCTTCTATTTATGCCAAATCATTTGACCGTTGTAGGTTGAGATTCTTGTTTCCTGTATTCCTTTACAATTTTCTGTAGTGAATAGAGACAACCATATACCCACCTACATTATGATAATGAAGTCACCATTTTGGGTCTGGATTGGGAAGGTGTGAAACGTATCAACGAGAGAAAGAAGACAATTAATCTTACCGTATAAGTGCTCTCCAGTTTATGAGCTATTGCACTCCTCATGCCATAGAGGAGAAAATAACACCAACATTAAACTTTGATTCATTCATTGATTGAATGAAACCATATCAATACATTTGAATCATGACGGTCATATGATGGAAAACTGAAAAAGAATCAGATTTATGTTTGTCCTACATGAGGAAATCTTAGCACTTCTCACACATAAAGCCTACACAAAACATATAGAAAACACAGCAGAAAACAAACAACAGGAACAGTCAGACAAACACCTTTCATACCCTCCATCCCACCCCACACTTGCCCAAAAAATAATTACAGGTTGCATGTCATAATATTTACAGTTGAAGTCGGAAGTTTACATACACTTAGGTTGGAGTCATTAAAACTAGTTTTTCAACCACTCCACACATTTCTTGTTAACAAACTATAGTTTTGGAAAGTCGGTTAGGGCATCTACTTTGTGCATGACACAAGTAATGTTTTCAACAATTGTTTGCAGACAGATTATTTCACTTATAATTCACTGTATCACAATTCCAGTGGGTCAGAGGTTTACATACACTAAGTTGACTGTGCCTTTAAACAGCTTGGAAAATTCCAGAAAATGATGTCATGGCTTTAGAAACTTCTGATAGGCTAATTGACATCATTTGAGTCAATTGTAAGACGCTCTGGATAAGACCGTCTGCTAAATGACGAAAATGTAAAATGTAAATTGGAGGTGTACCTGTGGATGTATTTCAAGGCCTACCTTGAAACTCAGTGCCTTTTTGCTTGACATTATGGGAAAATCAAAAGAAATCAGCCAAGACCTCAGACATTTTTTTGGAGACCTCCACAAGTCTGGTTCATCCTTGGGAACAATTTCCAACCGCCTGAAGGTACCATGTTCATCTGTACAAACAATAGTATGCAAGTATAAACACCATGGGACCACGCAGTCGTCATACCGCTCAGGAAGGAGACGCGATCTGTCTCCTAGAGATTAACGTACTTTGGTGCGAAAAGTGCAAAATCAATCCCAGAAAAACAGCAAAGGACCTTGTGAAGATGCTGGAGGAAACCGGTACAAAACTATCTATATCCACAGTCAAATGTGTCATATATCAACATAACCTGAAAGGCCACTCAGCAAGAAAGAAGCCACTGCTCCAAAAATGCCATAAGAATGCCAGACTACGGTTTGCAACTGCACATGGGGACAAAGATCGTACTTTTTGGAGAAATGTCCTCTGGTCTGACTGTTTTGCCATAATGACCATCGTTATGTTTGGAGGAAAAAGGGGGCCGCTTGCAAGCCGAAGAACACCATCCCAACCGTGAAGCACAGGGGTGGCAGCATCATGCTGTGGGGGTGCTTTGCTGCAGGAGGGACTGGTGCACTTCACAAAATACAGTGAGGGAAAAAAGTATTTGATCCCCTGCTGATTTTGTACGTTTGCCCACTGACAAAGACATGATCCGTCTATAATTTTAATGGTAGGTTCATTTGAACAGTGAGAGACAGAATAACAACAAAAAAATCCAGAAAAACGCATGTCAAAAATGTTATAAATTGATTTGCATTTTAATGAGGGAAATAAGTATTTGACCCCTCTGCAAAACATGACTTAGTACTTGTTGGCAAAACCCTTGTTGGCAATCACAGAGGTCAGACGTTTCTTGTAGTTGGCCACCAGGTTTGCACACATCTCAGGAGGGATTGTGTTCCACTCCTCTTTGCAGATCTTCTCCAATTCATTAAGTATTCGAGGCTGACGTTTGGCAACTTGAACCTTCAGCTCCCTCCACAGATTTTCTATGGGATTAAGGTCTGGAGACTGGCAAGGCCACTCCAGGACCTTAATGTGCTTCTTCTTGAGCCATTCCTTTGTTGCCTTGGCCGTGTTTTTTGGGTCATTGTCATGCTGGAATACCCATCATCCATGACCCATTTTCAATGCACTGGCTGAGGGAAAGAGGTTCTCACCCAAGATTTGACTGTACATGGCCCCGTCCATCGTCCCTTTGATACGGTGAAGTTGTCCTGTCCCTTTAGCAGAAAAACACCCCCAAAGCATAATGTTTCCACCTACATGTTTGACGGTGGGGATGGTGTTCTTGGGGTCATAGGCAGCATTCCTCCTCCTCCAAACACAGCGAGTTGAGTTGATGCCAAAGAGCTCCATTTTGGTCTCATCTGACCACAACACTTTCACCCAGTTCTCCTCTGAATCATTCAGATGTTCATTGGCAAACTTCAGATGGGCATGTATATGTGCTTTCTTGAGCAGGGGGACCTTGCGGGCGCTGCAGGATTTCAGTCCTTCACGGCGTAGTGTGTTACCAATTGTTTTCTTGGTGACTATGGTCCCAGCTGCCTTGAGATCATTGACAAGATCCTCCCGTGTAGTTCTGGGCTGATTCCTCACCATTCTCATGATCATTGCAACTCCACGAGGTGAGATCTTGCATGGAGCCCCAGGCAGAGGGAGATTGACAGGTCTTTTGTGTTTCTTCCATTTGCGAATAATCGCACCGACTTTTGTCACCTTCTCACCAAGCTGCTTGGCGATGGTCTTGTAGCCCATTCCAGCCTTGTGTAGGTCTAGAATCTTGTCCCTGACATCCTTGGAGAGCTCTTTGGTCTTGGCCATGGTGGAGAGTTTGGAATCTGATTGATTGATTGCTTCTGTGGGCAGGTGTCTTTTATAAAGGTAACAAACTGAGATTAGGAGCACTCTCTTTAAGAGTGTGCTCCTAATCTCAGGTCATTACCTGTATAAAATACACCTGGGAGCCAGAAATCTTTCTTATTGAGAGGGGGTCAAATACTTATTTCCCTCATTAAAATGCAAATCAATTTATAACAGTTTTGACAAGAGTTTTTCTGGATTTTGTTGTTGTTATTCTGTCTCTCACTGTTCAAATAAACCTACCATTAAAATCATAGACTGATCATTTCTTTGTCAGTGGACAAACGTACAAAATCAGCAGGGGATCAAATGCTTTTTTCCCTCACTGTAGATGGCATCATGAGGAAGGAAAATTATGTGGATATATTGAAGCAACATCTCAAGACATCAGTCAGGAAGTTAAAGCTTGGTTGCGAATGGGACAGGGAATTTTTACTAGGATTAAAGGTCAGGAATTGTGAAAAACTGAGTTTAAATGTATTTGGCTAAGGTGTATGTAAACTTCTGACTTCAACTGTATGTGCGTATCGGATGGTGTGCTCTGCCCACATAAGCCACACCAAGCATAGGCTTGCTATAAGAAAATAATGTATCCATGAAGAAACGATAACTTTCTGATGTGTATATATGTAATGTATTACATAAATGGTAACCACAGCCCTTCCGGAAATACATTTAAATTGTTTTTCCACCCTGCTCCATGTATTGAATTTATTCCATTTCAAATTTGGCTCCCAGAGTGCTAGCTCCATGGGTATTATGACGCATCTAACAGTCGTCTGTATGTTCCTAGCCATGAGTTAACCAGTCAAATTGCCAGGGTTAGAAGTTCCAAGCAAATTCTATTGATTCTGTTTCTATGGTAGTAACACTGTAATGAAACTAGTATCAAAATAGTGTAATAACATGTTACTTCAGTAATTGCAAAGGAATAGAGCTGAGTGTTTTTTGTAATTACACAAGTGGAATAGGGACTGAGATTGTTGCTTATTCCACTTGTGTAACAACTGAAACCGCTCCATTACTATGCAATTAAGAAACAATATTAATAACTAATAATAATAATAATAATAATAATAATAATAATAATAATAAAAACTGTAGTAGCTACAGCGTGACTAACAGGTATAAGTTCAATGTAATAAGTGTTACCCATTGTTGTTCTATTTTGATTTATCTAATTATTTTGTTTTAAAAACAGTTTATAAAATAGCCTACACAGGCTACACACACAGAATATTAATGTGAGCGTTTCATTCCATCTCAAGGTCGCTGCTTTGTATGGAGAGTGCGTCCCAGAAGACATAACCAAAATCAGAAGGGACTGGGTAATCTGACAGAGCTTCATCTGCAGGGCAACAGCTCTGCTCGGTACCATGGACCGTGTTCGAGGACACCTCCTTGCTGAAGATTCTGCACCTTAAGCACAACTGCCTGGACGTTCTACCGGAGCATGTATTGAAGTTTTTACCAGGTCTGACCTATTTAGACTTATTCTTAAATCACCTTACGTTCATTTCCAGGGACGTCTTCCTCAACTGGCCTCTCTACCAGAGAATACAGAGCAGCGGCCAAAAGGATGGGGTCGCAGTCGGGTTTACGCCCAACGTGGTCCTGGAACTCCACGACAATCCATGGCTCTGCGACTACTGCCTCAAGGGCTTCATAGAGTTCATCAAAGCTCTCAGCCCTCCCATTATCCGGATTAACTCTTACTTGACCTGCTCCAGGCCGGAATTTAGAGCCGGGAAATTCTTCCATGAGGTCGAGCTGAAGATATTCATGAAGCCCATGGCCCCACCACAGAGTCGTCCCCTGGGATTTCATGGTAAGATTTAGTCTGATCACACAATATCATCACACTTCAATATACTTCAGTGTTCTGTAAATTAGATATTGAACATGTACACTCACTTACTCATGTAGAGCAATTAGGCAAGGAAAGATCGACCCAGAGTAGATATAGGCCACTGTAATATCATAAGCATCATAAGCATCATAAGCATATAAATATAATTACTTGAAGGGACAACGCCCCTTAGACCTCTGCAATTTGACAGGAACACACATGTATACTCATCAATGGAAGTGAATGGGATATGTGTGCAATCAGTGTTTCATAGTCAAATCAATTGAAATAATCTCCATATTTGGTTTGATAAAAAATTAACATGCAAACATACCCCATTCACTTCCATTGATTGTTATCTAGCGGTGACTACGTTTAGTTGAAGTTTGTAGTGGCTATTTAAAGAAAACTGAAGCAAGGATTACAGTTTCTCCTGGTTTATAGACTACTTTCAGGGTGAGGAACTATCTAGCATCAAGTTGTAAAATCCTGAACTTGCCTTTAACTTGAAAGGGATTGTCAATTCTTATAATTATATTTCTATTATCATAAACAGCAAAGCAAAGCGAGACAAATTCTCACAACCAGAATGACGCCAACTGTGTCTTGATGATTGAGACCATGTTGGAGATTATAACATACTGCGCCTCATGTTGACATGTAGGCCTAATCTATCATTACAAGTCAGCCACTGTGTCACACAACATAATCTTTGCCATGTGAAGTAGCTGAACTGGGAGTAATGCAGAACATAAAGTAGATCAGCTTTGAGTGGACAGCAGTGCCTGTTTCTATACAGTACAGTGTATAGAGTTTTTAAAAAATCCCAAACTGGTGCTTTTCAACCAAACTCGTGATCCGATAAAATTGGAACATGGAATTGTGTGTCCACTTGAACTGTGGCTGGGGACACTAATAATATATGTATAAGTCCATTCCTCCATTCGACAACTTGTTTTACATCTGTAAAATTGCAGTGATTGAGAAGGAGCAGTTGGAGAAGGACTGGTACCAGTGACCCTACTGTTAGCTCACTACTCACTACTGTACCATAAAGTTCCACAGCTCATGGCTGACATGTGAAACAATGATAGTGCCCTATAAACACACTGTAACAAATCTCCTGTTGTTTTTACAGTAACTTACTGGTACCAGTTGCATGTAAGTTAAAGTAAAAAGGTATGTTACCATGCCGTATTTTACGGTATCCAATACTGTTACTGTAATTGATTTACGGTACCAATAACGCTTCTGTAGTCATTTTATGGTAACAAATACTCTTACTGTAATCTTTGGAACCGTTGTTTTATATATACAAAAGTATGTGGACACCCCTTCAATTTAGTGGACTCGGCTATTTCAGCCACACCCGTTGCTGACAGGTGTATAAAATCGAACACACAGCCATGCAATCTAGACAGACAAACATTGGCAGTAGAATGGACTTACTTAAGAGCTCAGTGACTTTCAACGTGGCACCGTCATAGGATGCCACCTTTCCAAAAAGTCAGTTCGGAACATTTCTGCCCTGCTAGAGCTGCTCCAGTCAACTGTAATGCTGTTATTTTGAAGTGGCAACATCTAGGAGCAACAATGGCTCAGCCGCTAAGTGGTAGGGCACACAAGCTCACAGAACGAGACTGCTGAGTGTTGAAGCACGTAAAAATTGTCTGTCCTCGGTTGCATCACTCACTACCGATTTCCAAACTGCCTCTGGAAGCAACGTCAGCACAATAATTGTTCATCAGGAGCTTCATGAAATGGGTTTCCATGGCCGAGCAGCTGCACACAAGCCTAAGATCACCATGCGCAATGCCAAGCGTCGGCTGAAGTGGTGTAAAGCTCACCGCCATTGGACTCTGGAGCAGTGGAAACGCGTTCTCTGGAGTGATGAATCACGCTTCACCATCTGGCAGTCCGATGGACGAATCTGGGTTTGGCGGATGCCAGGAGAATGCTACCTGCCCCAATGCATAGTGCCAACTGTAAAGTTTGGAGGAGAAGGAATAACGGTCTAGCACTGTTTTTCATGATTTGGGCTAGCCACCTTAGTTCCAGTGAAGGGAAATCGTAATGCTATAGCATACATTGATATTCTAGGCAATTCTGTGCTTCCAACTTTATGGCAATAGTTTTGGGGAAGGCCCTTTCCTGTTTCAGCATGTCAATGCCCACATGCACAAAGCGAGGTTCATACAGAAATGGTTTGTCGAGATCCGTGTGGGAGAACTTGACTGTCCTGCACAGAGCCCTAAACTCAACCCCATCGAACACCTTTGGGATGAATTGGAACGCCGACTGCGAGCCAGGGCTAATCGCCCAACATCAGTGCCCGACCTCAGGAATGCTCTTGTGACTGAATGGAGCAAGTCCCCTCAGCAATGTTCTAACATCTAGTGGAAAGCCTTCCCAGAAGAGTGGAGGCTGTTATAGCAGCAAAGGAGGGGACCAACTCCATTTTGATATCCATGATTTTGGAATGAGATGTCCACATAGTTTTAGTCATGTAGTGTGTATATATACACTACCGGTCAAAAGTTTTAGTACACCTACTCATTCAAGGGTTTTTCTTTATGTTTACTATTTTCTACATTGTAGAATAATAGTGAAAACATCAAAACTATGAAATAACACTTTTACTAACCACAAAAGTGTTAAACAAATCAAAATATATTTTATATTTGAGATTATTCAAATAGCCACACTTTGCCTTGATGACAGCTTTGCACACTATTGGCATTCTCTCAACCTGCTTCACCTGGAATGCTTTTCCAACAGTCTTGAAGGAGTTCCCACATATACTGAGCACTTGTTGGCTGCTTTTCCTTCACTCTGCGGTCCGACTCATCCCAAACCATCTCAATTTGGTTGAGGTCGGGGGATTGTTGAGGCCAGGTCATCTGATGCAGCACTCCATCACTCTCCTTCTTGGTAAAGTAGCCCTTACACAGCCTGGAGGTGTGTTGGGTCATTGTCCTTTTGAAAAACAAATGATAGTCCCACTAAGCCCAAACCAGATAGGATGGCGTATCACTGCAGAATGCTGTGGTAGCCATGCTGGTTAAGTGTGCCTTGAATTATAAATATATCACAGACAGTGTCACCAGCAATGTACCCCCACAACATAACACCTCCTCCTCCATGCTCTACGGTGGGAAATATACATGCAGAGATCATCCATTCACCCACACCGCGTCTCACAAAGACACAGCGGTTGGAACCAAAAATCTCCAATTTGGACTCCAGACCAATCGACAAATTTCCACCGGTCTAATGTCCAATGCTCATGTTTCCTGGCCCAAGCAAATCTCTTCTTCTTATTGGTGTCCTTTAGTAGTGGTTTCTTTGCAGCATTTCGACCATGAAGGCCTGATTCACACAGTCTCCTCTGAAGAGTTGATGTTGAGATGTGTCTCTTACTTGAACTCTGTGAAGCATTTATTTGGGCTGCAATTTCTGAAGCTGGTAACTCTGGGTCTTCCATTCCTGTGGCAGTCCTCATGAGAGCCAGTTTCATCGTAGCGCATGATGGTTTTTGCGAATGCACTTAAAGAAATGTTCAAAGTTCATGAAATGTTCCGTATTGACTGACCTTCATGCCTTAAAGTAATGATGGACTGTCGTTTCTCTTTGCTTATTTGAGCTGTTCTTGCCATAATATGGACTTAGTCTTTTAGCAAATAGGGCTATCTTCTGTATACCCCCCTACCTTGTCACAACATAACTGATTGGCTCAAACGCATTAAGAAATAAATAAATTCCACAAATTAACTTTTAAGAAGTCATACCTTTTAATGAAAATGCATTATAGGAGACTACCTCATGAAGCTGGTTGAGAGAATGCCAAGAATGTGCAAAGCTGTCATCAAAGCAAAGGGTGGCTATTTGAAGAATCTCAAATATAAAATATATTTAGATTTGTTTATCACTTTTTTGGTTACTACATGATTCCATATGTGTTGTTTCATAGTTTTGATGTCTTCATTATTATTCTACAATGTAGAAAATAGTAAAATAATGAAAAACCCTTGAATGAGTAGGTGTTGTAAAACTTTTGACCGGTAGTATATATATATATATATATATATATATATATATATATATATATATATATGTTATGCTAATTCAAATTGTTTATAGTTTATAAAGGTTTTATAGAATTTTAAGTTCTGATAGCCTGAATGTTTTAACGTTGTTATTGTAGCTTAATTAACTAAAGAGCAGGACCATTTTGAATAGCTATGTCACGCCCTGGCTCTGGGGACACTGTTATGTTGAGCCAGGGTGTGTAATTCTATGTTTGTATTTCTATGTTGGCCTGAGTGACTCCCAATCAGAGGCAACGAGTGTCAGCTGGTTGTCTCTGATTGGGAGCCATATTTAACTGTCTGTCTTTCACTTTGTGTTGGTGGTTTCTTGTTCTTATTTGGTTTGTGTTCAACCGTAGACATCACGTTTTCGTCTGTTGTTTTGATCGTGTGATCATTCTAATAATTATAATGTTCGCATTCAACGCTGCGCCTTGGTCTCTCCCTGACGATCGTGACAAGCTACCACTGTATTACTATTATTCTCATTCAAACCCATGTTAATTTAGGCAAATGTAAATGGCTATAGTTCCAAAAGTATACATAGTATCAAATATCATTTGACAAGCCATATAAGTTGGACCAGTGTGAACATCTCAACATTCGTTTTGTGTTGATAGCTTAAACGGTGAAGGAGGAGATATGTCCGGGTTATAGGATAATTTTTTTACCATTCAAGTTTATGGACCTTTTTTTGACATTGCAATGCATTGGGAGCACATTTACTGTAGATATTGTTATAGTTTAAAAAGTATAAATGCTTTCAAAAAAATATTCTCAAGCGATCCGAGTTGGGGCGGTCTTGACATTTGGAAGTTGGTTTCGTATTAATAGCTTAAATCGTTTGGGGCGGAATAAATGGAATGATAATAAGAAGACATCTAGAGTTGTGCTTTGCTTTGCAAGCACACTTAATAACATATACTAATACTGTAGATGTAAAGACAAGATTCAATTGAGAATAGTCTGATGGCTGTGAGAATATTATCAATTTTCTCAGCAGTAACATATAAACTCAAAATATGCTATTCTGTTCTTTAGAAATATGTTTTTTATATATATAAATGTTCTTAGATTAAATGCCTATTATTCCCATATACTGTAATGTTGAGAACAGACAATGAGTAGGTAGTAAAATATTTATGTATATAATATCTGAGAATAGCCTAGTCATTTTATGCCAATTGTAGGCTGCTGATGAGAACGATGCTGTGAATGTCAGCAGACATTTTGGGTGTTTTCACACACGTCGAATCAGAGTTTGATTATTTGTTACAATGTACTTTTTTTCACTTGATCCGGTTGGTTTCACATTGCCAAATGTCAAACGAACTAAAATGAATAAACCAAACCACGTGCGCATTTGTTTATTGGAGAGAAAAGCTCACATGAAATATATTTAGGATCATCATGGAGCTTCACTTTGTGTCCCAATCTCTATATTACTTTCGCTTCCGTCCTCCACCAACATGCAGGAATAAACAGTGCAATAGCTGCTCTTATAATTGCGACGTGCAGTGAAAAGGGGAGACTGGGTCTCATCATGGATTGGTTGTCACAGAACATAGCCTATAACTCCCAATCTAGAGGGTGCTGTGTAACCTAGTAATTTTAAGATTCAAATGTGTGACTTCTTTGCAAGAGGTCATCCACCTGTTCAATTCAAATCAGCATCTCAAAACATTGAGGAAAGGAGAATATGTGTGTTTTTATAGGAGGTGAAAGAAAAAAATACATGTCTTGGTGTTTTCATTGTTTGAGTTACAGTATATGAGTAGGCTATCTATGAACAATTATATTGTTGAAAAGAGGAAAGGGAGAGCTATATTTCAAACCTATTTCTGAGTTGCTAGGACAAGTTGAAATTAGCATCATAGTTATTACGGGTGTGTCGAGCAGTCGGACAAAACGATTATCGTAACGGATATGGGCATTTTTCTGGAAACGATTATGATCAGAGTATTTTTGTAATTATCCTTGATAAAAATAAAAATATATATTTTCTTTGGGATGATCGAAATGCGGGGAAGAAAGGAACTCGTTCAAAAAGCATGGCCCTAGTCACAAGGACTGGACAGAAAATATGCTGTCATGTTTTAACTTCAAGTTACATACTACTTACAGTGGTCCTGTGTGGCTCAGTCACTACAGCATGGCCCTTGCAATGGCTGTGGGTTCAATTCCCACTGGGGCTACCATACAATAATGTATGAAAGCACTATTGTAAGTTGCTTTGGATAAAAGTGTTTACTAAATGGCATCTATTACAGTGTCATTTGCAACCACTGTCTGACTGGTGTGGTGACTTGGTGTTGAACTAATAACAGTTAAAGCTACAGGATTAAGGGTGAGACATTTTTACTGTTGTCTTACTATCTATCTATAATAATACACTATCTAACTCTCTCCATGGTTAGAAGTCTTTAGGAAAAAGAACATGTGATGAAAACAAATCTCAAACGCATTGTATGAGTGATTCAGTGGTGCCCTAAGGTCATGTCATGTATTAATTAAGCAACAAGGCCAGAGGAGGTGTGGTATATGGCCAATATACCACGGCTAAGGGCTGTTCTTATGCACGACGCAACGCGGCGTGCCTGGACACAGCCCTTAGCTGTGGTATACAGTGAGGGAAAAAAGTATTTGATCCCCTGCTGATTTTGTACGTTTGCCCACTGACAAAGAAATGATCAGTCTATAATTTTAATGGTAGGTTTATTTGAACAGTGAGAGACAGAATAACAACAAGAAAATCAAGGAAAACGCATGTCAAAAATTTTATACATTGATTTGCATTTTAATAAGGGAAATAAGTATTTGACCCCCTCTCAATCAGACAGATTTCTGGCTCCCAGGTGTCTTTTATACAGGTAACGAGCTGAGATTAGGAGCACACTCTTAAAGGGAGTGCTCCTAATCTCAGTTTGTTACCTGTATAAAAGACACCTGTCCACAGAAGCAATCAATCAATAAGATTCCAAACTCTCCACCGTGGAGACAAGATTGTAGACCTACACAAGGCTGGAATGGGCTACAAGACCATCGCCAAGCAGCTTGGTGAGAAGGTGACAACAGTGGGTGCGATTATTCGCAAATGGAAGAAACACAAAAGAACTGTCAATCTCCCTCAGCCTGGGGCTCCATGCAAGATCTCACCTCGTGGAGTTGCAATGATCATGAGAACGGTGAGGAATCAGCCCAGAACTACACGGGAGGATCTTGTCAATGATCTCAAGGCAGCTGGGACCATAGTCACCAAGAAAAAAATTGGTAACACACGACGCCGTGAAGGATTGAAATCCTGCAGCACCCGCAAGGTCCCCCTGCTCAAGAAAGCACATATACAGGCCCGTCTGAAGTTTGCCAATGAACATCTGAATGATTCAGAGGAGAACTGGGTGAAAGTGTTGTGGTCAGTTTAGACCAAAATCTAGCTCTTTGGCATCAACTCAACTCGCTTTGTTTGGAGGAGGAGGAATGCTGCCTATGACCCCAAGAACACCATCCCCACCGTCAAACATGGAGGTGGAAACATTATGCTTTGGGGGTGTTTTTCTGCTAAGGGGACAGGACAACTTCACCGCATCAAAGGGATGATAGACGGGGCCATGTACCATCAAATCTTGGGTGAGAACCTCCTTCCCTCAGCCAGGGCATTGAAAATGGGTCGTGGATGGGTATTCCAGCATGACAATGACCCAAAACACACGGCCAAGGCAACAAAGGAGTGGCTCAAGAAGAAGCACATTAAGGTCCTGGAGTAGCCAGTCTCCAGACCTTAATCCCATGGAAAATCTGTGGAGGGAGCTGAAGGTTCGAGTTGCCAAACGTCAGCCTTGAAACCTTAATGACTTGGAGAAAATCTGCAAAGAGGAGTGGGACAAAATCCCTTCTGAGATGTGTGCAAACCTGGTGGCCAACTACAAGAAATGTCTGACCTCTGTGATTGCTAACAAGGGTTTTGCCACCAAGTACTAAGCAAAGTTTTGCAGAGGGGTCAAATAATTATTTCCCTCATTAAAATGCAAATCAATTTATAACATTTTTGACATGCCTTTTTCTGGATTTTTTTGTTGTTATTCTGTCTCTCACTGTTCAAATAAACTTATAGACTGATCATGTCTTTGTCAGTGGGCAAACGTACAAAATCAGCAGGGGATCAAATACTTTTTTCCCTCACTGTATTTGACATGTATAACAAACCCCAGAGGTGCCTTATTACTATTATATACTGGTTACCAATGTAATTAGAGCAGTAAAAATTAATGTTTTGTCATACTCGTGGTATACAGGCTGATATACCACGGCTGTCAGCCAATCAGCATTCAAGGCTCGAACCACCCAGTTTATAATATGTTTTATCCCATCTCTATGTGACCTCATAGAACTAGTATAAAGCAAACTCCAGATTAAATATGGATGGATATCTTTGTTTGGAGTTATGTGCCTGCCCTGCATTGCCTTCATTTATCCTGGTGCATCATTGTACTTTGAAATTTGGTAATCTTCTATCAAAAAGCCTGGTAATCTGGACTGCATTTTACAGAGTAGCATAATGCACTGATATTTGGGATTGTTCTCACGCAATCTCTACCATTTCACTATAGATGTCTAAACTCATCCATCACTGAGTAGCGTGTGTGTGTGTGTATGTGTTAGTATTCTGAAGAAATTTCAAATTAACTGACGGTCAATGCGAACAATAACATCTGATATTGTGGACGACGTGATCATTTCAGAATGTGTATGCTAAACATGTCTGTAAACATCTTTGCTAATTTATTGAAAATGACATACAGAAATATCTCATTTACATAAGTATTCACACACCTGAGTCAATACATGTTAAAATCACCTTTGCAAGCGATTACAACTGTGAGACTTTCTGGGTACGTCTCGAAGAGCTTTGCATACCTGGATTGTACAATATTTGCACATTATTCTTTCAAAAATTCTTCAAGCTCTGTCAAGTTAGTTGTAGATCATTGCTAGACAGCCATTTTCATGCCTTGCCATAGATTTTCAAGCCGATTTAAGTCAAAACTGTAACTACGTCACTCAGGAACATTGAATGTTGTCTTGATAAGCAACTCCAGTGTATATTTGGCCTTGTGTTTTAGGTTACTGTCATGCTGAAAGGTGAATTTCACTCCCAGGGTCAGACTGAACCAGGTTTTCCTCTTGGATTCTGCCTGTGCTTCGCTCTATTCCATTTATTTTTATCCTAAAAAAACGAATTAGTCCTTGCCGATGACAAGCATACCCATTACATGATGCAGCCACCACCATGCTTGAAAATATGAAGAGTGGTACTCAGTGATGTGTTATGTTGGAATTGCTCCAAACATAATGTTTTGTATTCAGGTCATACAGTTAATTTATTCGCATTTTGTTTTACCTATCTACCAATAGGTGCACTTCTTTGCAAGGCATTGGAAAACCTCCCTGGTCTTTGTGGTTGAATCTGTGTTTGTTATTCACTAATCGATTGAGGGACCTTACAGATAATTGTATGTGTGGGGTACAGAGACGAGGTAGTCATTCAAAAATCATGTAAAAACCCTTTAGAACCCATAGCGGCCGTCAACGGCCTTTCTTTAAATTACTGTAGCAGCCGCGAATGGCATTGCTTTTTTAACAATAATATCTGTGTCAGAATATGAGTTGACCTACTGTATGTTATCTGGATATGCGCCATGCCATAGCCTGTAGGCTTGTTCATTTAGCTGACAAGATATGCTCATAAGTCCTGTGCCATTATTTTATATTATTTGATTTTATAGAGGTATACAAGATGGCATACTGAATTGAAAGCGGTACAAACCACCTCAAGATAAAAAAATCAGTAAGTTAGACTAAATATTAGCATTTCATATATTCGCAGTAAATACAATTTAATCTGGATAATAACACAAAACAAATCATAAGGCTAGAGCAATATATCGACAAATATTACAACAAAACGCAACACCCAAACATGGCAGAAGATAAACGAGGAGAACCAATCCCCAAGAGAAAACGCGACTCGTCAACTGATACAGATGATATATGCTTTTAACCACTGGGTCTGGTATGTGTGGAAAGCGACCTGTTGAAGTCAATAAATGGCAAATTGGGCATACTAGAATTGGTCAGTAAGGACGTAAAAGAGTTGAAAACGAGTCTTGAAATGAGTGACGAAAAAGCAGCGATAATGAAAACAGAAACCCCAAACTTAAAAGTGACAGTCACTTAGACGGAAACAGACGATAGGGAACTTACAAAGGAGAACAGCCTTCTAAGAGAAGTCTTACTACACATCCAAACTAGATCGATGAGAGAAAATCTAGTACTTACGGGTATTCAGGAAAAGGAGGGAGAAATAACCGATAATATAATGAAGGATTTCCTGCATACAGCGCTTCAAATCCCACTCGAGGCTGTCGATAAAATCCAACTCGAACGTGTACACCATTTCGGACAAAGAAGACAGAAATATGATCGCCCAATCGTTGCCAAATTTGCATTTTTTAAGGATAAAGCAATGGTTAAAAGCCTAGGTAAAAGACTTGCTTGTCACGCTCTGGCTCCGGGACTTTGTATGTTGAGCCAGGGTGTGTTCGTTTCGTTGTGTTCTGTTTGGTTGGGTTGTCTATGGTGTTGTTTCCTTGTTTGGTCGTGTGACTCCCAATCAGTGGTAACGAGTGTCAGCTGTCGGCTCGTTATCTCTGATTGGGAGCCATATTTAAACTGTGTGTTTTCACCTTGTGTTTGTGGGTTTTTGTTCCATGTTCTGTCAGTGTTGCAGAGGACTTCACGAATCGTTCTTGTTTTGTTGTTTTGTTCCAGACTTTAATTTAATAAAGTCATGTTCACTCAACGCGCTGCGCTTTGGTCTACTCATTCGTCAGACGATCGTGACATTGCTGGCACGAAAATAGGCATGAATGATCAGTTCCCGATGGAGATTGCAAAAAGGCAGAAAGTTCTGTATCCAATCTTCAAGGAAAATAGATAAAAAGGTAAACATGTGGCACTTATGGTCGATAAACTATATTTTGACAACCAAATGTTCAGAGACACAAAGACTACTCCATGGCTATTCTAAAAGTTGTAATAGAGGAGTCGAAAAATTGAACACCCAATACTAGCAATGATAGGGATTGGAATATTAAAGAACATTTAAAGTAAATATAGTATTTTAAAAAAGGATAAAACGATATAACAAGAAATGATAACAAGCAGAATAATACATCTTCAAATACAACTAATTAGAACATGGCTTTTTTGGCGGGCAATTGTTGTTTTGGCGGACGGTTGTTGAGGTTGGTCCTGTGTTCTCCCTGGCGTTCTCCCTGGCGTTTGCACGCTCGGCCCATTTCCTCCACAGTCAACCATGTGGTGTGCATTTTTGTGTTTGGAAAGGTGCTGTGTTAAGTGAGTGAGAGGGGAAATGGTTGCATATCCCAGAGCCGACAGGTGTCTATGAGCAGGGGTAGTGAGAGCGAGCTTTCAATTTTGTGTAGATGAGGGATATACATTTTAAAATATAGTATACATCTAATTAGGGGTGTAACGATCCATCTACTACATCGATGTATCGATTTATATTCATATGATCCAACTACATCGATCTGTGCTCGGCGAGTTGGCCTTTTGGACAACATATATCGATCTAACATCGGTTTAAAATGTAATAAATCGATTGTATCGATACTAGGAAATAACCCATTGGATTTAAGCAAAATAATCAAAGGTCTGACTGCACGGAGATGCTGGGGAAAATGGTTACAATGGGGGACCAGAGTGTTTGTGTCTCGGGTGAAGAGGGTGGATCTGATCTCCATCACCTAGGACTTGACATAGATTAAGTAGTTCATCAAATCTCACATTGTTGTCAATTTCTGCTGAATCTGGCATGCTTTCTCAATCAGCTGTCACTGTATGTGCACTCGTAAATCAGGTTCTTTCTTGAGTTGGGCTCTGGAATATAACAACCGTTGAGTATCTGATTTTATGGTGGATTGTGGAGGAGGGGGTTTGAGTGTGTTGGAGTATGTGAGTATGTGCTTGTGTGTTTCTCCTGCATCTGTTGTGGGGGGGTGGGGATGTTGGGGGGGGGGGGGGGGGGGGGGGTATGGGATGGGCCGCGGTACTTATTTGCTAGGATAATAATTGCTTGTCAATAAATTAAATGTAATATAATGGCAATCCGGGTTATATATTAAAATCCTATGCATGAACTGCTGACATTATTACGCATATTAATTGATAATGATGGAAAATAAGATATGCAAGATATTTGAATAGATATATATTTTTTAATAGTTATATATAGAGGTGACAGCATTGGAAATGCTTTTGGCGGTTAATCTACTTCTGTTTTGTGCGTGGCACTGTGTGCTGTTTTCGATGGATGGGTCCTGGCCTCTCGGGGCCCTAGGGATCCGGAGGGATGTGGGTGGGATGCCGATCACTGGGATGACGGCTCAACTTGGGATGGGGAGGGGCTTTAGCGGGGGAATTAGTGGAGAACAATTGAAGGGATACTTAGTAGCAATGCAAATATCACGGTACAGCTATATGGACACTCAATCATTACGGTATTTACAAACATATATAATGATAAATAGACTTGAAACTTGTATCTCATTATGGTGTATGATAAAATAAGTATAGCCAGTTATAATTGTAATGGCTTAGCTGATAATAACAAAAGAAGAACAATATTTACATGGCTCAAAGAGAAGGAATATAATATCTATTGTTTACAGGAAACTCATTCAACAATTCTAGATGAAGTTGCGTGGAAAAAAGAATGGGGGGGCGAAATATACTTCTCCCATGGACAAAGAAATTCAAAAGGGGTGATGATATGAATTAATAGTAATTTCGATCCGAATGTGCAAATTGTCCAAATAGATATGCAAGATATCTGGATTATTTTTAATATGTTATTGGACAATAAACAGATATGGCTCATTAACATTTACGGACCAAATAATTATGATCCACATATATATATAATAATAATAATAATAATAATAATAATAATAATAATAATAATAATCAACCCTGCAAGCAATTCAAGACAATAATATTATGGTGGGGGATTATAATAATGTTTTAAATAGCACAATGGACCGTAAAGGAAATCACACCACAAACAATCACCCACATGATCTTAAGGAAATCGTGAATGTCATGGATACATTAGAACTAGTAGATATATGGAGGCTTAAATATCCTGATCTAGTGAGATATACATGGCGGAGACTCAATCAAGCTAGTCGTCTTGACTTCTTTCTTAACTCATTCTCGTTAGCACCAAAAGATTAAAAAGTGTTGATAGGGGACAGAATGTGGTCGGACCATCATATAATTGGCATATACATTACTCTTACTGAATTTCCACATGGGCGAGGATATTGGAAATTTAATCAAAGCCTATTGGATGATAATACATTTTTAACTAGGACAAAGGAATTTGTATCTGACTTTTTCCGACATAACATAGGTACAGCAAATCCACTTATTGTATGGGACATCTTTAAATATGCCTTTAGAGGCCATGTAATTCAGTACTCATCTCGAAAACAAAAGCAATTTAGGTCAAAAGACTTTATACTAACAAAGGAAATAGAAAGTCTAACATAACAGATAGATGGCAATAAAAACTGTAACATAGAGGCTCAGAATCAATTAGAGGAAAAACAAAAAGAAATGGAGAAACCTAGTCACGAAAGATCAAGTGTAATATATTATAAAAAATTAATCAAACTGGATGGAATATGGGGAAAAATGCACCAAATTCTTTTTTAATCTTCAACATAGGAATGCTACCAAAAATAATTTAATGAAACTGGTTACAATTGACGGAGTAACCCATGATTCACCAAATGATATTTTGAAGAAGGAAACAAAGTACTTTAAGCATATGTTTTCATTTTAGTCGCCTCCATCTCCTCTAACTGAAGCTAATTGTAGAGAATTTTTTTCCATTGATAATGTAAAATTAACAGCCATACGGAAAGACTCATGTGAAGGTCAAATTACAGAGGAGGAACTTCTGGATGCAATTAAATACTTTAAGTCCGGGAAAACTCCAGGGTTGGATGGCATACCAGTCGAGGTAAACAAAACCTTTTTTGATATACTAAGTTGACCGTTATTAGCCATTATTTTAACCACTCCTATGTAAATGGTAGATTATCTGACACTGAAGAAGAGGGTCTGATCTCATTATTACTGAAACAGGATACAAGTGGAAATATAAAGATCCAGTCCATTTAAAAAATTGGAGGTCCCTTACACTTCAGTGGTGTGATGCAAAAATTCTAGCAAAAATGTATAGCGCATAGAATTAAAAAGGTATTGTCGGATATTATTCATTCTAATCAGACAGGTTTTTTACATGGAAGATACATTGTAGATAATATAAGGCAAGTATTGGAAACAATAGAAAATAATGGAAATCTGAGAAACAAGGCCTGCTATTCATAGCAGACTTCGAAAAGGCATTTGATAAAGTATGACTGGGGTTTATATATAAATGCCTGGATCATTTCAATGTTGGTGAATCTCTAATAAAATGGGTCAAAATCACGTATAGTAACCCTAGCTGTAAAATAGTAAATAATGGCTATTTCTCAGAAAGTTTTCAACTGTCAAGAGGAGTGAAACAAGGTTGTCCATATTGGCATATCTATTTATTGTGGCCATCGATATGTTAGCTATTAAAATCAGATCCAACAATAATATCAGGGGATTAGAAATCCAGGGCTTAAAAACAAAGTTGTCATTTTACGCTGATGATTCATGTTTTCTTTTAAATCCACAACTAGAATCACTCCACAGCCTCATAGAGGATCTAGATACATTTTCTAACCTCTCTGGATTACAACCAAATGATGACAAATGTACTATATTATGTATTGGATCAATAAAAAATACAATTTTTACATTACCATGTAGTTTACCAATATAACGGTTTGATGGTGATGTGGATATACTTGGAATACATATCCCAAAGGAAATAAATGATCTCACTTCAATAAATTATAATAGAAAGTTAGCAAAAATAGATAAGATCTTGCTGCTACCATGGAAAGGTAAATACCTGTCAATTTGTGGAAAAAATCACCCTGATTAACTCTTTAGTATTATCCCAGTTTACCTATTTGCTTATGGTCTTGCGAACAGTTTTTTTTTTTATTATATGAGAAAAAAATATTCCATTTTATTTGGAACGGCAAACCAGACAAAATTAAACGGGCCTATTTATATAATGAATATGAATTCGGAGGACAGAAATTATTAAATATTAAAGCATTAGACCTATAACTAAAAGCTTCAGTCATACAAAAATGTATACTTACATCCGAACTGGTTCTCTAGCAAATTAGTAAGATTGTCTCACCCAATGTTCAAGAATGGCCTTTTTCCCTTTATTCAGATTACAACCATTCACTTTCAGTTATTTGAAAAGGAAATAATCTCCCAGATATCACTATTTCTAAAACAAGCCATAGAAAGTTGGTTGCAATTTCAATGTAATCCTCCAGAAACAATAGAACAAATAATGAAACAAATATTGTGGTTAAACTCAAACATACTAATTGACAAAAAAACTTTTTTTTTTGACAAAATGTTGAAAACATTTATAATCTTTGTAAATGATATCATCGGTAGGACAGGTGGAGTTATGTTGCACATGCAGCTAACAAAAACATATGGAAATGTCTGCTCTACCCAAAATTACAACCAAATAATTGCAGCCTTACCGCAAAAATGGAAGAGGAAAGTGGAAGGGGGAGAATGTAAGGAACTTGTCTGTCGGCCTTGCATTAAAGAACATAATTGGTTAAGGAAAACTGTGATAAATAAAAAAGTATATCAGTTTCATTTAAGGACCAAAGCATTGACAGCCGTCCCATATAGATTGCAAAATAGTTGGGAAGAGATTTTTGACGTACCGATCCCATGGCATAGTGTTTATGAATTGATACGCAAAACAACACCGGATTCAAAACTTAGAATCTTTCAATTTAAATTATTATATAAAGCTCTTGCTACCAATAGAATGTTATTTAAATGGGGGATACAATCTTCCCAGCTCTGCAGATTTTGCTGCGAAGAGACAGAATCATTTGATCATAAAATGTAAATGTAAATGTAGATCATTTGTTTTGGTACTGTCCATTTGTAGCTTGTTTTTGGACACAGGTCCAGGAATGGCTAAAGGATTTTAATATGCCAGAAAACCCCATCTCTCTGCGCTCCGCTCCCACTCTCTCAGTGGAGCTGACTAAAAGTGTCAAGATTCAGACCCTACATTTGCATAGGGAATGTCACATTTTCTGGCCTGTCCAAACAAATGAATGTTTTCCTGTGTCTGTGAAACTCACAGCTGCGCTTCCAATAGCTCATTTGAAACTGTACAATGTAGTGAAGGCATGGACAACTTGTGGCCCATGGGCCGCAGCCCTCGGGGGACTCAGTCAGGGTAGAATACACAAGGTGCAATTTCGAAATGTGGTTGTTCATCAGCAGTTTTTCTGTTATATCAGTCACTGATAGTTAGTCAATTAGCCCCTGTCAGCTAAAATTTTTTAGAATGCTAAATTTGTTTAGCGGCCAGCTATCTAAACTTGTTATCACGGTCGAATTACCAGCCGGGGGGCCCCCATTGATTTTTGTTAGTCAGTTTCACTCAAATATCAGATTAAAAAAAAACTACAAACATTTCTCTCCAGCCTATTGCAAAATGTGTCGAATTGCAGGAAACTAGTTATAAAATTGCAAAATCTTCTCTCCTCCCCATGGCAAAATATGTAGAATTGTAGCAAACTTGCTTTAAAACTGCAACATTTTCTCTACACCCCATGGCAAAATGTGTAGAATTGCACAACATTAACTCTCAAACGTAAATAATGTATCTCCGCTGTCAAGAGGGGTCCACTAAAATGTTTTGCTCGGCAATATGTGTGTGTGTGTGTGTGGAGGGGGGGGGGATGCACCAATACTTGTGTCTGCCACATTTAGAGCTCTCAACATGAAAACAATTCTAAATAAATTCATAGAATTGAACTAAGACCACTTTCTCTTGGTCACAGACAGACAAAAATAACTGTGTGCTTAAAGTCGAAGTTGTAACAAGTCTGCACACATTAAAATAGTGTCCGTACACCTCTCAGTGGACATTTAGGAGAAAATTCTCTGTCTTCATTTATATGAAATAGTGCCAATATTGTACTGTCACTAAGTATGATCAAATTTATTTGACAGTTATAAGAAACGTGAAATCTTATAGTAAGTCATTTATAATTTGATTGTTACTATATTTAGAAAACATTTCAGTCATTTCAAGCCCTATTGCCCCAATTTTGTTGAAATGGAAAAAATAAATATATGATTTGTCATATTTTCAAAATATTTGTACTATGTACTTGAGCTTGTGTCCTCAAAAGTGAGTACACCTCAGCAATTTATAACAATTTTTACAAGAAAGGGGAGTTCCAGACCTTTCTAAAATTATGCAACATTACCAGTTATTGTTTATGGCCATCTCATGCAATAATATAACGTTTGGGTATGTATATTTACGTAAAAACACATTTTGCCCTATCTTTCAAGAGGTTAATGCCAGCTCATCTTTATATTATCAAGCTATGCTAGGTTATTTCATGTCAGGTACTTTCTTCTTAATCTCGGCAACCCAGAACGAAAGTCTAGCACCAGCTACTTGGTTAGGTTCTTGGGGGAGAGATATGAGAAATTATACCAGAACGAGTGAGGGTTTTAGTTCAAGCTGGCCTGGATCACCGGGTAGACAGAGTTTGCACCAGGTGAAAAGTGATTGAAATCGTTTTGTAACCCGGCTGCCTGCCGGTTGTGAGCCAGGTGCCTCGTTAAAGCCTATGGTGAAGTCGGCAGTACCGATCCCATGGCATTTATTTTTTCACATTTTGTTTTACGTTACAGCTTTATTCTAAAATTCTAATCAATCTATACAAAATACCCCTATAATGACAAAGCAAAAACAGGTTTTTTACATTTTTGCTAATTTATTACCAATAAAAAACAGAAATACCTGATTTACAGTGGCTTGCGAAAGTATTTCCTATTTTGTTGCCTTACAACCTGGAATTATAATGGATTTTTTGGGGGTTTGTATCATTTCATTTACACAACATGCCTACCACTTTGAAGATGCAAAATAATTTTTTTTGTGAAACAAACAAGAAATAAGACAAAAAAACTGAAAACTTGAGCATGCATAACTATTCAGCCCCCCCAAAGTCAATACTTTGTAGAGCCACCTTTTGCAGCAATTACAGCTGCAAGTCTTTTGGGGTATGTCTCTATAAGCTTGGCACATCTAGATTTTTGCCCATTCTTCAAGGCAAAACTGCTCCAGCTCCTTTAAGTTGGATGGGTTCTGCTGGTGTACAGCAATCTTTAAGTCATACCACAGATTCTCAATTGGATTGAGGTCTGGCCTTTGACTAGGCCATTCCAAGACATTTAAATGTTTCCCCTTAAACCACTCAAGTGTTGATTTATCAGTATGCTTAGGGTCATTGTCCTGCTGGAAGGTGAACCTCAGTCCCAGTCTCAAATCTCTGGAAGACTGAAACAGGTTTACCTCAAGAATTTCCCTGTATTTAGCGCCATCCATCATTCCTTCAATTCTGACCAGTTTCCAGTCCCTGCCGATGAAAAACATCCCCACAGCATGATGCTGCTGTTGGGTTTGCGCCAGACATAGCGTTTTCCTTGATGGCCAAAAAGCTAAATTTTTGTCTCATCGGACCAGAGTACCTTCTTCCATATGTTTGGGGAGTCTCCCACATGCCTTTTGGTGAACACCAGACGTGTTTACTTATTTTTTTCTTTAAGCAATGTTTTTTTTCTGGCCACTCTTCCGTAAAGCCCAGCTCTGTGGAGTGTACGGCTTAAAGTGGTCCTATGGACAGATACTCCAATCTCCGCTGTGGAGCTTTGCAGCTCCTTCAGGGTTATCTTTGGTCTCTTTGTTGCCTCTGATTAATGCCCTCCTTGCCTGGTCCGTGAGTTTTGGTGGGCGGCCCTCTCTTGGCAGGTTTGTTGTGGTGCCATATTCTTTCCATTTATTAATAATGGATTTAATGGTGCGCCGTGGGATGTTCAAAGTTTCTATAACCCAACCCTGATCTGTACTTCTCCACAACTTTGACCCTGACCTGTTTGGAGAGCTCCTTGGTCTTCATGGTGCCACTTGTTGGTGGTGCCCCTTGCTTAGTGGTGTTGCAGACTCTGGGGCCATTCAGAACAGGTGTATATATACTGAGATCATGTGACACTTAGATTACACACAGGGGGACTTTATTTAATTAATTGTGTGACTTCTGAAGGTAATTGGTTGCACCAGATCTTATTTAGGAGCTTCATACCAAAGGGGGTGAATACATATGCACGCACCACTTTTCCGTTATTTATTTTAGATAATTTTTTGAAACAAGTAATTTTTTTCATTTCACTTCACCAATTTGGACTATTTTGTGTATGTCCATTACATGAAATCTCCCCCCCAAAATCCATTTAAATTACAGGTTGTAATGCAACAAAATAGGAAAAACACCAAGTGGGATGAATAATTTTGCAAGGCACTGTATTGTTTGTAGATTGATAAAAAATAATAAAAAATCATCCATTTTAGAATAAGGCTGTAACGTAACAAAAATGTGGAAAAATTCAAGGGGTCTGAATACTTTCCCAATGCACTGTATGTCAAACACGTGGAATAATGACTTAGGATTCCACGTTTTCACATGCTAAAGTTTTTGCTCTGGATAAAAACCCATATGTGCTTGATTTGCCTTACCAAGTAAAAATTGTTAGAATATGTGAACAAATTTTATGGAAAAGACATGCACCATCCTGCCTTGGTGATAACATCACTGGGCAGTGCAGATTACTGTTCGATTTGAGAACAGCACTCATATCAAATCTTTTCAGTCTCCTGAGGTGGAAAAGGCATTGTCGTGCCCTCTTCATGACTGTCTTACTGTGTTTGGACCATGATAGTTAGTTGGTGATGTGGACACCAAGGAACTTGAAACTCTCGATTGCTTCACATGACAAGCAATAACCTGGTGCATCCCGATTCAGCCTGACCGAACTCCCTCCACCCCCTTATCTTTGCACATTTAATGCAATTATATTGCTGCATTCATAACCAACTGAGAAGGTGGTATTTACGACTTGGAAAAATTCACATGAACACCCCTCCAACTGGAAATTACTGGTGGGAAACTCCTCTATCATCCTTGAGCTCCAACTTCTCCCACATGCTGACCTCTGACATCACCTACTAAGGAAATTATCTTGATAAAAGTATTTTTCGGCAGTTAAATGCAACAACAAAACATGATTTATAAAAATACATCTATTAATATGGTTGTTGAACACTATCATTTGTTTACAAGCATGATAGCTTTCCTTTTAATTCATGGATGACGCTGCTTGTTGGCCATTAGCCAAATAGCGTTTCTCAATGAGTTCAAAGCATGTGAATGCATCCAACTGGTATTTCCGACCTCACAACTGGTAATTACTACCTTCACACTTGCTTATGAACTTAGCATATGGGCCAAATGTCCCCTCCCCTTCCCTTCCAAAATTCAAAAAGTGCGCACACCTGCGGAAATTGTGATGTCCAAATAATCGAAAAATCAGTGCACTGGAATGGCAGATGTGCATAAAGATAATAATGAGCAAATGTAATTTGTAGAGTGCATTTCCCACGCTCAACTTGCATGAGGTAAAAAAAAATATAAACAGCATCAATACATCAAAATGTTGAAAAAGATAGCAGCCTCTATGTACTTACCACAAATGCCTCATTTGCTAAGTTTGCCATATTGTAGTTTGCTCTCTGTTACTCAATTTTTGTATCTGCATTAGCAAAGTATACATGATTCCAATTCTAGCACATTGAATGGTTTTGCACGCCATAGTTTAAAAACGTTGTTGTTCAAGCTAAATCAACAAAGTCATATCGGTATTCTGCCATCTTTATGCACTACGCCATTGTTCCTTGTTATGCGTCACATCCCACAGTCTGTTGACAGATGTTACGTTACCATTTATGGCATGTATGTCTGTTCACGAGAGATTAGTTCCTACCCTATCAAGCCAGGCCAGCTCAGTGCACATGGACTTTTGGTAGTCATCCATGAAGGCAATATTGTGCCCAAATGTTTGGACGTGTGGTGACCTGGATTAGAGGGAGAGCGAGTGAAACTTCAGACTGCAGTAGATGTCTAGAATAGATGTTTACACAAATACTGTACCCAGCAGGCACTCCAGTGTTTCTTCCTAATCAGTGATGTTAATCATGAACACGAAGTCTCAGAACAAGAAGGAAACTTGTTCAACAGAATGTAAACTGCATGTGACTTTAAAAAAAGATTGTGAGAGATTCTGATTTTATATTTGGAAACATACAGTACTTGTGGGAATGTTGTATGTATGTAGCACTATGTTGTATGTATGTAGGGCTACATAATAATTATGTAAATAAGAGATTAATGAAATCAACTGAAAACTAGTATGTTGATATACAGTGAGGGAAAAAGGTATTTGATCCCCTGCTGATTTTGTAAGTTTGCCCACTGACAAAGAAATGATCAGTCTATAATTTTAATGGTAGGTTTATTTGAACAGTGAGAGACAGAATAACAACAACAAAAATCAGAAAAATGCATGTCAAAAATGTTATAAATTGATTTGCATTTTAATGAGGGAAATAAGTATTTGACCTCCTCTCAATCAGAAAGACTTCTGGCTCCCAGGTGTCTTTTATACAGGTAACGAGCTGAGATTAGGAGCACACTCTTAAAGGGAGTGCTCCTAATCTCAGCTTGTTACCTGTATAAAAGACACCTGTCCACAGAAGCAATCAATCAATCAGATTCCAAACTCTCCACCATGGAAAAGACCAAAGAGCTCTCCAAGGATGGCAGGGACAAGATTGTAGACCTACACAAGGCTGGAATGGGCTACAAGACCATCGCCAAGCAGCTTGGTGAGAAGGTGACAACAGTTGGTGTGATTATTTGCAAATGGAAGAAACACAAAATAACTGTCAATCTCCCTCGACCTGGGGCTCAATGCAAGATCTCACCTCGTAGAGTTGCAATGATCATGAGAACGGTGAGGAATCAGCCCAGAACTACACAGGAGGATGTTGTCAATGATCTCAAGGCAGCTGGGACCATAGTCACCAAGAAAACAATTGGTAACACACTACGCCATGAAGGACTGAAATCCTGCAGCGCCTGCAAGGTCCCCCTGTTCAAAAAAGCACAAATACATGCCCATTTGAAGTTTGCCAGAGGAGAACTGGGCAAAAGTGTTGTGGTCAGATGAGACCAAAATGGAGCTCTTTGGCATCAACTCAACTCGCCGTGTTTGGAGGAGTAGGAATGCTGCCTATGAACCCAAGAACACCATCCCCACCGTCAAACATGGAGGTGGAAACATTATGCTTTGGGGGTGTTTTTCTGCTAAGGGGATAGGACAACTTCACTGCATCAAAGGGACGATGGACGGGGCCATGTACCGTCAAATCTTGGGTGAGAACCTCCTTCCCTCAGCCAGGGCATTGAAAATAGGTCGTGGATGGGTATTCCAGCATGACAATGACCCAAAACACATGGCCAAGGCAACAAAGGAATGGCTCAAGAAGAAGCACATTAAGGTCCTGGAGTGGCCTAGCCAGTCTCCAGACCTTAATCCCATAGAAAATCTGTGGAGGGAGCTGAAGGTTCGAGTTGCCAAACGTCAGCCTCGAAACCTTAATGACTTGGAGAAGATCTGCAAAGAGGAGTGGGACAAAATCCCTCCTGAGATGTGTGCAAACCTGGTGGCCAACTACAAGAAACGTCTGACCTCTAAGATTGCCAACAAGGGTTTTGCCACCAAGTACTAAGTCATGTTTTGCAGAGGGGTCAAATACTTATTTCCCTCATTAAAATGCAAATCAATTCATAACAATTTATAACTGTCTCCCGAGTGGTGCTGTGGTCTAAGGCACTGCATCGCAGTGCTAGCTGTGCCACTAGAGATCCTGGTTCGAATCCAGGCTATGTCATAGCCGGCCGCGACCGGGAGACCCATGGGGCGGCGAACAATTGGCCCAGTGTCGTCCAGGGTAGAGGAGGGAATGGCTGGCAAGGATGTAGCTCAGTTGGTATAGCATGGCGTTTGCAACGCCAGGGTTGTGGGTTTGATTCCCACGGGGGGCAAGTATGATTTTATTTTATTTTTTTATAATGTATGCACTCACTAAGTCCCTCTGGATAAGAGTGCTTGCTAAAATGTAAATAACATTTTTGACATGAGTTTTTTTTGTTGTTATTCTGTCACTCACTGTTCAAATAAACCTACCACAAAAAGTATAGACTGATAATTTCTTTGTCAGTGGGCAAATGTACAAAATCAGCAGGGGATCAAATAATTTTTTCCCTCACTGTATCTACAGTGGGGAGAACAAGTATTTGATACACTGACGATTTTGCAGGTTTTCCTACTTACAAAGCATGTAGAGGTCTGTAATTTTTATCATAGGTACACTTCAACTGTGAGAGACGGAAAATAACATTGTATGATTTTTAAGTAATGAATTTGCATTTTATTGCATGACATAAGTATTTGATACATCAGAAAAGCAGAACTTAATATTTGGTACAGAAACCTTTGTTTGCAATTACAGAGATCATACATTTCCTGACCAGGTTTGCACACATTGCAGCAGTGATTTTGGCCCACTCCTTCATACAGACCTTCTCCAGATCCTTCAGGTTTCGGGGCTGTCGCTGGGCAATCCAGACTTTCAGCTCCCTCCAAAGATTTTCTATTGGATTCAGGTCTGGAGACTGGCTAGGCCACTCCAGGACCTTGAGATGCTTCTTACGGAGCCACTCCTTAATTGCCCTGGCTGTGTGTTTCGGGTTGTTGTCATGCTGGAAGACCCAGCCACGACCCATCTTCAATGCTCTTACTGAGGGAAGGAGGTTGTTGGCCAAGATCTCGCGATACATAGCCCAATCCATCCTCCCCTCAATACGGTGCAGTTGTCTTGTCCCCTTTGGAGAAAAGCATCCCCAAAGAATGATGTTTCCACCTCCATGTTTCACGTTTGGAATGGTGTTCTTGGGGTTGTAATCATCCTTCTTCTTCCTCCAAACACGGCGAGTGGAATTTAGACCAAAAAGCTCTATTTTAGTCTCATCAGACCACATGACCTTCTCCCATTCCTCCTCTGGATCATCCAGATGGTCATTGGCAAACTTCAGACGGGCCTGGACATGCGCTGGCTTGAGCTGGGGGACCTTGAGTGCGCTGCAGGATTTTAATCCATGACAGCGTAGTGTGTTACTAATGGTTTTCTTTGAGACTGTGGTCCCAGCTCTCTTCAGGTCATTGACCAGGTCCTGCCGCGTAGTTCTGGGCTGATCCCTCACCTTCCTCATGATAATTGATGCCCCACGAGGTGAGATCTTGCATGGAGCCCCAGACCGAGGGTGATTGACCGTCATCTTGAACTTCTTCCATGTTCTAATAATAACGGCAACAGTTGTTGCCTTCTCACCAAGCTGCTTGCCTATTGTCATGTAGCCCATCCCAGCCTTGTGCAGGTCTTAAATTTTATCCCTGATGTCCTTACACAGCTCTCTGGTCTTGGCCATTGTGGAGAGGTTGGAGTCTGTTTGATTGAGTGTGTGGACAGGTGTCTTTTATACAGGTAACGAGTTCAAACAGGTGCAGTTAATAAAGGTCATGAGTGGAGAACAGGAGGGCTTCTTAAAGAAAAACTAACAGGTCTGTGAGAGCCGGAATTCTTACTGGTTGGTAGGTGATCAAATACTTATGTCATGCAATAAAATGCAAATTCATTACTTAAAAATCATACAATGTGATTTTCTGGATTTTTAGATTCCGTCTCTCACAGTTGAAGTGTACCTTGTGATACAAATTACAGACCTCTACATGCTTTGTAAGTAGGAAAACCTGCAAAATCGGCAGTGTATCAAATACTTGTTCTCCCCACAGTAAAACGAGTCCTATATCGACAGAACCTGAAAGGCCGCTCAGCAAGGAAGAAGCCACTGCTCCAAAACCGCCATAGAAAGCCAGACTACTGTTTGCAACTGTACATGGGGATAAATATCGCACTTTTTGGAGAAATTCCCTCTGGTCTGATGAAACAAAAATAGAACTGTTTGGCCATAATGACCATCGTTATGTTTGGAGGAAAAAGGCGGGTGCTTGCAAGCCGAAGAACACCATCCCAACTGTGAAGCACGGGGTTGGCGGGCATTATGCTGTGGGGGTGCTTTGCTGCAGGAGGGACTGGTGCATTTCACAAAATAGATGGCATCATGAGGAAGGAAAATTATGTGGATATATTGAAGCAACATCTCAAAACATCAGTCAGGAAGTTCAAACTTGGTTGCAAATGGGTCTTCCAAATGGACAATGACCCCAAGCATACTTCCAAAGTTATGGCAAAATGGCTTAAGGACAACAAAGTCAAGGTATTGGAGTTGCCATCACAAAGCCCTTACCTCAATCCTATAGAAAATGTGTGGGCAGAACTGAAAAAGCGTGTGCGAGCAGTGAGGCCTACAAACCTGATTCAGTTACACCAGCTCTGTCAGGAGGAATGGGCCAAAATTCACCCAACTTATTGTGGGAAGCTTGTGGAAGGCTACCCGAAACATTTGACCCAAGTTAAACAACTTAAAGGCAATGCTACCAAATACAAATTGAGTGTATGTAAACTTCTGACCCACTGGGAATGTAATGAAATAAATAAATGCTGAAATAAATCATTCTCTCTACTATTATTCTGACATTTCACATTCTTAAAATATAGTGCTGACCTAAGACAGGGAATTTTTACTAGGATTAAATGTCAGGAATTGTGAAAAACGGATTTTAAATGTATTTGGTTAAGGTGTATGCAAACTTCCGACTTCAACTGTATCTATTGGCTTTGCTAGCTACCTATACAAATAGATACATTACATGGACATCCATTCAAATTAGTGGATTCAGCTATTTCAGCCATGCAATCTTCATAGACAAATATTGGCAGTAGAATGGCCCGTCCTGAAGAGCTCAATGACTTTCAACGTGGCACCGTCATAGAATGCCAGCTTTCCAACAAGTTAGTTCGTCAAATTTATGCCCTGCTGTAGCTGCACCGGACAACTGTAAGTGCTGTTATTGTGAAGTGGATGTAGCGCGAAAACATCGCCTGTCCTCGGTTGCAACACTCACTACCGAGTTCCAAACTGCCTCATGAAGCAACATCAGCACAATAACTGTTCGTCGGGAGCTTCATAAAATATCACCATGCGCAATGCCACGCGTCGGTTTGGATTGGTGTAAAGCTCACCGCCATTGGATTCTGGAGCAGTGGAAATGCGTTCTCTGGAGTGATGAATCACGCTTCACCATCTGGCAGTCTGATGGACGAATCTGGGTTTGGCGGATGCCAGGAGAACGCTACCTGCCTGAATGCATAATGCGAACTGTAAAGTTTGGTGGAGGAGGAATAATTTGCTGTGGCTGTTTTTCATGGTTTGGGCTAGCCACCTTACTTCCAGTCAAGGGAAATCTTAACGCTACAGCATACAATGACATTCTAGACAATTCTGTGCTTCCAACTTTGTGGCAGCAGTTTTGGGGAAGGCCCTTTCCTGTTTCAGCATGACAATGCCCCTGTGCACAAAGCGAGGTCCATACAGAAGTGGTTTGTCGAGATCGGTGTGGAAGAACTTGACTGTCCTGCACAGAGCCTTGACCTCAACGCCATGGAACACCTTTGGGATGAATTGGAACGACGACTGCGAGCCAGGCCTAATCGCCCAACATTAGTGCCCTACCTCAGTAATGCTCTTGTGGCTGAATGGAAGCAAGTCTCCGCAGCAACGTTCCAACATCTAGTGGAAAGCCTTCCCAGAAGAGTGGAGGCTGAATCCTCATGTTCAGATATTCAGGTGTGAAATAGGTAATGTAGAGATGCGGTCTTAAGGGCAGATATTCAGAAGGATGCAGGTTCAGGTGCAAAGGTGTCCATATTTATTCAAAGTGTTCAAGTGTGTTAGCCGGCGATTCATATTTACAAGACAAACAGGTAGACAATAGATTTACTGCTGAAACAAAATAACAAACCGCACTAATCCTAAAACAGGCTCACCCTGTAGCTTCCATAGCTATTACAGGTTGGGGTAGACAATAGATTGGCCCGTACCTGGCTCAAGCAGCCTCCCCACTTGAATTCTAAAACAAAACTCAATTGCTCTCCAAATGAGCCCATATATACCTAAGGTACACTTCCTGGAAAATACCAATATGTATGGGAACATAACACCAAATCTGGCTAGTACAAATGTAACTGTCTTCCTCATAATTACCACATTACGTGTAAAACAGTGTCATGGATACTGCCGAGGCTGCCCCTCCTCCTTGCTCGGGCAGGCTTCGGCGTTCGTCGTCACCGGAATACTAGCTGTTGCCAATCTATGTTCTATGTTTCTATGTTGCTCCTGTTGTCTATTGTCACACACCTGTTGCCCATTATTGTAATCACGCCTTCCCTATTTAACCCAGTGGCTCCCAATGTGTTTTGTGCGTGGTTGTTTTCGTTTCGTGTGTTGTTTGTGAGTGGGTTAGTTCCTCCCTGTGTGGAAAGATTTCTGTATTGTATTCTTTACTCATGTCTCAGTAAAGTATGTTTCTTAGAGTTCTGTGTCCTGCGCCTGACTTCGACCCACCGCATTACACTGACACTCGTGACAGAACCACGCACCATTATGGAGTCAGCAGGTACAGCCAGTCAGTCCGAATTGATGGAGGAATGATTTCAACGACAGGAGAGTATCAGAAAGAGGAGGAAGGGTACTAAGGTACACAATAGTAAATGTTGGTAGACAGAAGGTGCTCTTTGGTCAAAGGGTTGAATTGGTCATCAAAAAGAAAGGAGGACCAAGGCACTCTTCATATAATTAAAATGCCTTTATTAGTATGGCATGTTCAATAGAAACAAGATTTGAAAAAAATCTGACGCGTTTCGGCTGCATGGCCTTCGTCAGGGAGTACAAAGAAATAATACAATGTGCTCTTTTGAACAGCTCTCGGCACTGCAATGGAGAGGGTGATGAATACTATGGACCGTTGGGAGAGAGGTGGACTTCCCACACCTCCTCCAACCACTCTACCACCCATACCACAGTCCACCCCTTCGCCACTTGGACCCAGTGGGATTCGGCTCTCGCTCCCGAGGGCATATGACGGTACACCAGCCGGGTGTCAGGGTTTCCTTCTCCAGGTAGAGCTCTACCTGGCAACTATTCACCCGACGCCCTCGGGATACGAGAGCGTGTCCGCCCTCCTCTCCTGTCTGTTGGGGAAGGCGCTCGAGTGGGCCAACGCCGAGTGGGGAGGAATTTACGCTGCATCGGTCCGCTACGAGGATTTCACCCGCCGCTTCCAGGCGGTATTCGATCATCCACCGGAGGGAAGAGCGGCGGGCGAGCGAGGAGCGCCCAGGAATTTGCGCTGGAGTTCAGGACGTTGGCAGCCAGCACCGGATGGAATGAGTGTAATATTCTGTATAAGTTATTTTGTAAATCATATAAATGTTGACTACACCTTGTTTGGTTGGTTCACTTCAGACCTTGAGGTCTCTCAATCCGATCACTCAGAGTTATTTGAAAAAGTTGCCAATCCGACAATGCTGTGCGGTTACAGTAATGTGTTGTTACACCAAAGTTTCTCTTGAATTTATGGTATCATTTACCATTTACGCCTTTGTTACTTTTTCTTACAGTGTATGAAAATGCCTAGAAACTGCTTCTCCAACAAAAATCCCAGATCACTCTTGTAGGCAATGTCATTGTGACATTAGCTAGCTAAGCTAATGCGAAGAAACACGTCATCGGGGCTAACGGTTGTGTCGCACCAAATTGCACATGTACAGGCCGTCAAATCAAAGGCACTCATTCGATATAAAGAGAAAATGAACAATTAATGACACATTTCACTTCTCTCATTGACTTTCCAAACCCGGTCCTGGAAGAATCAGCATGTTTGAAAAATCTGTGAGCTAAAGCCAAGGCATTTTCTTTCGGAGCTAATAAAAGTATGAAAAATGTACGCACTCACTAACTGTAAGTCGCTCTGGATAGGAGTGTCTGCTAAATGACTAAAATGTAAAATGTAAGTCTTCAGGTCTCAGGCAAGATTCATTTTTGTGTTGAACATGTAATCCCTGTGAAACACTACAAAATATTCCCACAAAATAAGCCCTGGTTTACCAGTCTGGCCTCAAAGACTAAACTTAACATAGTAAACTACATTTATATCCCTCCAATTAGTATGATATGTTATGTTTGGAATGGTTATGTAAGACAGGAGGTTACTTAGAGTTTAACAAGTATGTGGTATATTTCCACAGCTCTAAGCACATAAATCTAAACAGATCATCATAAAGGCTCATGTTTCAAAACTCTAAGCACATTTTCAATTGAGTACAACAAACAAATTCACCAACTCACTTGTTCACTGCACAAAATGACTCTTTCTATTTGCACATATATTCACATCTTTTTCACCCCTTCTTTATTCATTCAAAATCAAAGTTTTCCGTGATATACCATGAGAACATTCAATCACCAATACATCAGATAATGACAGGCTCACCATTTAGTCATTTTAACTACCATTTAATCCAATAGCAAAAAAATACAAGATACACATTTCAAAACTGTTATTTTTGAAGTGCTGAAAAGAAAGAATAGTAGATGGTAAATATGATTTTCCATACAGTATTTGACAAACTAGACATTCACAAGTTTTTAAATAATTTGTATCAAATAGCAGGTTGTGAGCATGTTGAAAAATATGTCAGTCTTACGGTTTCATTATCCATATACAGTAAATACGTAGAACAAATCATCAGAAATAGGGCTATTGTAAAGCAGTTGGCTACTGTAAAAACGTAGCACAGTGTATTCACAATGCCATTTCTGCCCCATGCAACATTGTATAAGATCACCTTTTCCACGTGACTTGTCAACTGATAGAGTATCACCTGTCTCTGCTTGAAAATGATCAGCTAACAGTGTTATGAAATTCATCAGCTTACAGTGTATCAATGAAATTCAGATAATTAGTAGAATATTGTTATATACAACCCAGGTATTTCAGCAGTGCATTGTACACTACCTTCTGGAACGTGTGAACTTTCATGTGCCTTAATAACAAACTTGTATTCCATCCATAAATACGAATACAATTGTTAAGTTACGAGGCTAGTTGGTTTAGCCATGGAAAAGACAGGAACCTTCCCACTAGCCATGATTGGCTGGTCTTTTTGGATTGGTCTGCCATGTAGCATGCTTCTGTCTATAACATGAGTGTCACGGGCTGATGTGGATGTGGTGTTGGAGTCAGGCGCAGGACACAGAAGCTTAGTCAAACCGACTTTACTTGTCAAACACGACAATACAAAATAACGGGCCTCAAAACAACGGAGGCGAGCGATTACGCATACAGTGCGTCAATACACTAAATACAAGAGAGCAATAACAAATCACCAGCGGACAGGCGGACAACAACACACAACTGCCAACAAAACCAAAGGAAACTTATAGGTGACATAATCAATACATAAGACGAAACAGGTGCACCAACAAGACTAAACCAAACAAACATAGAGAACATCAAGCGGTAGTAGCTAGTACTCCGGGGACGACGAACGCCGAAGCCTGCCCGAACAAGGAGGAGGAGCAGTCTCGGCGGAATTCGTGACAGTGAGCTGTTCAGTATGTGTTGACAGTCCTTTCTACCGCGCCAATTTAGACAAATGTGTCAGGTAAGCGTAATCTAATAACGCTAAAATATTTATTCAATAATTATATCTGGACACTTTTGATATTGCTACTATGCAAGTATGCAAGTACAATCACTGTACCGTTTACACCTTCTGTATCCTGTGCATGTGACAAATAAACTTAGATTTTATTTGTTATAGCAATTTGATTTGTTTACCACATGGCCTCATGTGAATCCTTGAAGAGATGGGTGGGACTAAGGCTTAAGAGGGTGTGAATGATGCTGAATGGGTTTAGACAAAGAAGAGCTATTTAGTAGGTGTATCAAAACATTCAAGGGCTTTTTCTCAAAAGTGCGGTTACAAGTTTATCAACTTTCAAAGCAGAATTACTTTCCTATTGTTCCTCAACTGCAGTGTATGATATACCATTTTCTAGCTCTGAGTCTCTACTTTTATCCAATGTAATAAACACAATTTCAAATGTTGCTACATAAGACCGAATCGAGGCGGTCGGTCACATTTCTCATAGACTATTATAGTAAAGGGACCATAGCGCCACCTTCCTACACCGGCTGTAGGATAGGGGGCATGCCCATTTTCAAATCAGTGCTGCTGTCAGATTACTGCGTGTCCCAGGAAAAGACAGATTGTTATGGAAGAATCAATGTTTTTTTTCTCTTTTGCTATCAGAAATAGCAGAGACTCCCTTTCCTAAAGGCTTTAGGTAAAGGTTGAAGTTTTCCCACTTTGAAACTAAGCACTCTGATTAACCCGCGGGTTCCGGGTAAATCAGTCGATAGTGGATGAATAAATAATTTTAATTTGTGTTCCAATTTATCGTTTATTGCTAGCAGATTTTAGCCAAAGTTGTTTAATGTGAGATGTCATTAGTAAACATTTACCCCATCACATTTGCTGGAAGGGGGTTATAAACCTTCATCTTATCTTGATGACTGATAAGGGGAGAATTTCCCTATTTAATTGTTAGAATTGTGGCTAAACCCTCAAAATGATAAAATAGGAAGTGCTAGACACTAGTCAGAATAAAATTGACCTTTTGATCTCAAGAAGTGAATCGCATTAAGCTAAACAAAGGTTGATGTGAATATTATAAAAACAACTGTAAGACGTTAAGCTTAAGGAAAAGGAGACATGTCATCTCCATTTCAACCCGAAGCTAGATAAGCGAGTGCAAAGGAGACTTGTCCTCTCCATTTCAACCCGAAGCTAGATAAGCGAGTGCAAAGGAGACTTGTCCTCTCCATTTCAACCCGAAGCTAGATAAGCGAGTGCAAAGGAGACTTGTCCTCTCCATTTCAACCCGAAGCTAGATAAGCGAGTGCAAAGGAGACTTGTCCTCTCCATTTCAACCCGAAGCTAGATAAGCGAGTGCAAAGGAGACTTGTCCTCTCCATTTCAACCCGAAGCTAGATAAGCGAGTGCAAAGGAGACTTGTCCTCTCCATTTCAACCCGAAACTAGATAAGAGAGATACGCCCTCTTCGGCTTAGGACTGAGATATACAATAAGAAAAAGAAAAGGGGCAGCTGTGTTTATATGTATAGCCATTGAGCTATAAAAGAATAACGACCTCCACTGTGAGGTATGAAAATGCCATAACGAGCTCACGCTCACTTTGTGTTGGAAAAGGAATAGTTCCTTGACATATTTTTCCTGTTCTCATATTCTGCGATATCTCAGAGCCTAAAGAATTAGCCACAGTGCTAAATCAGTGTCAAAGCGAAACCCCATTTTTTCTCTCACGACGTAAGTCCCGTCCTTAGTTAAATCTTGCAGGATTTCAGCACTTCCGGGTATAAACTTTTGTGTTGCGCAGATTATGTAATCGCCTGTGCATCGCAGCAGTGACTTGGACTGCTCATGTCCTCCCTCTGGTGGCGAAAAGTCAATAGCACCTCTAGTCAATATAATATTTTTGTGTTTACAACAGACTTCCCTCCACAGTCAATCAGCGTTGCAATAGTAGTACACTACTTAATGATTAAGCCACCAATGTGGTAATCGCGTATGATAACAGTTTAATTATTTTTGCCCATTTTTGAAAATGTACAAAACAAATAGATTAATGGCGCAACTTGTTTGGGACACTGACTCTAAACACTGTTTTCAACTGTTTTTGTTGATCCACTACTCTTTCATTGTTGATTCAATAGATGGTTAATTGTTAATTAATTACTTTGCATTCATAGTATTGATTGATAATTAATTATTCATCAACACTTTGATATTTTAACCACTTCCAAATAGTAACCCTTTCACTCCAATGTACCTGTGACACAGTAAATCATTTAAAACTACTTTTACAACAACAAGAGAAATCAGTTCTTAGTTATTGATCAACTGCCGAGTACTAATCAACGCAAAGTATTTCTCATTGCCAGTTTACCTAATTGTAAACAACCCAACTAACCCCTTTGATATACACAACCTACTGTGATCAACTTTAAGTAGACTGTGAATTGACATTAAAGTAATAACACCACTGGCAGGTGGATTTAAACAGCTGTGTTCATTAATTCTCCTGTTTACCAATAAATTGCCTAACACATTTCTGCAGGCCTATTGCTAATACTGTAATTGAGTAAAGTCGGTTATCCACTGTCGGTGTACCGCCTCTCATCAATTTCTAACAAGGTACAATAAGAGGACAGACATCCCTTGAAGGTCTTTCCATCTTTTAGTTCCAAATTGGTATTCAAAACCTTACCTTAAGTGAGAATCCTGGCTAAACGTTCTGAAAATATGCCTGAGATGGCTGCTCTATGGCACGAACCCTCTGTTACTTAAGTGATATTGCCCTCGAAGCCAGTGTTTGGAAGATATATTGACATGGGTGTTGTTAGGAAAACCGTGCCAATATTTCCTCCAAACACCGGCTTTCAGGGCATTATCACTTTTATATAGCGGGTTAACAACATTTTCAAATAATGATTGAAATATTTTCATTAAGAACTTTATTTTGTTGAATTTATTCATACTATTTCGTCCTTCCACAAGATATAGTCCCAACACAAATCTAGGGTTGCTACCCAAGTCGGCTGGTCGTTCGTTCTATCGGTTCGGTTGCCAGAGACGCGACCCAGTCGTTTAGTCTTTTTGTTCTGTATCTATGAACCTGACCCCATACTGGCTGGCAATGTTCTTATCTCTTGCTTGCTACCTAGCCAACCACGGCTAACTGACAGTCACGTCAAACAGTGCAGCCAGAATAACAACATTTGTTTAAGCTGTTTTCTAGTGACATTTATTTAGACAGGCGCGATTTTGCCTGGCATAGAAAATGTGCTCTCTCGTCAGGACACTGTTGTTCAGAGGAGCTAACCAACAACAGAGCAAACGTAATCACTTCAAACTGAAGCTGGAAAGACTGCAAACTAGCTGCACTTCATTTCGTTTGACCTTTTTATATATCCATAAAAATGATGCCAGCTGATTCATGATTTCGACTGGCTGAGAAACGCTGCCTGTCTGTCTCGTCCCGACTCCCGACATGTTCAGACATTATTATGGGACAGCTGGAGATGGAATTTTTATATTGAAACAATGATGCAAACGTTGGAGAGACAGACTGCAAGGTTTATACAAATTTTTGCTGTTGAAAACTAAATGTTAAAAGAAATGTGAGATAATTCCAAGATGCTTTTTATGGTGGAGATCAAGTTAAAAAAATTGCCTGGCTGGGCTGATGAGACAGTGGATTGTGCAGTCAGATAGAACAGTAAATAGGCATTTTAACTTAATATATTTGGCTGGTGGTAACTTGTGGAATAGACACCAGCTGGAATGCGGTTTTAACCAATCAGCATTCAGGATTAGACCCACCTGTCGTATAAAGACAATTTAATTGACGAACTATGCAAGGAAAATGATCCCAACTATGCAGAAGAATTGAACATTTTGGATAATGATGTGACCTTAAAAGGAGTCTGCTAAATGACTAAAATGTAAAAATAAGCAGAAAAAAAGCTCTGTCAGATTGGATGGGGAGCGTCGCTGCACAGCTATTTTCAGGTATCTCCAGAGATGTTACATTGGGTTCAAGTCCGGACTTTGGCTGGGCCATTCAAGGACATTCAGAGACTTGTCCCGAAGCCACTCCTGATTTGTCTTGGCTGTGTGCTTAGGGTGATTGTCCTGTTGGAATTTGAACCTTCGCCCCAGTCTGAGGTCCTGAGCGCTCTGGAGCAGGTTTTCATCAAGGATCTCTCTGTACTTTGCTCCGTCCCTCAATCCTGACTAGTCTCCCAGTCCCTGCCGCTGAAAAACATCCCCAAAGCATGATGCTGCCACCACCATGCTTCCCGTAGGGATGGTGCCAGGTTTCCTCTAGAAGTGACGCTTAGCATTCAGGCCAAAGAGTTCAATCTTGGTTTCATCAGACCAGAGAATCTTGTTTCTCATGGTCTGAGAGTCTTTAGGTGCCTTTTGTCAAACTACAAGTGAGCTGTCATGTGCCTTTTACTGAGGAGTGGCTTCTGTCTGGCCATTCTACCATAAAGGCCTGATTGGTGGAGTGCTGCAGAGATAGTTGTCCTTCTGGAAGGTTCTCCCATCTCCACAGAGGAACTCTATAGCTCTGTCAGACTGACCATCAGGTTCTTGGTCACCTCCATGACCAAGGCCCTTCTCCCCCGATTGCTCAGTTTGGCCGGGCGGCCAGCTCTAGGAAGAGTCTTGGTGGTTCCAAACTTCTTCCATTTAAGAATGATGGAAGCCACTGTGATATTGGGGACCTTCAATGCTGCAGACATGTTTTGGTAACCTTCCCCCAGATCTGTGCCTCGACACAATCCTGTCTCTGAGCTCTACGGAAAATTCCTTTGACCTCATGGCTTGGGTTTTGCTCTGACATGCATTGTCAACTGTGGGACCTTATATAGACAAGTGTGTGCATTTCCAAATCATGTCCAATCAATTTAATTTACCACAGGTGGACTCCAATCAAGTTGATGATCAATGGAAACAGGATGCACCTGAGCTCAATTTCGAGTCTTATAGCAAAGGATCTGAATACTTATGTAAATAAGGCATTTCTGTTTTTATTTTTAACAAATTAGCAAACATTTCGAAAAACCTGTTGTCACTTTGTCATTATGAGGTATTGTGTGTAGATTGATGAGGATAAACAAAAAAATACATTTGATAAAAAGGCTTTAATGTAACAAAATGTGGAAAAAGTCAAGGGGTCTGAATACTTTCTGAAGGCACTGTATCAGCACGCTTGGGCTCAGATGGCAGGGGTGGAAATATTTTAGGCGTGTCCTTAACACGATCCAAAGTGCTAATTTCAGGCAGAGCTGGTAAGGATATTTAAGTCCAACCAAAAGCTGGTTTTAGAGGTAACAAAATTGGTTATGGCACACTGTCCATATGCACATGGAACAAGAGTAGCCTAATGTGATTTTGGTGTCTGTATACTTCGTATTTAGAAACAAAAAAAATATGTTTTTTCCCTTTTCATTTTATTTGGTTAAAAACCAAGCATTCTCTCAATGATGCCTTTTCTTTGTCCTGCCCAATGCGATCACAAAGTAGTCAAGACTGTTGATAAAGGTTTCGGCTCCGGAGACCACTTGGAAATAAATCTTAATCACCTAAGCTTTATTAAAATATAAAGTTTGAGAGGAGTAAAACAGTGAGCTGATATTCCCTTTTTATCTAGGTATTGTAGGCAGGCCCACATTATTTCAGCCATGCAGGTCCCGCTTTGGACGTGCGTAAAAAACCCTCCATGATGTAGGCTACATGTTATGCCCATCATGAACTGCGAGATGAGAACCTGTGAACCTCATATTTAGAAGTTATCTGTAACCTGTCACAATTGCTTTCCGTTTAATATGTTCCAAACCCAAGCCCTAACATAGGCCTTCAATAACGAAGGCTGGTTCAACAGCAATGCGTGTCTTTTTATCCAGACGATTTTATGATATCATTACATTTTACATGTATTTATTGTTGTTGTTGTTTAAAAAATTGCTTGTTTTCCGTTTAATTGTATTACAACCAGTCTTATTAGAATGATTCACCTTCCTGGTTTTATGGTTACAACATCCGTGGCGCACATGCAATGCAACTTCTGGAGATGTGTGAATGCGATGTGATCTGTAAGATGGTTCCGATTATGTTCATAAAACATAGGCCTATTTGGGAGCAGTATAACGGTGAGTGGACATTCTCCCTTTCTCTTTATATTGGGTCTTTGTCCAGCTACTGTGAAATGTTTGGATGTGCGTAAAACCCTCCATAGTCTGAGTTGTTTTAATAGTATATGCCCATGGGTAGAAATGTGTCTACCTATTGAAAACAAGTTGTTGTTTTCTTTAGAATTTGATTACAATTATTTGTTCTCTTTGTAGGCCTTATCAATAATGAATTTAATCTTGCTTATTGACAATGTTTGGTATGTCCATGCTCAGCCATAATGTAATTTACAGTAGGCTTAGATCCTATATCAGTGTGAATGCTATTGAAGCCATACAATTACTTAGAACAATTTGAACTGCAAATGGGTTAAAGTTATCGTATTTAGCAAAGATATGTCTACATTTTGTTTCTGTAAGCCATTTAACAAACTATAACAGACTGACATTGGAATTGGAGTTGATTCCAAGACAATACATAAAAGACCGTAAATACACAACTTGAAGCAACCACATATTTCACCATGGAGCACGTTTTGATTGGCCAGTGAGGGGCCAAGCCTCGACACACCCACAACTTATTTATTCATCAAAACCCAGCCCTGTTGCGCCAACGCCAGCAAGTGTTCCGATAATTGTAATAGTGAAAATAGTACAAATATTTCTGACACACCCCTGAACCTATAGCGCTATCGCCTGCGCTTAGATTTACCATTGTTAGGTTTGTTAAAATAGAGCCCTAGGATTTGTTGTTTATTGTTAGCTTGCAAATACTTTATAAAAAAAACATCCATTGAATTATTCAAATAATTGTTGCAGAGGCCACTTTTTTTTCATTACTCAGCCAAGGATATTAACATTTTATATTCATCCAATGTCGTGTCCGCCCTCACCTTCTGTCTATCGGGGAAGGCGCTGGAGTGGGCCAACGCAGAGTGGGGAGGAATAGACGCACGTACTGTCCGCTACGAGGATTTCACCCGCCGGAGAATGTCTGTTCCACCTACGACAGGAGATGAGGAGCGCGCAGGAGTTTGCGCTGGAGTTCAGAACTTTAGCAGCCAGCGTGGGACGGAATGAGAGGGCCCTGATCGACCAGTATCGCTGCAGCTTAAGGGAGGACGTCCGTCGGGAGCTGGCCTACAAGGACATCGATCTCACCCTGGACCAACTGGTGGACACGTTCTGATCAGGGGCCGTCCATTCCATCCTCCAGCACCTCCGAGTCTACCCCCATGGAGCTCAGAGGTGCTGCGGTTAGGGAGACTGGGAGAGGGACCGTCCCCTGCACCAACTGTGGCCGCAGAGGACACACTGCTGGTCGGTGCAGAGGAGGGTCCTCAGGAAGTCGAGGCAGCAGGCAGGGCACTGGTCGACTGTCTCAGGTGAGTAGGCACCCGACTCACCCAGAGCCTCCTGTTGCTAATTTGTGTATAGATATAGTTTTTCCTGAAGTTTCCCTCCATTCCCAGCATAAGGCGCTAGTAGATTCAGGCGCAGCTGGGAATTTTATTGATTGCCAGTATGCTCGTAGTTTAGGGATTCCTACTGTGTCTGTTGATAAACCTTTCCCTGTGCACGCTTTAGATAGTCGCCCGTTAGGGTCAGGCATAATCAGGGAGGTCACCACCCCACTTCTGATGAGGACGCAGGGGGGTCATGAGGAGAGGATTAGCCTCTATCTGATTGATTCTCCTGCGTATCCTGTGGTGTTGGGACTTCCCTGGTTAACCGTTCATGACCCCATGATTTCATGGCAACAGAGGGCTCTTAAGGGATGGTCCGGTCAGTGTTCAGGGAGGTGTGTAGGAGTTTCCTTCGGGGCAACTACGGTGGAGAGTCCAAACCAGGTTTCCACTATGCACATTCCTGCCGAGTATGCCGATTTGGCTATCGCCTTCAGTAAAAAGAGGGCGACTAAATTACCACCTCATCGTCCGGGGGATTGCGCGATAAATCTCCAGGTAGGAGCTGCACTTCCCCGGAGTCACGTGTATCCTTTGTCTCAGGAGGAGAAGGCGGCTATGGAGACATATGTCACCGATTCTCTGAGACAGGGATACATTCGGCCATACACTTCACCTGTCTCCTCAAGTTTCTTTTTTGTGAAGAAGAAGGATGGTGGCTTACGCCCGTGCATTGATTACCGTGGCTTAAATCAGATTACCATCAAGTACAGCTATCCATTACCCCTGATAGCTAGTATGACGGAATCATTGCACGGGGTACGCTTCTTCACAAAACTGGATCTCAGGAGCGCGTACAACCTAGTGCTTATCCGGGAGGGAGATGAGTGGAAGACGGCATTTAGTACCACCTCTGGACATTATGAGTATCTTGTCATGCCATACGGGTTAATGAATGCTCCATCAGTCTTCCAATCATTTGTGGATGAGATGTTCAGGGACCTGCATGGACAAGGGGTAGTGGTTTATATTGATGACATACTTATATACTCCACTACCAGGGCCGAGCATGTGTCCCTGGTGCGTAAAGTGCTTGAACGACTGTTAGAGCATGACCTGTATGCTAAGGCAGAGATCTTTCATGAGTCCATCTCCTTCCTAGGGTACCACATGTCCGCGTCTGGGGTGAAGATGGAGAGTGACCGTGTTTCGGCCGTGCGTAATTGGGCGACTCCAACCACGGTAAAGGAGGTGCAGCGTTTCTTGGGGTTTGCCAACTACTACCGGAGGTTTATCCGGGGCTTTGGTCAGGTAGTGGCTCCCATTACCTCGTTGCTGAAGGGGGGACCGGTGCGTCTGCGGTGGTCAGCTGAGGCGGACAGGGCTTTTAGTCGCCTGAATGAGCTGTTTACTACGGCTCCAGTGCTGGCTCATCCGGATCCTTCCTTGGCCTTCACGGTTGAGGTGGACGCGTCCGAGGCTGGGATAGGCGCTGTACTTTCTCAGCGCTCGGGCACGCCACCCAAGCTCCGCCCCTGTGATTTCTTTTCGAAGAAGCTCAGCCCGGCGGAGCGCAACTATGATGTGGGGGACCGGGAGTTGTTGGCGGTGGTCAAAGCCCTGAAGGCGTGGAGATATTGGCTTGAGGGGGCTAAACTCCCTTTTCTCATTTTGACTGACCACCGTAATCTGGAGTACATCTGAGCGGCGAAGAGGTTAAACCCTCGCCAGGCAAGGTGGTCCATGTTTCTAAACCGTTTTATTTTCACCCTTTCTTACAGGCCGGGCTCCCAGAATGCTAAGGCAGATGCTCTGTCCCGACTGTATGACACGGAGGAGAGTTCCGTTGAGCCCACTGCCATACGTCCGGCGTCGTGTCTGGTGGTACCGGTGGTGTGGGAGGTTGACGCGGACATCGAGCGGGCGTTACGTAATGAACCCTTTCCTCCCCAGTGTCCAAAGGGTCGTAAGTACGTACCGTTAGAGGTCCGCGATCGTTTGATCTATTGGGCTCACACGTCACCCTCCTCTGGTCATCCTGGCATCGGTCGGACAGTGATCTGTCTTAGTGCGAAGTACTGGTGACCCACCTTAGCCAAGGACGTAAGGGTTTATGTTTCCTCCTGCTCTGTGTGCGCCCAGTGTAAGGCTCGTAGACACCTGCCTAGAGGGAAATTACAACCCCTACCCGTTCCACAGCGACCGTGGTCCCACCTATCGGTGGATTTTATGACTGATCTTCCTCCCTCAAGGGGGAACACAACCATCCTGGTCGTTGTGGATCGGTTCTCTAAGTCCCGTCGCCTCCTTCCTCTGTCTGGACTCCCTACGGCCCTACAAACTGCCGAGGCCCTGTTTACACACGTCTTCCGGCACTACGGGGTGCCTGAGGATATAGTGTCTGATCTGGGTCCCCAGTTCACCTCAAGGGTGTGGAGGGCGTTCATGTAACGGTTGGGGATCTCGGTTAGCCTTACCTCAGGTTTTCACCCCGAGAGTAATGGGCAGGTGGAGAGAATTAACCAGGAGGTGGGTAGGTTACTGAGGTCGTATTGCCAGGACCGGCGAGGGGAGTGGTCGGTTTTCCTACCCTAGGCAGAGATGGCTATAAACTCCAACCGCCACTACTCAACTGACATCACACCATTCCAGTGTGTGTTAGGTTATCAGCCGGCCCTGGCACCGTGGCATCAGAGCCAGATTGAGGTACCTGCGGTGGACGAGTGGGTTCGGCGCTCGCAGGAGACCTGGGACGCTACACATGAACGCCTGCAGCGGGCCAGCAAGTGTCCGAAGGCGAGCGCCAACCGCTACCGCAGTGAAGCTCCGGTGTATGCACCGGGGGACCGGGTCTGGCTCTCGACCCGAAACCTGCCCCTTCGCCTGCCCTGCCGGAAGTTGGGTAGGCAGTTTGTGGGCCCATTTAAAGTCCTGAGGAGATTGAACAAGGTATGTTATAGGTTACAACTTCCTGTTAATTATCGTATTATCCCCTCGTTCCATGTGTCTCTCCTCAGGCCGGTGGTAGCTGGTCCACTCCAGGAATCTGAGATACGGGAGGTTCCTCCGCCCCCACTGGACATCGAGGGGGCACCGGCATACTCGGTCCATTCCATTCTGGATTCGAGGCGTCGGGTGGGGGGCCTGCAGTATCTCGTGGAGTGGGAGGGGTACGGTCCGGAGGAGCGGTGCTGGGTTCCTAGGAGGGATATCCTCGATCCCTCCTTGTTGAGAGAATTCCATCAGATCCATCCCACTCGCCCCGCGCCGCTTCCTCCTGGCCGTCCCTGAGGCCGGTGTCGACGCACGGCTGGAGCTGCGCGTCAGGGTGGGGGGGTACTGTCACGGATTCTGCCGAGACTGCCCTTCCTTCTGGCTCGGGCATGCTTCGGCGTTCGTCATCACCGGAGTACTAGCTGCTGCCGCTCTATGTTAGATGTTTCTATGTTCACTTGATTGTTGTCTGTTGTTGCGCACCTGTTCCCCATTATGTTAGTTTGTCTGCCTATTTAACCTGTTTATATTATGTACGAGTGTCATTAGTGTGAACGGGTTTTGCTCCTCCTTTGTTGTTTTGGAGGATTTTCCTTGTATTTCTTTACTACTCAGTAAAGTGGTTCTTCATCTCATTCTGTGTCCTGCGCTTGACTCTGGCCTACCGCATTCCACCGACATTCGTGACAGGCTTAAAAATAATGGTGTCATTGTACGCTGATGATTCATGTTTTCTAATTAAATCCACAATTTGAATCCCTCCACAGCCTCATAGAGGATCTAGATACATTTTCTAACCTCTCTGGATTACAACCAAATTATGAAAAATGTACTATATTAGGTATTGGATAACTAAACAATACCATTTTTACATTACCATGTACTATACCAATAAAATGGTCTGATGGTGATGTGGATAAACTCGGAATACATATCCCAAATGAAATAAATTATCTCACTCCAATACATTTTTATAGAAAGTTAGCAAAAATAGATAAGATCTTGCTAACATGGGAAGGTAAATACCTGTCAATTTGTGGAAAAATCACCCTGATTAACTCTTTAGTATTATCCCAGATTACCTATTTGCTTATGGTCTTGCCTACGCCTAATGAACAGTTTTATAAATTATATGAGAAATGTTTTTATATTTTATTTGGAACAGCAAGCCAGACAAAATGAAACAGGCCTATTTATATAATGAATATGAATTCGGAGGACAGAAATTATTAAATATTAAAGCATTAGACCTATCACTAAAAGCTTCAGTCATACAAAAGTTGTACTTAAATCCGAACTGGTTCTCTAGCAAATTAGCAGGATTGTCTAACCCAATGTTCAAGAATGGCCTTTTTCCCTTTATTCAGATTACAACCTCTCACTTTAAGTTATTTGAAAAGGAAATAATCTCCCAAATATCACTATTTCTAAAACAAGCCATAGAAAGTTGGTGCGAATTTCAAATTAATCCTCAAGAAACGACAGAACAAATAATGCAACAAATATTGTGGTTAAACTCAAATATACAAATTGATAAAAAAGCTTTTTTTTTTTTTACAAAATGTTTAAAAAAGGTATAATCTTCATAAATGATATTATCGTCTGGACTGGTGGAGTTATGTCGCACATGCAGCTATCAAAAACATATGGAAATGTCTGCTCTACCCAAAATTACAACCAAATAATTGCAGCATTACCGCAAAAATGATAAAGGAAAGTGGGAGGGGGAAAAAGTAAGGAACTTGTCTGTCGGCCTTGCATTAAAGAATATAATTGGTTAAAGAAAATTGTGATAAATAAAAAAGTATATCAGTTTTAATTTAAGGACGAAAGGATTGACAGCCGTCCCATATAGATTGCAAAATAGTTGGGAAGAGATTTTTGACGTACCGATTTCATGGCATAGTGTTTATGAATTGATACGCAAAAGACGCCGGATTCAAAACTTATAATTTTTCAATTAAAATTATTATATAAATTTCATGCTACCAACAGAATGTTATTTATATGGGGGATACGTGTCACAACAGGCTTAAAAATAATGGTGTCATTGTACGCTGATGATTCATGTTTTCTTTTAAATTCACAATTTGAATCCCTCCACAGCCTCATAGAGGATCTAGATACATTTTCTAACCTCTCTGGATTACAACCAAATTATGATAAATGTACTATATTAGGTATTGGATAACTAAAAAATACATTTTTTACATTATTATGTAGTTTAGCAATAAAATGGTCTGATGGTGATGTGGATATACTCGGAATACATTTCCCAAATGAAATAAATTATTTCACTACAATACATTTTTATAGAAAGTTAGCAAAAATAGATCAGATCTTGCTAACATGGGAAGGTAAGTACCTGTCAATTTGTGGAAAAATAACCCTGATTATCTCTTTAGTATTATCCCAGTTTACCTATTTGCTTTTGGTCTTGTCTACGCCTAGCGAAAAGTTTTATAAATTATATGAGAAAAAAATATTATATTTTATTTGGAACAGCAAGCCAGACAAAATGAAACAGGACTATTTATATAATGATTATGAATTCGGAGGACAGAAATTATTAAATATTAAAGCATTAGACCTATCACTAAAAGCTTCAGTCATACAAAAGTTGTACTTAAATCTGAACTGGTTCTCTAGCAAATTAGCATGATTGTCTAACCCAATGTTCAAGAATGGCCTTTTTCCCTTTATTCAGATTACAACCTCTCACTTTAAGTTATTTGAAAAGGAAACAATCTCCCAAATATCACTATTTCTAAAACAAGCCATAGAAAGTTGGTGCAAATTTCAATTTAATCATCAAGAAACGACAGAACAAATAATGCAACAAATATTGTGGTTAAACTCAAATATACTAATTGATAAAAAAGCTATTTTTTTTTTTACAAAATGTTTAAAAAAGGTATAATCTTCATAAATGATATTATCGTCTGGACTGGTGGAGTTATGTCATGCTACCAATAGAATGTTATTTATATGGGGGATACAATCTTCCCAGCTCTTCAGATTTTGCTGCGAAGAGATATAATCATTAGATAATTTGTTTTGGTACTGTCCATTTGTAGCTTGTTTTTGGACAGAGGTCCAGGAATGGCTAAAGGATTGCAATATTTACCTAGAGCTAACCCTGCAGATAGCACTACATTTAAATTAACATTTACGTCATTTAGCAGACGCTCTTATCCAGAGTGACTTACAAATTGGTGCATTCACCTTATAGCCAGTGGGATAACCACTTTACAATATGTTTTTTTTTCTTTCTTTGGGGTGAAGGATTACTTTATCCTATCCCAGGTATTCCTTAAAGAGGTGGGGTTTCAAGTGTCTCCGGAAGGTGGTGAGTGACTCCGCTGTCCTGTCGTCGTGAGGGAGCTTGTTCCACCATTGGGGTGCCAGAGCAGCGAACAGTTTTGACTGGGCTGAGCGGGAACTGTGCTTCCGCAGAGGTAGGGGGGCCAGCAGGCCAGAGGTGGATGAACGCAATGCCCTCGTTTGGGTGTAGGGACTTATCAAATCAAATCAAATCAAATCAAATTTTAGCAACTTCTCCCAACCACCCAAGAACAGTTTGGTGATGACCAATGCCTTTTCCAGCATGATGGAGCACCTTGCCATAAGGCAAAAGTGATACCTAAGTGGCTCGGGGAACAAAACATCGACATTTTGGGTCCATGGCCAGGAAACTCCCCAGACCTTAATCCCATTGAGAACTTGTGGTCGATCCTCAAGAGGCGGGAGGACAAACAAAAACCCACAAAGTCTGACAAACTCCAAGCATTGATTATGCAAGAATGGGCTGCCATCAGTCAGGATGTGGCCCAGAAGTTAATTGACAGCATGCCAGGGCGGATTGCAGAGGTCTTGAAAAAGAAGGGTCAACACTGCAAATATTGACTCTTTGCATAAACTTAATGTAATTGTCAACAAAAGCCTTTGACACTTATGGAATGCTTGTAATTATACTTCAGTATACCATAGTAACATCTGACAAAAATATCTCATAACACTGAAGCAGCGAACTTTGTGAAGACCAATACTTGTGTCATTCTCAAAACTTTTGACAACGACTCTATAATCAGTCATCTTACTCAAATTAAGGGGAGGATGACACAATCTTTGCGAGATGGAGGGTATCTCAAATCAAATCAAATTGTATTGGTCACATGCGCCGAATACAACAGGTGCAGACATTACAGTGAAATGCTTACTTACAGCCCTTAACCAACAGTGCATTTATTTTTAACAAAAAACGTAAAAATAAAACAACAACAAAAAAAGTGTTGAGAAAAAAAAGAGCAGAAGTAAAATAAAATAACAGTAGGGAGGCTATATATACAGGGGGGTACCGTTGCAGAGTCAATGTGCGGGAGCACCGGCTAGTTGAGGTAGTTGAGGTAATATGTACATGTGGGTAGAGTTAAAGTGACTATGCATAAATAGTTAACAGAGTAGCAGCAGCGTAAAAAGGATGGGGTGGGGGGGCAGTGCAAATAGTCAGGGTAGCCATGATTAGCTGTTCAGGAGTCTTATGGCTTGGGGTTAGAAGCTGTTGAGAAGTCTTTTGGACCTAGACTTGGCACTCCGGTACCGCTTGCTGTGCGGTAGCAGAGAGAACAGTCTATGACTAGCGTGGCTGGAGTCTTTGACAATTTTGAGGGCCTTCCTCTGACACCGCCTGGTATAGAGGTCCTGGATGGCAGGAAGCTTGGCCCCAGTGATGTACTGGGCCGTACGCACTACCCTCTGTAGTGCCTTGCGGTCGGAGGCCAAGCAGTTGCCATACCAGGCGGTGATGCAACCAGTCAGGATGCTCTCGATGGTGCAGCTGTAGAATTTTTTGAGGATCTGAAGACCCATGCCAAATCTTTTCAGTCTCCTGAGGGGGAATAGGCTTTGTCGTGCCCTCTTCACGACTGTCTTGGTGTGTCCGGACCATGATAGTTCATTGGTGATGTGGACACCAAGGAACTTGAAGCTCTCAACCTGTTCCACTACAGCCCCGTCGATGAGAATGTGGTACGGAGGTGCCGTTCCCCTCACAGCTCCGTAGGCAAGCACCATGGACTTGTAGCAGATGCGAGCTTCAACTGGAAGCCAGTGGAGTGTGAGGAGGAGCGGGGTGACGTGAGAGAACTTGGGAAGGTTGAACACCAGACGGGATGCGGCATTCTGGATGAGTTGTAGGGGTTTAATGGCACAGGCAGGAAGCCCAGCCCTCAGCGAGTTGCAGTAATCCATACGGGAGATGACAAGTGCCTGGATTAGGACCTGTGTAAGGCATGGTCGTACTCTCCGAATGTTGTAGAGCATGAACCTACAGGATTGGGTCACCGCCTTGATGTTAGCGGAGAACGACAGGGTGTTGTCCAGGGTCACGCCAAGGCTCTTCGCACTCTGGGAGGAGGACACAACAGAGTTGTCAACCGTGATGGCGAGATCATGGAACGGGCAGTCCTTCCCCGGGAGGAAGAGCAGCTCCGTCTTGCTGAGGTTCAGCTTGAGGTGGTGATCCGTCATCCACACTGATATGTCTGCCAGACATGCAGAGATGCGATTTGCCTGGGCTATAAGAAGATTGCCAAGACCCTGAAACTGAGCTGCAGCACGGTGGCCAAGACCATACAGCGGTTTAACAGGACAGGTTCCACTCAGAACAGGCCTCGCCATGGTCGACCAAAGAAGTTGAGTGAACGTGCTCACAACGTGCTCAACATTGTTAATGTTGTAAATGGCTGATTTGTTATGGAATATCTACATCGGCGTACAGAGGCCCATTATTAGCAACCATCAGTCCTGTGTTCCAATGGCACGTTGTGTTTGCTAATCCAAGTTTATCATTTTAAAAGGCTAATTGATCATTGGAAAACCCTTTTGCAATTATGTTAGTACAGCTGAAAACTGTTGTGCTGATTAAAAAAGCAATAAAACTGGCCTTCTTGAGACTAGTTGAGTATCTGGAGAATCAGCAATTGTGGGTTCAATTACAGGCTCAAAATGGCCAGAAACAAAAAACTTTCTTCTGAAACTCATCAGTCTATTCTTATTCTGAGAAATGAAGGCTATTCCATCCGAGAAATTGCCAAGAAACTGAAGATTTCGTACAACGCTGTGTACTACTCCCTTCACAGAACAGCGCAAACTGGCTCTAACCAGAATAGAAAGGTGAGTGGGAGGCCCAGGTGCACAACTGAGCAAGAGGACAAATACGTTAGTGTCTAGTTTGAGAAACAGATGCCTCACAGGTCCTCAACTGGCAGCTTAATTAAATATAACCCGCAAAACACCAGTTTCAACGTCAACAGTGAAGAGGCAACTCTGGGATGCTGACCCTCTAGCCAGAGTTGCAAAGAAAAAGCCATATCTCAGACTGGCCAATAAAAAGAAAAGATGAAGATGGGCAAATTAACCCAGACACTGGACAGAGGAATATTGGAAAAAAGTGTTATGGACAGACAAATCGAAGTTTTAGGTGTTCGGATCACAAATAATAACATTTATGAGACGCAGACCAAATGAAAAGATGCTGGAAGAGTGCTTGATGCCATCTGTCAAGCATGGTGGAGGCAATGTGATGGTCTGGGGGTGCTTTGGTGGTGGTAAAGTGGGAGATCTGTACAGGGTAAAGGGGATCTTGAAGAAGGAAGGCTATCACTCCATTTTGCAGCGCCATGCCATACCCTGTGGACGGTGCATGATTGGAGCCAATTTCCTCCTATAATAGGACAATGACCCAAAGCACAGTTCCACATTATGCAATAACTATTTAGGGAAGAAGCAGTCAGTTGGTATTCTGTCTATAATGGAGTGGCCAGCACAGTCACCGGATCTCAACCCTATTGAGCTGTTGTGGGAGCAGCTTGACCGTATGGTACATATGAAGTGCCCATCAAGCCAATCCAACTTGTGGGAGGTGCTTCAGGAAGCATGGGGTGAAATCTCTTCAGATTACCTCAACAAATTGACAACTAGAATGCCAAAGATCTGCAAGGCTGCAATTGCTGCAAATTAAGGATTATTTGACGAAAGCAAAGTTTGAAGGACACAATTATTATTTCAATTAAAAATCATTATTTCTAACCTTGTCAATGACTACATATCCTATTCATTTTGCTATATTTCCTATTCAAACTCATTTCATGTATGTTTTCATGGAAAACAAGGACATTTCTAAGGGACCCCAAACTTTTGAACAGTAGTGTAGATAACCTGTGATTGCATGAGTTGGGCCTAGCTTAATGGCCTTTGGCATGCAAGTGGTCTAACAGTGATTTTAGGTCCCTGGCATGTGTTGCCTCATCTTCTTACTCCAACAATATATCATCAACATATTGTATAAAAACAGATGACATCGGGGGGAGATCTTGGAGATGTCGCCACAATGCCTGATGGTAAATCGAAGGACTATTATGAATAGGAGTCCTAGTCCACTGATACTGTTGACTATCCATAGAAAAAGCAAGCCATAGACGGACCTCCGGATGTAAGGGTACCGACCAGAACCCGTTAGCCATATCAATGACAGACAACACAGAGTGAGCAGGTGACAGCGAGGAAAACATTGTTGAGCGGTTAGCCACTAGTGGAGTGAGCTTGGACATGGTTTCATTTGCATTCCTGTAGTCCACTGTCACCCGCCAGTCACCATTTGGTTTCCTCACTGGCCATACTGGGCTATTAGAGGCAGAGTGTATTTCTTTTCATCAATACCCATGTCACATAGATCTTTAATCACTTCTTTAGTTGCGGCCATAGCTTCCTTGATGATGGGGTATTGTTTTGTGCAAGGTGGGGAAACACCTGTCAAGCACACTGGTTCCATGTCCAAAGTTCCACACCCATATTTATTTGTAGTCCAAATAAAATGGTTCTGAATATGTATTATCTCCTCCCTACACTCCTCTACTTTGAAGTGGTTATTCATATCACCAGACAGTGAATTTAATATATTTTCCATGTTCACATCCGGAGCAGCTGTCCCGCCCTTTTCAAGAGTGTTTTTCTCACTTGAAGATGCCATTACATTAAGTTGTTGAAGATATATTTACATGTTTATATGTTTATTCAACCCCAAAAGATATACACTACTAGTTAAAAGTATGGACACACCTACTCATTCAAGGGTTTGTCTTTATTTTTACATTGTAGAATAATAGTGAAGACATCAAAACTATGAATTACCACATATGGAATCATGTAGTAAACAAAAAAGTGTTAAACAAATAAAAATATATTTTACATTTGAGATTCCTCAAATAGCCACCCTTTGCCTTGATGACAGCTTGCACACTCTTGCCATTCTCTCAACCAGCTTCACCAGGATTGCTTTTCCAACAGTCTTGAAGGAGTTCCCACATATGCTGAGTACTTGTTGGCTGCTTTTCCTTCACTCTGCGGTCCGACATCCCAAACTATCTCAATTGGGTTGAGGTCGGGGGATTGTTTGAGGCCAGGTCATCTGATGCAGCACTCCATCACTCTCCTTCTTGGTCAAATAGCCCTTACACAGCCTGGAGGTGTGTTGGGTCATTGTCCTGTTGAAAAAACAATAATAGTCCCACTAAGCCCAAACCAGATGGGATGGCGTATCGCTGCAGAATGCTGTGGTAGCCATGCTGGTTAAGTGTGCCTTGAATTCAAAATAAATCACAGAGAGTGTCACCAGCAAAGCACCCCCACACCATAACACCTCCTCCTGTGACGAATTCTGAGAATACGAAGAGGCAGGATGCAGACGCAGGAATCAACAATGTAAAGGTTTACTTAACACTGAGCACGAGAACGACAAAGACACTAACAATCACACACAACACAACACTCAATAGTCCAGGGCTATATAGGGGTGGTGATGAGATGATGAGGTGCAGGTGCACTGAAGGTGATTAGGGTGCGTTGGGTTTCCATTCCGGTGTTGCCTAGGTGGTGCGTTCAGACTAGTGGGTTAGTAGACCGGCGAATCCGAGTGCCGGAGGGGAGCAATGGGAGGAGACGTGACACCTCCTCCATGCTTTACAGTGGGAAATACACATGCAGAGATCATTGTTCACCCACACCGCGTCTCACAAAGTCACGGCGGTTGGAACCAAAAATCTCAATTTTGGACTCCAGACCAAAGGACACATTTCCACCAGTCTAATGTCCATTGCTTGTGTTTCTTGGCACCAGCAGGTCTCTTCTTCTTATTGGTGTCCTTTAGCAGTGGTTTCTTTGCAGAAATTCGACCATGAAGGCCTGATTCACACAGTCCCCTCTGAACAGTTGATGTTGAGATGTGTCTGTTACTTGAACTCTTTGAGGCATTTATTCGGCTTCAATTTCGGAGGCTGGTTACTCTAATGAACTTATCCTCTGCAGCAGAGGTAACTCTGGGTCTTCCATTCCTGTGGCATTCCTCATGAGAGCCAGTTTCATCATAGTGCTTGATGGTTTTTGCGACTGCACTTGAAGAAACTTTCAAAGTTCTTGAATTGTTCCGTTTGACTGACCTTCATGTCTTAAAGTAATGATGGACTGTCGTTTCTCTTTGTTTATTTGAGCTGTTCTTGCCATTTTATGGACTTGGTCTTTTACCAAATTGGGCTATATTCTGTATACACCCCCTGCCTTGTCACAACACAACTGATTGGCTCATACACATGAAGAAGGAAATAAATTCCACGATTCAACTTTTCGTATACCTCCCCAAGAGATCTAAAGAAAAACCCTTGAATGAGTAGGTGTGTCCAAACTTTTGACTGGTAGTGTGTAAATGCCTGGACTATTTTAATTTAGGAGAATCTCTTATTCAGTGGGTTGAAGTTATGTATAGTAAAACCGTTGTAAAATAGTAAATAATGGCTAGTTCTCAGAAAATATTAAACTGTCGAGAGGAGTGAAACAAGGTTGTCCACAATCGGCATATCTATTTATTATGTCCATCGAAATGTTAGCTATTGAAATCAGATTCAACAATAATATCAATGGCCTAGAAATCCGGGGCTTAAAATCAAAGGTGTCATTGTACACTGCAATTTGGATCCCTGTACTGCCAAGCATAGAGGATGTAGATATTTTCTCTAAACTATGATAAGTGTACTATATTATGTATTGTATTGCAAAAAAATACTACTTTTACATTACCGTGTAGTTTACCAATAAAATGCTCTGACGGTGAAGTGGGCAGAAACAATTTCGCTACAATACATTTTAATCAAATCTAAATGTATTTGTCACATTCGCCAAATACAACGGGTGTAGACCTTACCTTGAAATGCTTACTTACAAAGTTTTTAAAAAAGTAAGTAAGAAAATATATACTAATGAAAATTTTAAAAAGTTACATAATAAAATAACAATAACCAGGCTATATACAGGGATACCGGTACCGAGTCAATGTGCGGGGGTACAGGTTAGTCAAGGTAATTGAGGTAATATATAAATGTAAGTAGGGGTAAAGTGACTATGCAGAGATAATAAACTGTGAGTAGCAGCATCGTAAAAAAGGGGGTCAATGCAAGTAGTCTGGGTAGCCATTTAATTAACTGTTTAGCAGTATTATGGCTTGGAGTTAGAAGCTGTTAAAGAGCCTTTTGGACCTAGACTTGGCACTCCAGTACCGCTTGCTGTGCGGTAGCAGAGAGAACATTCAATGACTTGGGTGGCTGGAGTCTTTGACAATTTTTAGGGCCTTCCTCTGACACCGCCTGACATTGGCCCCAGTGATGTACTGGGCGTTACACACTACCCTCTGTAGCTCCTTGCGGTCGGATGCCGAGCAGTTGCCATACCAAGCGGTGATGCAACCAGTCAGGATGCTCTCTATGGTGCAGCTGTAGAACTTTTTGAGGATCTACGGACCCATGCCAAATCTTTTCAGTCTCCTGAGGGGGAATAGGCATTGTCGTGCCCTCTTTACGACTGTCTTGGTGTGTTTGGACCATGTTAGATTGTTAGTGATGTGGACACGAAGGAACTTGAAGCTCTCGACCCACTCCACTACAATGGTTGCGTGCTCTGCCCTTCTCGTCCTGTAGTCAACAATCAGCTCCTTCGTCTTGCTCACGTTGAGGGAGAGTTTGTTGTCCTGGCACCTCACTGCCAGGTCTCTAATCTCCTCCCCATAGGCTGTCTCATCATTGTTGGTGATCAGGCCTACCACCATTGTGTCGTCGGCAAACTTAATGATAGTGTTGGAGTCGTGCGTCGCAATGCAGCCATGGGTAAACAGGGAGTACAGGAGCGGACTAAGCACGCACCCCTGAGATGCACCCGTGTTGAGGATCAGCGTGGCAGATATGGGAGCGGCCCGTCAGGAAGTCCAGGATCCAGTTGCAGAGGGAGGTGTTTAGTCCCAGGGTCCTTAGCTTAGTGATGAGCTTTGAGGGCACTATGGTGTTAAACACTGAGCGTTTAAGTGTTTCTTTTCTCCAGGTGGGAAAGAGCAGTGTGGAGTGCAATAAAGATTGCATCATCTGTGGATCTCTTTGGGAGGTATGCAAATTGTAGTGGGTCTAGGGTTTCTGGGATGATGGTGTTGATGTGAGCCATCACCAGCCTTTCAAAGCACTTCATGGCTACGGACGTGAGTGCTACAGGACAGTAGTCATTTAGGCAGGTTACCTTGGCGTTGTTGTGCACAGGGGCTATGTGGTCTGTTTGAAACATGTAGGTATTACAGACTTGGTCAGGGAGAGGTTGAAAATGTCAGTGAAGACACTTGCCAGTTGGTCAACGCATGCTCTGAGTACGTGTCCTGGTAATCCGTCTGGCTCTGCTGCCTTGTGAATGTTGACTTGTTTATGGAGAGCGTGATCACAGTCGTCCAAAACAGCTGAGGCTCTCATGCATGGTTCAGTGTTGCTTGCCTCGAAGCGAGCATACAGTGCATTCAGAAAGTATTCATACCCCTTCACCTTTTCCACATTTTGTTGTGTGCAACGTTTCAGACTGATACATTCAAGAATGAGATAGCTACATAATATTTAGTATGAAGTCTCCCAGGTGTCCCTCACTGTGACGAGGTGTGAATAAAGGAGTCAGTCGCAGGGGGGTAAAATACTGAAGTCCAGAGTTTAACCGTTTGCATAAATCAAACGCCCCAAGCGTCAAACAAAACTATACAAAGGAAAACATCCACCTTGGCAATAACACAGTGAAATGTAGCTCAACCGAGCTACACGCTCTCACAACAAACAATCACTCACAAAGACAAGGGGAACAGAGGGAACACATACTAATTGGGGGAATGAGCACCAGGTGTGTGTGATTGACAAGACATGACAAGTGGGGTGATGAGAATGGGATCGGCAGTAGCTAGTACTCCAGTGACGACGAACCAGGAGGGGCAAATGTACCCAAGTGGCCGAATTGGTCAATTGAGAGTTATGTTCAGTAAAGCCTCAAACATAAATTGTCTGCAACACTGAAATGGGCTACTTCTACATTAATTAATGAGGAGGTGGAACACACCTCAATTCAAACTGTTGTCAGAAAATAAAACTTGTTAGAAAATAATTTGAAATTGATAAATTGAAACATAGCCTATAGATAATTAGCAGGCAGTGTGCCTTGGTCTGAGCGCAGTGCGGGTTAACTGTCCTGTTGCATAAAGATCACATTTTGGAACAGTGAGTGCATTCTGACGTCACGTACATAAAATAACTCACGCTGGGGCAACCTTTAAAGATATCTGGAACATGTGAAAAGGTTAATATTTAGAAAGTTAGCAAAAATTGCTAAGATCTTGCTACCATGGAAAGGTAAATATCTGAATAATTTTTCAGTCATACCCCAGTTTACCTATTTACTTATGGTCCTGCCTACATCAAATTACTTTTGAAATTATATGAGAAAAAAGGATCCACTTTTTTTGGAATGGCAAGCCATACAAAATTAAACGGACTTATTTATATAATGACTATGAATTCAGATGGCTGAAATTATTAAATATTAAAGCATTAAACCTCTCACTATAGGCATCAGTCATACAAAAGTTGTACTTCATTCCAAACTGGTTTTCCAGCAGATTAGTAAGAATTGCTCACCCCATGTTAACATTTTTCCTTTTTCCCTTTATTCACATTACAACCTCTCACTTTCGGTTGTTTGAAAATGAAATCATCTCCAGAATATAGCTATTTTTAAAGCAAGCTATTGAAAGTTTGTTGCAATTTCAGTTTAATCCACCAGAAAAGACAGAACAAATATTACAACAAATATGATGGTTAAACTCAAATAAACTAATTGATTTTAAAATGGATAAATAAAAAAGTATAGCAGTTGAATTTAAGGACCAAAAAATGTACAGCTGTGCCATACAGGTTGCAAAATAGTTGGGAAGAGATTTTCGATGTGCCGATTCCATGGCACATGCTTTATGAACCGATACACAAAACAACAGCGGATTCAAAACTTAGCATTTTTCAAATTAAATTATTATACTAAATTATTTCAACCAATAGAATATTATATACAGTTGAAGTCGGAAGTTTACATACATTTAGGTTGGAGTCATTAAAACTTGTTTTTCAAACACTCCACAAATGTCTTGTTAACAAACTATAGTTTTGGCAAGTCGGTTAGGACATCTACTTTGTGCATGACACAAGTCATTTTTCCAACAATTGTTTACAGACAGATTATTATTTCACTTATAATTCACTGTATCACAATTCCAGTGGGTCAGAAGTTTACATACACTAAGTTTACTGTGCCTTTAAACAACTTGGAATTTCCAGAAAATGATGTCATGGCTTTAGAACCTTCTGATTGGCTAATTAGCATAATTTGAGCCAATTGGAGGTGTACCTGTGGATGCATTTCAAGGCCTACCTTCAAACTCAGTGCCTCTTTGCTTGAGATCATGGGAAAATCAAAAGAAATCAGCCAAGACCTCAGAAAAAGAATTGTAGACCTCCACAAGTCTGGTTCAACCTTGGGAGCAATTTCCAAATGCCTGAAGGTACCACATTAATCTGTACAAACAATAGTATGCAAGCATAAACACCATGGGACCACGCAGCCGTCATCCCGCTCAGGAAGGAGACACGTTCTGTCTCCTAGAGATTAACATACTTTGGTGTGAAAAGTGTAAATCAATCCCAGAACAACAGCAAAGGACCTTGTGAAGATGATGGAGGAAACAGGTACAAAAGTATCTATATCCACAGTAAAACGAGTCCTATATCGACATAACCTGAAAGGCCGCTCAGCAAGGAAGAAGCCACTGCTCCAAAACCACCATAGAAAGCCAGACTACTGTTTGCAACTGTACATGGGGATTAATATCGTACTTTTTGGCGAAATGCCCTATGGTCTGATGAAACAAAAATAGAACTGTTTGGCCATAATGACCATCGTTATGTTTGGAGGAAAAAGGCGGTGGCTTGCAAGCCGAAGAACACCATCCCAACCGTGAAGCACGGAGGTGGCAGCATCATACTGTGGGGGTGCTTTTCTGCAGGAGGGACTGGTGCACTTCATAAACTAGATGGCATCATGAGGAAGGAAAATTATGTGGCTATATTGAAGCAACATCTCAAGACATCAGTCGGAGAGTTAAAGATTGGTTGCAAATGGGTCTTCCAAATGGACAATGACTCCAAGCATGCTTCCAAAGTTGTGGCAAAATGGCTTAAGGACAATAAAGTCAAGGTATTGGAGTGGCCATCACAAAGCCCTGACCTCAATCCTATAGAACATTTGTGGGCAGAACTGAAAAAGCGTGTGCGAGCTAGGAGGCCTACAAACCTGACTCAGTTACAACAGCTCTTACAGGACGAATGGGCCAAAATTCACCAAACTTATTGTGGGAAGCTTGTGGAAGGCTACCTGAAATGTTTGAACCAAGTTAAACAATTTAAAGGCAATGCTACCAAATACTAATTGAGTGTATGTAAACTTCTGACCCACTGGGAATGTGATGAAATAAATAAAAGCTTAAATAAATAATTATCTCTACTATTATTCTGACATTTCACATCTTAAAATAAAGTGGTGATCCTAACTGACCTAAGACAGGGAAGTTTTATTAGGATTAAATGTCAGGAATTTTGAAAAACTGAGTTTAAATGTATTTGACTGAGGTGTATGTAAACTTCAGACTTCAACTGTATATGGGGGATACAACCATCCCAGCTCTGCAGATTTGGCTGCGAAGAAACAGAATCATTAGATCACTTGTTTTGGTACTGTCAATATGTAGCTTGTTGTTGGTTGCAGGTTCAGAAATGGCTGAAGAATTGCAACATTTACCTGGAGCTAAGTATACAAATAGCACTGCTGGGTGGCTTGGAAAGCCATAGTCAATCGATCAATAAAATAATAATACTTTTGGTAAAAATATTCATCTTTAATTTACAATCTGTAGAGGCTATGAGAATAGAAAGGTTCAGAACCTTTGTGAAACATTACAGCACAGCACAGTTGGTTTTCAGATATAGATGGGAGGGGTTGAGGGTAGCTGAAAGGTGGGACTGAAACAAATAAAAAAAGATAACTAATGTAAAATATATTGTGTCCGTAAAATGTACATAGTATGTATAAGCTATAAGTAGAAGCCTAAGTATTGTTGACCATTATTTTACTCCAAGTAGGGGAGGGGTGGTAGGATTAGGGTTAAATAATAAATAAGGAAAACATATTAAAAAAAAATATATATATATGCAGACAATTACATTGATAGATCCCACAATCTATCTGCAATAAAAGAAAGCTGATCTACCCCCTATAAAAATAAAAATAAAATAAACACTGTGTGACAAGGATTTAGCCCACTGCAGTAAAATGATTTATTAACCCTCACGTTGTCCTAGGGTCAAAATGACCCGCCACTGTATTGAACCAACTTTATTAAATTTTTATATTTTTTGGATCATTTGTGAGAAGGAGGCAGTGATACTTTCTTTAAAGTCTCACTGCCTCCTTCTCACAAATGATCCCAAAAATATAAAAATTTAATAAAGTTGGTTCAACACAGTGGCGGGTCATTTTGACCCTAGGACAACGGGAGGGTTAAGCATGTCAGTTGGGAGAGAGTTATCCTAAGGGGTTGTGGTTGGAGTTGAAATTGGCATTAATATTAGCAAGGTCAATCAAATTCCTAATGCCATTGCCCTCCCTCTTGACCCAGCTGAGAAGCTACTCAAAAGAATCTCAGTAGTAATAGACCAGGGCCAGGATTCATAGAGTCTCAGAGTAGGAGATCTGATTTAGGCTCAGGTCTCCCCTGTACATGTTATCTTATTTATTATGATATAAAAGGCTAAACGGATCCTAGAGCAGCACGTTTTATGAGTGCAGGCCCAGGTGTCCTTCTTTCAGACTTTTATTTCATAACTTAAAGGAAAACTCTGCACTTTTAACATTTGGGTTGTTATTATGAAGTATTTAGTATTGTTCTACACAGTTTTAGTGTAATTTTATGATGTGTCTATTGACTGTTTAGTGATGCGTAAAACCGAAATTGCTTGTCTGTTACGTTTTCAAGTACGATCCCTGAGATGACTAATACAATAAATTATGGACAGTCATTTTCAGCTATCTATATAACCCATCTGTAGTTTTCTGATTATATTGGAACTCCCTGTTATATGTTGCTCTGGTTGTCTTTGTATAATAACATCTGTAAATATTTTAAATAGCTTACTCCAATATTTTTCTGATGTTCCATGATTCCATTCTGCAAACCAGTTGCAGCTCTGGCAGCCGTTGTGCCCTTTTCCAAAAAGCCTATATTTTTTCGTATTGAATTACTTGTAAACGTAATACTTTTTATTAGTTCCAACAGCCCTCCAGAATTGTTGGATTGTCGCTTGGACAGTCGATGAGGCTATCGTTTAATACTTTTTATTTGAGATGCAGTAGGTTTACCTACTTAGCTAGATAGCATTGCTAACTATGATTCTGTAATGATCTGCCTGTAAATTTCAGAATAAATGTTGTGTTCTTCTAACAGGCCTACATGTTGTTTGGACTGTTGTTTCAGACAGTTGCTAAGATAAAACTCTGCTGCTATTGTTGCAAACACTATTATTTCAGATATAGCAATTTGGCCTGCTAGCATGCTAACTATACTGAACAAAAATATAAATGCAACATGTAAAGTGTTGGTCCCATGTTTCATGAGCTGAAATAAAAGATCTCAGAAATGTTCCATACGCACAAAAAGCTTATTTTTCTGAAATTGTGTTCACAAATTTGTTTATATCCCTGTTAGTGAGTATTTCTCTTTTGCCAAGATAATACATCCACCTGACAGGAGTTGGCATATCAAGAATCTGATTAAACAGCATGATCATTACACAGGTGCCCCTTGTGCTTGGGACAATAAAAGGCCACTCTAAAATGTGCAGTTTTGTCACACAACACAATGCCACAGATGTCTTAAGTTTTGTGGGAACGTGCAATTGGAATGCTGACTGCAGGAATGTCCACAAGAACTGTTGACAGATAATTTAATGTTAATTTCTCTACCTAAAGCCGCCTCCAACATAGTTTTAGAGAATTTGGCAGTATGTCTAACTGGCCTCACAACCCGCAAACCACGTGTAACCACGCCAGCCCAAGACCTCCACATCCGGCTTCTTCAACTGCAGGATCGTCTGAGACCAGCCACCCGGACAGCTGATGAAACTGTGGGTTTGCACAACCAAATGATTGCTGCACAAACTGTCAGAAACCGTCTCAGGGAAGCTCATCTGTGTGGTCGTCGTCCTCACCAGTGTCTTGACCTTACTGCAGTTCGGCGTCGTAACCGACTTCAGTGGGAAAATGCTCACCTTCGATGGCCACTGGCACACTGGAGAAGTGTGCTCTTCACGGATGAAAATGGGTTTCAACTGTACCGGGCAGATGGCAGACATGGAGTCGTGTTGGCAAGCGGTTTACTGATGTCAATGTTGTGAACAGAGTGCTCCATGGTGGCTGTGGGGTTATGGTATGGGCAGGCATAAGCTACGGACAACAAACACAATTGCATTTTATTGATGGCAATTTGAATGCAGAGATACCGTGACAAGATCCCGAGGCCCATTGTCGTGCCATTCATCCGCCGCCATCACCTCACGTTTCAGCATGATAATGCACGCCCCTATGTCACTAGAAGCTGAAAATGTCCCAGTTCTTCCATGGCCTGTATACTCACCACATGTCACTCACTGAGCATGTTTGAAATGCTCTGGATCGACGTGTACAACAGTGTGTTCCAGTTCCCGCCAATATCCAGCAACTTCGCACAGCCATTGAAGAGGAGTGGGACAACATTCCACAGGCCACAATCAACAGCCTGATCAACTCTATGGGAAGGAGATGTGTCGCGCTTCATGAGGAAAATGGTGGTCACACCAGATACTGACTGCTTTTTTGATCCACACCCCTACTTTTTTTTTAGGTATCTGTAACCTAGAGATGCATATCTGTATTCCCAGTCTTGTGAAATCTATAGATTAGGGCCTAATTTATTTATTTCAATTGACTGATTTCCTTATATGAAATCTGTAACATCTTAGAAATTGTTGCATGTATATAAAATATAGGTGTGGGGGAGGGAAATATGTTAACATAGTTTCATTTCTAATATGTCTCTTGCATTTGTATCTTAGGTTTCTGGCTGTAATGGGTGCAAAGGACCTGAAGTCGAGAGTGTGGTGGATGCTACCTGTCAAACCATCTTGCCGTTGCCACAACCTCGACTGGGGATAAGGCCTGTTTCAAATACTTTTTTCTGATTATTATTCAGTGTGTTACATTTGTTTTGTCTACTTTTAACCCTCCCGTTGTCCTAGGGTCAAAATGACCCGCCACTGTATTGAACCAACTTTATTAAATTTTTATATTTTTTGGATCATTTGTGAGAAGGAGGCAGTGATACTTTCTTTAAAGTCTCACTGCCTCCTTCTCACAAATGATCCCAAAAATATAAAAATTAAATAAAGTTGGTTCAACACAGTGGCGGGGCATTTTGACCCTAGGACAACGGGAGGGTTAAGTAAATTCTTAAACTCATGTGTAAGACTATGTGTGATTCAAATGTAACTCAATGTTCTTTTTTTGTGTATATAGGAGCCATTCGGAAGAACCCTGCAACCCGGGATGCCATATATTAGGGGATCCAGATTCAAATCACCTGTTACCTGTAAGGGGCCTTCGATTGTGAAGGCGGGAGAAGGAGACACACAGGGGAGAGGGCTCCGCTGCAGTGAGGGTCAACATCAAGTCTCGGACCACCTGTTTCAAAGCCAGCCTCTACCCCCAAACAACAAGACTATTCCAACATCTGAACCCGGGGCTGACTACTGCACCCTACCACACACTTACCATTTATTCATATTCTGTACACACTGAAATGACTTTAGTCTAACAAATCAATGAAATAGTTATGTCACCTTACTGTACTACTATTGTATATACTTTCATGTAATTATATGCTGCGACTGCACTGTACCTTATTCAACTCACTATGCACATGGGCAAACAATGTCCATACTCTATCCCTATTGGCAAATTTTTTAAAAATTTGAATTACCTTATTTTCTTATCTGCATGCCCCTTGTTGTTGATTTAGTTGATTTAGTAATTTTATAATTTGTGGTATGTTATATATATATATACAATGTCACTTATTTGATTGCTTTCTTATGTTACTTAATCATTATTGCACTGTGTTAGAAGCCTGCAAGTACATGACAATAAAATTAGATTTGACTGGATTTGATTTGTCATCACTAGTGGATCCAGCTGACCAGGACTGCCCCTGGTTATCTGATATAGTGTATTTTGCACACACATAATAATTTACAGTACTTTTCCACAAACGCTTCCAATGTTTCTTAAATAATAAAATCAATAAATATATCAAAATAAGTGGTGACAAGTTGCCGCTGGTTTGACGCTGAAAAAGAGGCTTGTCTCCGACTGGCAGCTGTAGTGTCTCCAGTCGGGAGAAGGGCGGGGCAAGGGTGGCTGGGCTGAGTGAGGAAAAAAGCGTGTGAACGCAGGAGCACGGCCTATTGCGGGCGCTGGGGAAGAAAGCTGTCAGCACAGTGCTCTGGCGGGACACTTGCTTGCCATTTGCTAATTGCTAACTGGGTTAGCATCTACATTCAAATTATTTTAGAGTATATTGCAGTTGCTTGGTGACACTAGCCAGGTTTCCATCCAACCTTTTTATGGGCGTAAAGTCCATATCGGATAAAAAATGTAATGACGGGCCTGATGGAAACCAAAAACGTGTCTGTAAACTTTCCAAATGTCAACAAAACAAAATATGCTAGGCAAGTTGGGATCTTTTTGTGTCTGTAAAATGTATTATGTGAGAAATGTCGGTTGAAGTGCTTTTATGCACAAAGATTGATATAGCCTAATAACCATCATATCGAAGTAGCTTAAACTTGGAATCAGGTGTTGACATGTTGTGAGGTCCTCCCGGGAAAGCATGCAGTTTATTAGGTTACAGATTAAATAAGTGATGATGAACTTCCCAGGGTTGTGAAAGTGAAAAGTGTGAGCTTGATGCTCCTTTCCAATAAATATCGAGGGTCTTATTCGATTGACATTATCATCGATACTTGGCTGGGGTTTGCAGAGCTGGCAACTCTCACGCATTGGCCGTGAGACACATGCATTTGACCCTGTTCTCACGCTCACACGCCACACCTCTTATATCTCACGCATTGGAAAGTATTATTTTTATTTTTCTAATTATTCCATTGTTTAGTGCGTTAACTTTTCAACTGTGCTCCAAATCGTTCTGAAATCGGAGGATCTGCGACCGCAATTTATCATCACGCTGTAACCTCTATCATTGTCCTGTCTTGTCACAGCACTGTGAACTGCAGCACATTGAAGCATTTGATTGGTCTAGTTAAGTAAGGGATCAAGGGGATTGGATGCACATTTTAAAGAAACGCCCCTTAAGACTAGAGTGGAGCTGAATGGAGAGAGAGAACATTCTCTGCTGAGTTTATAAAAATGTAAAAAGACCAGCAAGGTAGCGCTGTTTTATGTACAATGTTGTCAACAAAATTAGGTTGCTGTTACTTCCGTACCTATTGCAGAGTGCAGCCTTTTGACAGCATGTACTAATGTCGATTTAATCCACACTTGCATTAGTCCCCTCGTGTGGAGATTGGCTTTTAGGTTGTGACAACGAAAAGGCAGCAGACAGACCTACATTATGTTTTAGCAGGGAAGTTTGGTAGGGTGACGTTATTTGTAAATATGAAAATAATTGTGTCCAACAGATTGTGAACCCAAAAGTTAAAGTTTGATTCTAGAGGGTTGACAATATATTTGGTAAGGTGTAGGGGAAGATTTATATAATCTTGTCTTCAGGAGGTTTTATTATTTGATTTAGTCTTTATGTGGTCCTCTGTAGCTCAGCTGGTAGAGCACGGCGCTTGTAACGCCAAGGTAGTGGGTTCGATCCCCGGGACCACCCATACACAAAAATGTATGCACGCATGACTGTAAGTCGCTTTGGATAAAAGCGTCTGCTAAATGGCATATTATTATTATTATTATTTATTCTCATTTCTAACAATGGGTTAAATTAAAGGGTAATTAGTGTGCGTGTCAGCAAGAACACTATTGTTTTTCCCCACACTTACAGTATTTTATTATTGCACTTCTTCCCAATTTTGCCAGTGTAATCACAGATTTGAAATCTGATATGCCTACTTGTGTCTTTGAAAATGAATTATATGAGGCTATGTATTTTTGCAGCCATTCATGGACAGTTTTGAATACATCCTACAAATAAGCATTGTATATTAAATGCTCCAGGCCTCGAATATAATTTTTATTATTATTGTGCACATGGTAGGTAGAGATGGTAGGTGGACTGACAACCTATAAACGCATCATATTTTGTCTATGTAGAGTAAGATGATGGCAAGGATCTTCAACTAGTAGGCATAAACCAATAGAATATTGATATTTGTTAGATCTTCCTTGAAGGTTGGGTGATTTTGAGAAATGAATTGTTATAACAAGAACATTTTCAAACACCCAGCACTTGGGAAACATAGATCAGGGGTGGCCAACCCTCCTGGAGAGCTAGCAGGATTTTCTTCCAGACCTATTTTAAATAGTTAGTTAACCAAAATTACAAAATACAAAATGTTTGTGTCCTTACCTTGAAAGCAGTCTATGGACAAGGAGACTGCAATCTATGATTTGGTTACCCACTGCCATCAGCCATTAATATGAGTATTTCCTGTGCAGAGCATTGCCACTGACCTTCCCAGTGGCTGAATGAAGTGTCAAACCACCCAAAAAAATGTTTAAAAAAATATTAGCATACTTTCAATTTCATCACCCAAAAATGGCAAAGTAACGTGTTCATTTAATGTTCAAAGCATTCTGAATACAGCTGATCTGTTTTGTTTTTCTCCCACCCTGGTCATAGGCTTAAGCCATGTCAAAATACATAGAATTGCAGGAAATTACCTTTAAAACAGTACATTTTTCCTCAGGGAGGAACCCCAGACCCAATCAAGGCAAAATCTCACTCCGAGCTTCTTTGAAAATTTGGCAGCCCTGCATTTGACAAATAAAAATAATCTCGCTCTTTTGTCCATAACAATCTCATCATGTCAGCTGTACCTGCACTGTATCTACAAGCTGTTGGCTAGAGCGCAGGTGACAATACCAAAGTGGGCACACCCGCTATATAACGCACATTTTTTGGTGAGAAAACCATCAGTATAGTTGAAAATGTGATGGAAACCCATTTCACTTTTTAACCGCAAAAGGTATTTTTATGTGCACTAGGTCATCACGCACAGCCGCATATTGTTTTTTAACATCTGTCGCCAATTGGATGGAAACCTAATTACTGACATGAACATATATTCAGACTTAGGAAATGTATGCCTTTCCTATGCAAGCCTTTCCTACGCACTTATCAGTAGTTGGTTTTCAGACTAACATGCTGACCACACCGCTCGCGTTACGTGCGCGAGTGATGCAAAATAAATGTACACATACATGTTATTCAATCATTGCACCCACACTGCTCGCTCCGTCAACGAGCGTCTGCATAGCCAGGTGCTAAAATAGAACTTGCCTCTATTTGTGACGCTTGACACGCTGCAAGTTCCGCCTCTCCCATCTCCTCATTGGTTTTCAGAATCATACACCCACGTGGGTGAATGAAAGATGAACTGAGGTCCACACTCCAGTCCAGTTGGTGGTGGTAATGCACCTTAAAGTTGGTTGCCAACCGCCATATAAAGTCCAAAGAAGAAGAAGAAGCTTGAAGGAGGAGAGATTACTAGAAACGAACTCGGTTTACCCTTTTATCTGTGGATTAATTGTCGTAGTAGAGGACCTTGTGCATTTCAGATAAAATAACAACCCAATGTTAATATCCCAGGGCAAATTAATTAGCAACAGCAAGCTAACTAGCAAAGTTGCCATAAATGTTTAATGATTTTCGACCCATCCCCAAATTAATTTAGTTGGTTCAGAGTTTGTTTCAATATTTCAATCTGCGTGTCCTGATCGTATCTGGTGTGGGTGGACAAAATCAACATGCGCGCGATGGCGCCCGGTCTAGTCAGCATGTTACCTTATGCAGGTGCGTAATGGGCTTTGCAGTCGTGGTTCCCTTGCTTGTGCTAAATAAATGTAATTCATCCGCTGAAAACCCTCCCACTTGCTGGCCAACAGATTTCCTTGTGGAGTTTTAATTCAATAGGGTTTTCAGCAGTGGCGGCTCCTGAAAAAATTCTCAGGAGGGGCAATTTTTCTGATGATTTAGGTGACCTACACACATTTAAAAAAAGATATGTCCAGCAACAACATGAAGACAGGGGCAGCATATAAGTCAATACCAGAAGCATTTATTGACTGATCTCAAAAGTGTTGGCTTACCAGGGTTGGTGGAGCCCTCAGTTTCATCTTTGCCTCGCAAAGCTAACTCAAACACTCTGCAAAACTTCACACACTGGATTAGCCGGCTGAGGATGTGGCGGTTCTTGCTAATGTCGTAGTAAATATATTTGTTATAGTGAATATGGAATATGATATGTTGAGTAAAATGTTGTGCTAAGATCTATTTAGGTCAGGAGCTGGTTATAAGTTCTGTTCCTATCCAATAACAATGGACAAAAGGGTCCTATCTTGTCAGCCTTGTCAGCAGGTGGCCAAGGACAACACCCACGCCATAGGCCTCTCAGTTCTTCCAACTCACAAGTTCTTGCTCTGAGGACACACACACACACAAACACACACACACACACATCATCACTGGTAAACACACACACACACACACACACACACACACACACACACACACACACACACACACACACACATCATCACTGTTAAACACACACACACACACACACACACACACACATCATCACTGTTAAACACACACACACACACACACACACACACAAAAATCCCCTCTCTTAGGCTGAACATTTGAAGACAGAGAACCCGACTCAGAGCCAATGCAACAGTGACAGTAGCCTGGAGGGGACCTCGCCCAACTCATCAGGACCAATCAGAAGATCAGAACTACTAGATTCAACCTACTTCATTTATTGCATAAAATGTCTGCACACAATGTTTCGGGGCTCTCTTCAGATAATAATAATAATAATAATAATATGCCATTTAGCAGACGCTTTTATCCAAAGCGACTTACAGTCATGCGTGCATACATTTTTGTGTATGGGTGGTCCCGGGGATCGAACCCACTACCTTGGCGTTACAAGCACCATGCTCTACCAGCTGAGCTACAGAAAGTGGATACTCATGGATGCGCATCGCAATTGTAAAATGTCAACACAATTGGAGACACCACGTCATTTTTGGAGACATGTTATTGACAGTAAACTATTGTAGATGCGACTGCTAACTAAATAAAACATTTTAGCTGGCTAGCTAATCATCTTAGCTAAATGTGGGGCAAACAATTCAGTTATTTACCGTTAATTTGAGGGATTGGGGTGAAAGAAATCGAGTTACATAGTGATACTTTACGATATACTGTATTGACAATATCGCAATATTTTAGCGCTAGTTGGCTGTACCTCCACCAAAACACCATTATTGTTCCTTCATAGCTTGTTCTCAATCTTTTCACATTGGGAGCCAATTTGTTTTCAGCACTTTTATTTCCATGACTGATCAAAACTCGTTCTCATGGCTTTCTGATCCCTCTGCAACAGACATATGGTGCGCAATAAAATCACAGTATCGAATCGCAATACGTATAGAATCATGAGACTCGCAATGCTGATGCATATATCTTATCGTGAGGTTCCTGGCAATTCCCAGCCCAAGTTCATTTGCCACAACAAATCTCTTCGCTAGCAAACGCGATGTCTTCTCCAAAACGGCAATGTGTCTCCAGCAATGTTTACTTTTTTGACGTTCTATGGCATCTCCACTTTCCAAGCATATATGACCACATGTAATATTTTGGTAAGTGATGCAAATAGTGAACTATGTAGGGCCAGGATGTAAAATATATGTAGCTGCAGCAATTTCTCTTATCTGATCAACACTAACCTCATCGTTGTGGCGGCGGACAGCTAGCCTGTATCCCTCATCCAGTTGAGTGAGTGGCAATGTCTTTTTTCGTTCGTACCAATTTTTGGAAAATCCTCGGGTGTAGGACTTTCCGCCTTTAGTAGAAACCTGTTGAATTATTACATTTGGTCTGGGAGGTCCTAATTGTTTCGTTGCCAATTTATCTTCATTTGTTCGCCGACAAAAAGGAACTTCTTTCAAAGACACAATCCGCTCTTTTCTCAGTTACGTTCATGGTTACGTAACGTATGACGAAAGCGCGTAAGTGCAAGCCCACAGACACCCATTGAGATTGTATTGAAGGCTCTGAAATTTGAAAAAAATAGATTTTACATGGGAGTCTATGACAGACTTCTGGGCGATTTTCAACCTGACTGAAATCGCCCAAAAAGGGGGGGGAGCCATTTGAAGCACGACTTTAGCCTGATTCGACATTTAGTGGCAGTGTGGCACTGTGGCAGATCAGACGTATAGATTACAACACTGAAAACTACTGTTGCCGTGATATAATTGATTAGAAAAAAAATCCCTTCCTTTTCCCGTTTGGCAGTGCGTCGCCCATATCGCCCTATTGAACAGGCCGTCCCTGGTTTTCAGTACATTTATCTAAAGCTATGCCTTTGAATTTGGTGTACTAGAATATATGGGGAGAACGGTTCAGAATATTAGGGACCAATGAAAGAAAGCCATATATGCCTAAATACATTTAAATTACATTTCAGTCATTTAGCAGACGCTCTTATCCAGAGTATACACACATATTCATCTCCTTTTCAGCACCAGTTGATATATTTAAAGATACTCTGAACTTCTATATTATTTAGGGTTAGGAAAGTATTTATAAATAATAAAAATAAAAAAAACTGGTTTGGAGTGCCTTTACGCACAACAATCAAATCAAATCAAATTGTATAAATATATTTGTGAATGAAAAATACAGTGGTTTGATTCATCCTGAAAGTTGCCCTATTCAATTGTTCAATCCAATAAATATTAGAAGGTAAGAAAAGTGTACAATAGGGTTGAACAGTAGTCCTATAAATGTACTCTAATATTCCTCACTAACCATGAACTGTGATGATAACGGTTGAGTCGTCATGAACCGTGCTCCAGCTTTAAACTGCTACGTGTGGTCTGCGTTCCATAATGATTCAAATAGGCTACATGTCCCAAATTAATGCACAACTCGTAATACATTAGCCTAATATGATCCACTAGTGATGCTCAGGAACAAGCACACGAACATGATGGAGGAAATTAAGTTAAACTAACGATGTAATGGAATGATTCAAAATGCCAGGAAACTAAGACTCAAGTCAGTGACAGTTATGAATGTATGTGGATATAACTGATGGTGGCTACCAACAATGGCTAATATTTAAAGATACAAATTGTTAAAAAATACAGTGAAAAATCTGAGCATATAATTAAAACATTCTAGAAATCATAAATGAACTCTGTAGGTTTGGCGCTATACTGTCATTTGCGCATGGCTACAGAAATCTATAGCTTGGGTCTCCAATTTCATCCCAAGTTCCATGCCAAGGCCAGCATTTCATACACTTCACTGTGGAAAAGGTGATACAGAATGTTGATATGCTTCAGTTTGCTGCCATATGACTGGTTTCACATTTGTCACAAGTGATCATAAGGTAAAATATATCTAAAACAATTGTAATTTATAGTTACAATCCCCTTATCCAAACGACTTACTCATTTACCCAGGTCTTATCAATAGCTCTTATCAATTTGAAAAATTCAGTGCATGGAGAATGGTGTTATTTCTATTGGAAAAAATAAAGTAGATGTTCCATTTGGAACCAACAGGTTGCTCGACCTTATTCATCATTTCATTGCGTGTAAAAGTGGTGGAATTATGAGGGAATTATGTCAAAGTCAGAATACGGCGTATCTGTACACACACCACCACACCTTCATTTATTTGATCTCCACCCCCAACAAATAGCGGATTAATTGCATGCTATTCTCATGCTTAAGTTCAAGGTCAGAATACGCATAGAGAGAAAAGTTCATAAAAAGGGACTTACTTTCCATTTACGCGTGCTTAACTCTGGTCGGAATCGGCCCCTATGACATTCAGGCAAGCATTATAACATATCTACAACCCAAAATGAATGTGAAATGCGCTCAAAACTTATGACATAAGCAATGTATTTAGTCTAAGCTTCATCTGGGCTTGATAGCCAGCTACCTAAGCTAACTGCAGGCTAACTAGGTGGAGCATTGCATCATGGGAGACGAATTGCACCCTGGGAATTGTAGAATGCTGTAGATGAGGGGAATGCAGAAGCTTCAAACTGACAAAACTAGGAATCATGCAGTATGACTAACAGAAAGGACAGAACATCACAATGTGTATGAAATCTTACAGTAGTGCATATATACTAACAGCATAATAACTGGTTATAAAGGGGCTGAATTGTCCTTTAACTATGAAAAATGTATTTGAATTAAATACTATCTGGGGCCTCATTTGAGGGCTCATTTAAAACGGATAGTTCCCCAAACGTGTAAAAACTAGTTACATCATTCAAATTATCTCTGTTGAAATACTATACATTTCAGATGAAAAAAAAAAAAAAAAAAAAAAAAGAATAAAAGTGACAGAATTCCTTTAAACTGAAATTTCCATGATGGTGCATTGTCCAAGCATCCTCTGATAGAACCCCCTATGTGGTGGAGCCCAACATGGGGGGAGAGGTGGGAGAGAGTCCTGTGCCCTGTGTGAGTGTGTGTGTGGGCGGCTAAGGTGAGAGAAAGGGAGAGAACCAGATGTGTGTGTGGGGCTACCGTAACTGAACGGGAGACAGCGAGGTGTGTGTGTGGGACTGTGGTGAGTGTGAGCATTTCGACGAGGTGTTTGTGTGGGGCTGTGGTGAACCTCAGGGAGAGTGTGAGGTTTGTGTATGGGGCTGTGGTGACGACGAGATGTGTCTGTGGGACTTTGCTGAAAGTGAGGGAGAGTATAAAATGTGTGTGTGGGGCTTTGGTGAGGGTGAGAGAAAGGATCAGGTGTGTGGGGACAAGGTTTGTGTGTGGGGCTATGATGAGCACGAGGTGTGTGTGTGTGGCTGTGGTGAGCACGAGGCGTGTGCGTGGGGCTGTGATGGGAGTGAGGTGTGTGAGGATGAGACGTGTGCGTGGGGCTGTGATGAGAGTTAGGTGTGTGAGGATGAGACGTGTGTGTGGGGCCATGATGTAGATGAGGTGTGTGTGTGGGGCTTTGATGGGGGTGAAGTGTGTGTGTGGGGTTATGCTGTAGATGAGGTGTGTGTGTGGGGCTGTGTTGAGCCAGAGGGTGTGAGCGGGGGTGATAGCATGGGGAGGGAGCTGGAGCATGATGTCAGCAGAAGTACTCATTGGGCTGTCCCTCTATCTTAGCTGTGGCCTCTGAGTCCAGACTGGAACGGGCAGACAGCAGTCGGTTGGACTCCTCAGGTTTGAGTCTGGTCAGGTACTCACCCTCCAACCCTTTAGCCTTGGTCCCGGGGGACAGCGTCTCAAAAGTCACGTATGAATCCTGGATGTCCTTGGACTTCTTGCCCCACATCTTCTGGATGCGCCTCTTGAGTGCGCCACAGCACACGATGACGGTGAGCGGCACGGCGATGACGCACGCCACCGTGATCACGATGACGTTGATGAGCTTCTGGGTGCCAGCGGCACTGGCCGCCTCGTCGGTGGAGAAGATGACGCACTGCTCCTTCTTGGGGATCAGGCCCCGGACGCACACGCAAGCAATGTACTTGGTCTTGGGCACCAGGCCCTCGATGAAGACGCGATTCTGGCCCGCTGCCACATTGATCTTGCGCATATCCCGCTCGCCGAAGACAGCGTAGAGCACGCTGAAGGCTGTAGTGTTCTTGGCCTTGGGTGCCCGCCAGTTCAGGGTGATGGTGTTCTCTGTGTCGCCCAACACCTTGACCGAGCGAACTATCCGGTCTGGGTCATACTGGGCCTGGGCCAGGTTGCTCAGGTTGGTTTTCTCCAGCTCCAGGAGTCCGTCTGGACTAGGCAAAGTAGCTGGTCCAGGGGTGGCTCTATCTGCCACTCTCCCCATACCCTCAGGCACAGGGCTGGAGTCCACCACAACAAGTGGGGGTGGAGGGCTGGGGGTGGGAACCCCTAACCTAGCCACCAGTTTCTCCTGGTATGCTGCTTTCCCTATCCCGTTGGGTTTCTTGACTTTGTTTTTTTTTACGGCAGCAGCAGCAACCACGCTGGTTTGGTTGTTGTTGTTGTCAGGTTTCAGGGGTGCTTCGGAGATGACTAGGGAGATGACGGCCTCGGCGTTGCCGGCGTAGTTATTGGCCTTGCAGACATACTTCCCTGAGTCGCGGTAGGACACGGCCGGGACACTGAGGATGGACCAGATGATGCCTTCCTTGGAGTTCTCCTGCTGGACTGTAGCGCCAGAGAAGTGACATGGACACACTATTAGTCAGAGTACAACATTTAAATAAAATAATACAAAAAGTCATACAAAGAGAGAGATTCCCATTTAAAATGCTTTTTAGTCCAGGAACATCCTTAATCTGTGTCCAGAAAACTGGCCACCAATATCTAAAATGTCCAATAATTTACTTTTCTGGAATGAATCACGTCCTTTACATTAAAAGGTGGTTGACACACTTTCATTCAGTCTGCCCTGTAGCGTTAATACATTGGTCATTAAACAGAGAGCTAGAGCTATATCCTTGGTGGCCGTAGGACATCTGTGGGGCCACCAAGGATATAGGCCTAGCTCTCTGTTTAATTACCAATGTATTAACGCTACAGGGCAGACTGAATGAAAGTGTGTCAACCACCCGACGCACGCGCGGAAACACACACACACAAAGTGGGCTCTATTCAATCGGTATTGTAGACAATCAGCGTTACACCGTGACTGAAATTTAAAGGCAATGTTCCCGTGTTAGTGGAGACTGCATTCATGGTAAACGCTGCATATGTCGGCTCAATTGGAAAACACGTTTAAGATTTATATTGCGCAATCTGTAACGCAGTGATAGAGATTGAATTGAGCCCAGAGAAAGAGAAGCACACGCACACACACATGCACTCACACACACCTACACACATCCCTTGCTGTCTTACCTGTCCCGTTCAGGGCTTTCCCATCCGCCCTCCGCCAGGCCAGATCCGGACTGGGAATGCCGATGGTCCCGCAGCGCAGCAGCACATTGTTTCCCAAGGTGCTGCGGACTCGTGCCACTGCTGTGTGAATGCGCGGCGCCTGGCACCTCCGCAGCTCGGCGTCGCTGAACAGAACACCTGACAGGCTCTCGGGTGCGGAGCAGCGGAGGCGCGTGTCGATGAATGCCACGGAGAGAGTTGGCGACTTCTGGAACTGGATCAGGTCATACAGGCGGCAGTCACACACCCAGGGATTGTCATGGAGGCCTGTATGGTTAAAGTTCAACTCAGTCATTCACATGGCAGAATACAATTGAACTTTGAATTCTGTGATGAAGAAAATAAAAAAGGATGCTAATGGGGGTTGGTGAGGTCAGAGAAGAGGGGAAAACATAAGAGTTACAGAAGATAGCCCTATTTGGTACAAGACCAAGTCCATATTATGGCAAGAACAGCTCAAATAATCAAAGAAAAACAACTGTCCATCATTACTTTAAGACATGATGGTCAGGCAATCCGGAAAATGTGAAGATCTTTCAAAGTTTCTTCAAGTGCAGTCGCAAAAAACATAAATTGTGAGAATTGAGCCGAAGAAGATGGCAGCCGCTTTACAGCCCTCTAACCAATTGTACTATTCTGTGTTTTTTTGCGTTATTTGTAATTTATTCTGTACCTAATGTTTCTGCCACCGTCTCTTATGACCAAAAAGAGCTTCTGGATATCAGGACAGCGATTACTCACCTCGTATTGGATGAAGATTTTTTTCTTCAACAAGTCGGACGCAAAGGATATCCTGCAGACACACGACAAGGCCCAAATCCCTGTCATTCGCATGAGAAAGAGACGGAGATATCGTGGAAGTAGGTCGGGGTGCCTTGTAAGGCGAGCAAGTAAACTGCCTCTTCCACCAATCCTATTAGCCAATGTTCAATCATTTGAAAATAAATTAGACGACCTAAGATTACGGTTGTCCTACCAACGGGACATTAAAAACTGTAATATCTTATGTTTCACCGAGTCGTGGCTGAATGACGACATGGATAACATACAGCTGGCGGGATATACGCTACATCGGCAGGATAGAACGGCTGACTCTGGTAAGACAAGGGGTGGTGGTCTGTGTATATTTGTAAACAACAGCTGGTGCATAAAATCCAATACTAAGGAAGTCTCGAGGTTTTGCTCGCCTGAGGTAGAGTATCTCATGATAAGCTGTAGACCACACTATTTACCAAGAGTTTTCATCTATATTTTTCGGAAGTGTCTATTTACCACCACAAACCGATGCAGGCACTAAGATTGCACTCAATGAGCTGTATAAGGCCATAAGTAAACAGGAAAACGCTCATCCAGAGGCAGCGATCATAGTGGCCGGGGAATTTAATGCCGGGAAACTTAAATCCGTTCTACCTAATTTCTAAAAGCATGTTAAATGTGCAACCAGAGGGAAAGAAACTCTAGACCACCTTTACTCCACACACAGAGACGCGTACAAAGCTCTCCCTCGCCCTCCATTTGGCAAATCTGACCATAACTCTATCCTCCTGATTCCTGCTTATAAGCAGAAACTAAAGCAGGAAGCACCAGTGACTCGGTTAATAAGGAAGTGGTCAGATGACACAGATGCTAAGCTACAGGACAGTTTTGCTAGCACAGACTGAAATAAATTATGGGATTCTTAAGATAGCATTGAGGAGTACACCACATCAGTCACTGGCTTCATCAATAAGCGCATCGATGACGTCGTCCCAACAGTGACCGTAAGTACATACCCCAATCAGAAGCCATGGATTACAGGCAACATCCGCACTGAGCTAAAGGGTAGAGCTGCCGCCTTCAAGGAGCGGGACTCTAACCCGGACGCTTATAAGAAATCCCGCTATGCCCTCCGAAGAGCCCTCAAACAGGCAAAGAGTCAATACAGGACTAAGATTGAATCGTACTACACCGGCTCTGACGCTCGTCAGATGTGGCAGGACTTGAAAACTATTACAGACCACAAAGGGAAGCACAGCCCGCGAGCTGCCAAGTGACACAACCCTACCAGACGAGCTAAATCACTTCTATGCTCGCTTCGAGGCAAGCAACACTGAAGCATGGATGAGAGCTGACCAACTGGCAAGTGTCTTCACTGACATTTTCAACATGTCCCTGACTGAGTCTGTAATACCAATATGTTTCAAGCAGACCACCATAGTCCCTGTGCCCAAGAACACTAAGATAACCTACCTAAATGACTACCGACCCGTAGCACTCACGTCTGTAGCCACGAAGTGCTTTGAAAGGCTGGTCATGGCTCACATAAACACCATTATCCCAGAAACCCTAGACCCACTCCAATTTGCATACCGCCCCAACAGATCCACAGATGACGCAATCTCTGTTGCACTCCACACTGCCCTTTCCCACCTGGACAAGAGGAACACCTACAGTGAGGAGAACAAGTCTTTGATACACTGCCGATTTTGCAGGTTTTCCTACTTACAAAGCATGTAGAGGACTGTAATTTTTATCATAGGTACACTTCAACTGTGAGAGACGGAATCTAAAACAAAAATCCAGAAAATCACATTGTATGATTTTTAAGTAATTAATTTGCATTTTATTGCATGACATAAGTACATACATCAGAAAAACAGAACTTAATATTTGGTATCATTGCAACTCCACGAGGTGAGAACTTGCATGGAGCCCCAGGCCGAGGGAGATTGACCAACTGTTGTCACTTTCTCACCAAGCTGCTTGGCGATGGTCTTGTAGCCCATTCCAGCCTTGTGTAGGTCTACAATCTTGTCCCTGACATCCTTGGAGAGCTCTTTGATCTTGGCCATGGTGGAGAGTTTGGAATCTGATTAATTGATTGCTTCTGTGGACAGGTGTCTTTTATACAGGTAACAAACTGAGATTAGGAGCACTCCCTTTAAGAGTGTGCTCCTAATCTCAGATCCTTACCTGTATAAAAGACACCTGGGAGCCAGAAATCTTTCTGATTGAGAGGGGGTCAAATACTTATTTCCCTCATTAAAATGCAAATCAATTCATAACATTTTTGACATGCGTTTTTCTGGATTTTTTTGTTGGTATTCTGTCTCTCACTGTTCAAATAAACCTACCATTAAAATTATACACTGATCATTTCTTTGTCTGTGGGCAAACGTACAAAATCAGCAGGGGATCAAATACTTTTTTCCCTCACTGTATGTCATGCAATAAAATGCAAATTAATTACTTAAAAATCATACAATGTGATTTTCTGGATTTTTATTTTAGATTCCGTCTCTCACAGTTGAAGTGTACCTATGATAAAAATTACAGACCTCTACATGCTTTGTAAGTAGGAAAACCTGCGAAATCGGCAGTGTATCAATTCTTGTTCTCCCCACTGTATATATATAAGTATTGAATTTGGCCTTAACGCTATAGAAACGCATTGAATAACAGATACATGGAAAAACAAATAGTCCAAAAATTCATCAAAAGGAAGTGTCAGTCCAATATCTGAGAGATATAAGAAAGCTCAGAATATTATTTTTTTTTACAGTGGAATGATCTGTACACCTTTGACGTGGAAATGCCCTATTCACTTCCATTCATTTTTCAGCCCGGTACCGGGTTACCTTCAAACGAGTCCCGTGACACTTGTGGGGGTAATAGAGCAAAAATGGAGAACACCATCGTGTTTGTGAGAATCAACTTTTTTCCATTGAGGGGGTCATATTATTGTGTAGCCCAAACTGTTCGGACGCTACAGACAGAATTTGGCACAATGGCTGTTCCGACTTCAGACAAGTCCTGTGACGCTTGTAGGGGTCGTAAAGCCATTCGAACTCTACAGACGTTTTCGTGAGAAGACCAATATTCGGGACGTTTCTTGGTCTGACAAACACAGCTGTATCTCTGCCACCTTCTACCGCAGATGTGTAAGGACGACATCGGTGGATGCGGTGGATTGAGCGGCAGCCCATGCAAAAACAGATATCTGTAGCTGAAACAGACGGATTTTGATGGAAATATTTATATTATGCTAATTTGATACTATAATAATATAATATATGCCATTTAGCAGACACTTTTATCCAAAGCGACTTACAGACATAGAGTTCCACACTGGCGCGGACATCAACTCTAATTTCTCCGCAGGAGGCTTTTTGCCTTTTGGTAGGCCGTCATTGTAAATAAGAATTTGTTCTTAACTGACTTGCCTAGTTAAATAAAGGTTAAATAAAAATAAAAATAAAATAAGGGCCTTTAGCAAAGCATTCGCAGTTCAACTCTTCCTCAAGTCCTTGCAACAGTTGTTTTACAGCAGTTTTTGTGAATAAAATGTTCAATATATTTCCTTGTGTGTTGTGTGCTTATTATTTTCTTATTGAAATGTACTAGGCTATTTTGAGACCTTAAGGAGCATCAGGTACTGCTGTAATGTCTGCCAATGATATGTCCATCTTTTTGTAAGAAATTACACTTGTCAATCAAAACATTTATAGTACAGTTGAAGTCGGAAGTTTACATACACCTTAGCCAAATACATTTAAACTCAGTTTTCCACAATTCCTGACATTTAATCCTAGTAAATATTCCCTGTCTTGTGTCAGTTAGGATCACCACTTTATTTTAAGAATGTGAAATGTCAGAATAATAGTAGAGAGAATGATTTATTTAAGCTTTTATTTCTTTCATCACATTCCCAGTGGGTCAGAGGTTTACATACACTCAATTATAATTTGGTAGCATTGCCTTTCAATTGTTTAACTTGGTTCAAACGTTTCGGATAGCCTTCCACAAGCTTCCCACAATAAGTTGGGTGAATTTTGGCCCATTCCTCCTGACAGAGCTGGTGTAACTGAGTCAGGTTTGTAGGCCTCCTTGCTCGCACACGCTTTTTCAGTTCTGCCCACACATTTTCAATAGGATTGAGGTCAGGGCTTTATGATGGCCACTCCAGTACCTTGACTTTGTTGTCCTTAAGCCATTTTGCCACAACTTTGGAAGTATGCTTGGGGTCATTGTCCATTTGGAAGACCATTTGCGACCAAGCTTTAACTTCCTGACTGATGTCTTGAAATGTTGCATCAATATATCCACATCATTTTCCTTCTTCATGATGCCATCTATTTTGTGAAGTGCATCAGTCCCTCCTGCAGCAAAGCACCCCCACAGCATGATGCTGCCACCCCAGTGCTTCACGGTTGGGATGGTGTTCTTCGGCTTGCAAGCCCCCTTTTTTCCTCCAAACATAACGATGGTCATTATGGCTAAACAGTTCTATTTTTGTTTCATCAGACCAGGGGACATTTCTCAAAAAAGTACAATCTTTGTCCCCATGTGCAGTTAAAAACCGTAGTCTGGCTTTTTTATGCCGGTTTTGGAGCAGTGGCTTCTTCCTTGCTGAGCGGCCTTTCAGGTTATGTCGATATATACGACTTGTTTTACTGTGGATATAGATACTTTTGTACCTCTTTCCTCCAACAACTTCATAAGGTCCTTTGCTGTTGTTCTGGGATTGATTTGCACTTGTCGCACCAAAGTACGTTCATCTCTAGGAGACAGAACGCGTCTCCTTCCTGAGCGGTATGACGGCTGCGTGGTCCCATGGTGTTTATACTTGCGTACAGATGAGCGTGGTACCTTCAGGCTTTTGGAAATTGCTCCCAAAGGATGAACCAGTCTGCAATTCTTTTTCTGAGGTCTTGACTGATTTCTTTTGATTTTCTCATGATGTCAAGCAAAGAGGCATTGAGTTTGAAGGTAGGCCTTGAAATACATCCACAGGTACACCTCCAATTGACTCAAATGATATCAATTAGCCTATCAGAAGCTTCTAAAGCCATGATATCATTCTTTGGAATTTTCCAAGCTGTTTAAAGGCACAGTCAACTTAGTGTATGTAAACTTCCGACCCACTGGAATTGTGATACAGTGAATTATAAGTGAAATAATCGGTCTGTAAACAATTGTTGGAAAAATTACTTGTGTCATGCACAAAGTAGATGTCCTAACCGACTTGTCAAAACTATAGTTTGTTAACAAGACATTTGTGGAGTGGTTGAAAAACAAGTTTTAATGACTCCAACCTAAGTGTATGTAAACTTCCGACTTCAACTGTATTCATGAATAGGCCTCACTTTACATTAGGCCACGCAGAAAGACTTAACTAATTATTAGTAAATGGTTCATAAGGACCTATATTAAATGTCTTATGAATGATCTTATTAATCATTATTAACCTAAGGTTGATGTCTGCGCCCACACATTCATAAACAACTTTTAAAGTATTTAATAATACTAATATTTACAAATGGCAGATTAATGATAAGTAAATGATGTATAAACTAATTACTAATCCATTATAAATGCTTTATTACAAGGTGTTATTATAAAGTGCTAGGACACTGATGTGTTGTGGTTTTATATTAGAGCTGCCTTCTAGCCACATTTCACTTGTAAATTAGATTGTATCTCAATGGTACATGTGATCACCTGTTTAATTAGGTTAGATAAATACAAGGAAAAATAAAGGTAAAAATCGCTCTGCCTTACCAAGTATCATTTTGGAGCTATCTGGGCCATGCGCAGATTTAACCGTTAGCCAGGTGGCTAGCACCTCAGCAGGGACAGTCAGAATGTTGTTGCTGGATAGATCCAGGTAGGTCAGGTTTTTTATATAAATTGTGGCGTCTGCGGGAACTGAGGTCAACTGATTGTTGTGCAAGTCCAGCAGCCTGAGGCTGGACATATCCATAAGAGACTCCCAGGGGAACGCGGTGAGGGCATTCCCGTCCAGTCGCAGCTCCTCCAGATCTAGCAGCCCACGGAAACTGTCCGGGTTGAGAGCGGACAGCACGTTGAAGGACATCCAGAGGAACTCCAGATTGGGGAGGTAGTTAAAGGCTTCACTCGGGATCCGCTGGATGGCAGTTTTCTCGATTCGCAGCTTGGACGTGTCCACAGGGAAACTGGCAGGCACAAGGGAGATCTCGGGGTCGTTGCAAATGACACTCCTGAGGAAACATAATGGGATGTGTTTAACCTAGGCTTATGTTATTTCAATTCAAATGTGTGAGGAAAGAAATACACACTTATTATTATTTGAACTGTCTTTTTGTAAAAAATTAATGATTGGTATGAATCATTTATGTGAAATGCTAAATTGGGTTTTCATATAAATGAAATCATATTAGCTAAATGTCAATTAATATTATAATTATTTGCATCATAAGTATAGTCAATCAATAAAACTCTCACGAAAAACTAAACTCAGAGAGATTATGAAGAGATGGAGAGTTGGTTGACATGCCATTGCAAGATAATCCTATATTAAATAAAATTGGACATCATGCACTCCCCTAATTGACTTTGTCCATGTCCTGATTTCACAGTGTGTGGCAAACATCTGTAATCATGCGAGAAAATGATCTTCAATTAAAGGGAATGCGTATGCACATGAGTGCACAAACAAAGAAAACGTGCGCATAAAGCGATCATTTGGTTGGCTTTGTCATTCATTTCTTCTACTCACCTGGCCTTAGATCCATCACTTAGGTTGTGAAAAAAACAGCTGCACTGCGACGGGCACGCACTCACCGAGGAGGGAAGCGCACCTGTCCCCAGGTAAAGTCCCAGGATGAACACGAGGAACATTTTGGCCCACATTTATCTTCAGACTGCACAGCGAGCCTGCATGCATCCAGTCAGCGCCCACTGAAGCCAAACAGACCTGAGTATCTCATTTACCGGAGTATCATCCGCATTGCTTTGTCCCACCGCTTCGCTGCCCCATAGTGATCAGACTGCTATGAGTCCCAAGATAAAAAGGATAGACAAGGATTAGCGAAAGGACTGTAGTTCTTTTCATCTGGATGCGTATTGCATCCCGTAATCCGCAGAGATGTCCCTATTTATTATCACAGAAAATACTTCCGAAATAGTCATAATCCACTGTGATGTTGTTTGGCTTTTTTCCTCCCCCACAAATTCAGTTTGTTCATTTAAGCCCTGTCGTGACTGGTAATCTGTTGGTGGGCTGCGTTGGTTTTGCCACAAGGTGGCCCATATACAGCACAGATGCCGGATCCAACCGGACTGATGTTGTCAGCTGTGATCTCCAGAGATTCACTGCATTCATTTTCACATGTGCATTCAGGAAATGTCCTTTGGTATGTGAAGTCCTACTCAATGACCCATTCAGTATTTCAGTCACAGTAACTTAAATTAACTATGTTAGACTAAAAGCTCACAAACATGCAATGTTTATATGTGGGTAAAAGTAACACTGCAAGGAACGGATGGAAGAAAAGAGAATCTGAAAATACTTTAAAAGTGCATTTTGCATTTCAGTAAGCAAATTTCCATCTATTAAGCCAATTCTATCAATTTCCCACATCTTCACTTTAGAAGAAGATTAATGATTTGTCTATTGACAAAGGAAACAGAGATTTGTCTTTTTGCTTTATCCCAACTCCCCCAAGGCAAACACAAACACACACGCGCAGAGAGGTTGGAGCAAGAGTCAAATGCAGTGCAGCACCCCTGGAGCAGTTTAGGGGTTAAATTACTTGTTCAATGGCACAATGACAGAATACGGTGACTAGGACACTGATGTCAGCAATTCTCCGGTTGGCGACCCACTCCCCACCAGATGTTTCCTGTCTGAGTCTGGCTATAGTGGTTATGATGACCCACTCAGAACCTCGCAATAAGGTTTTCATTTGCACAGTGACAATAGATATCACTTTTCTGTGCGCACCAAAAAAGATGAATCAGTGAAAACTCCACTGTACTTGCAATTTGCAGGTGCTACACATTTGGTAGTGGATGAGGTTAACTTCCCTACAAACAGTCCCTGTAGCTCAGTTGGTAGAACATGACACTTGCAACGCCAGGGTTGTGGGTTCGATTCCCACGGGGCACCAGTATGAAAAAATTTAAGCACTCACTAACTGTAAGTCGCTCTGGATAAGAGTGTCTGCTAAATGACTAAAACATAACTGTAAACAAAGGAAAGCAGTTTGAACACCTGGAAAAGTGCTACATAAATCCAGTTATCCATTATATCTATTGCCCATTTATCTGTATAAAAGTATAATGTCCTACAGAACTTGAAAAAGAAAGTGAACACAGCTACTTTACCAGTCTGCTTGAGGCCATAATTCTAAATGGCACTTCAAATGTTGCCCTCACTAACATATTTGGACGTAATCCCACAGTCTTGGGAAAATTGCATGGGGAAACCAATTGTTATGCAAGGTCTGTAAATACCACATGTATTGAATCTTGGTAACTGTCCCCAGTATTGCCGACAATGGTGCCAAGATGTAAAAAATAGTTGCAAAATAAATTTGGTATTAGTAGCTGAGTGAAATCTGCCAAGTCTTAAGACGTGGCAAATCTTATCATAACTCCATCCTCCTGATTCCTGCTTACAAGCAAAAACTAAAGCAGGAAGCACCAGTGACTCGGTCACTAAAGAAGCGGTCAGATGACGCAGATGCTAAGCTACAGGACTGTTTTGCTAGCACAGACTGGAATATGTTTTGGGATTATTCCGATGGCATTGAGGAGTACACATCAGTTACTGGCTTCATCAATAAGTGCATCGATGATGTCGTCCCCACAGTGACCGTACGTACGTACCCCAACCAGAAGCCATGGATTACAGGCAACATCCGCACTGAGCTAAAGGGTAGAGCTGCCACTTTCAAGGAGCGGGACTTTAACCCTGACGCTTTTAAGAAATCTTGCAATGTCCTCCGACGAACCATCAAACAGGCAAAGCCTTCAATACAGGACTAAGATTGAATCGTACTACATCGGCTCCGATGCTCGTCGGATGTGGAAGGGCTTACAAACTATTATAGACTACAAAGGGAAGCACTGCCGCGAGCTGCCCAGTGACACGAGCATACCAGACGAGCTAAATTACTTATATTCTCGCTTCAAGGCAAGCAACACTGAAGCATGCATGAGAGCATCAGCTTTTCCGGACGGTGTGTGATCACCAACATGTTTCAAGCAGACCACCATAGTCCCTGTGCCCAAGAACACTAAGGTAACCTGCTTAAGTGACTACCGACCCGTAGCACTCACGTCTGTAGCCACGAAGTGCTTTGAAAGGCTGGTCATGGCTCACATAAACACCATTATCCCAGAAACCCTAGACCCACTCCAATTTGCATACCGCCCCAACAGATCCACAGATGACGCAATCTCTGTAGCACTCCCCACTGCCCTTTCCCACCTGGACAAGAGGAACACCTATGTGAGAATGATATTCATTGACTACAGCTCAGCGTTCAACACCATAGTGCCCTCAAAGCTCATCACTAAGCTAAAAACCCCCACTAAGTTTGCCGACGACACAACAGTGGTAGGCCTGATCACCGACAATGATGAGACAGCCTATAGGGAGGAGGTCAGAGACCTGGCCGTGTGGTGCCAGGATAACAACCTCTCCTTCAATATGATCAAGACAAAGAAGATGATTGTGGACCACAGACAAAAGAGGACCGAGCACGCCCCCATTCCCATCGACGGGTCTGTAGTGGAGCAGGTTGAGAGCTTCAAGTTCCTTGGTGTCCACATCACCAATAAACTTTCATGGTCCAAACACACCAAGACAGTCGTGAAGAGGGCACGACAAAGCCTATTCTGACAATCTGAAAAGATTTGGCATGGGTCCTTAGATCCTCAAAAAGTTCTACAGCTGCACCATCGAGAGCATCCTGACTGGTTGCATCACTGCCTGGTATGGCAACTGCTCGGCCTCCAACCGCAAGGCACTACAGAGGGTAGTGCTCCCTGCCATCCAGGACCTCTATACCAGGCGGTGTCAGAGAAAGGCCCTAAAAATTGTCAAAGACTCCAGCCACCCTAGACAAAGACTGTTCTCTCTGCTACCGCACGGTAAACGGTACCTGAGTGCCAAGTCTAGGTCCAAAAAGCTTCTTAACACTTCCTCACCCAAGCCATAAGACTCCTGAACAGCTAATCAAATGGCTAACCGGACTATTTGCATTGTTCCCCCCGTACATTGACTCTGTACCGGTACCCCCTGTATACAGCCTCACTACTCATTTTACTGCTGCTCTTTAATAATTTTAATTTTCTATTTTTTACACTTATTTTTCTTACAACTGCATTGTTGGTTAAGGGCTTGTAAGTAAGCATTTCACTGTAAGGTCTACACCTGTTGTATTCGGCTCATGTGACAAATACAATTTTATTTTATTTTATTTTATTTTAATTACAGACTGACCGTGTGAACAAACTCACTGTTTGTGACACCTTTTAAATGACCCAACGGTCACTAACCCCTCTCACACGCTTGCACCAAGTCTGACATCTATTGTATGGCAATGGTCAAGAGCAGGAAGGCAGCACACTGTCCACTCATAGCATACAAGTGGGTCACACTTTTTTTGGATAGTCCCCAATAGATGATATACTGTAAATGCTCCAACTACCAACAAACTATCAACTGCGAGTCAAACAAGGCAGCATAATTGACACTTTATAAATAACACTCTTAGCGGTCGCTTCCTCAAAATAAAGTGCAACCAAACCACAAAATGGTCTACAAATGAAATTGTATTTGTCACATGCTTCGTCAACAACAGGTGTAGACTAACAGTGAAATGCTTACTTACGGGCCCTTCCCACCAATGCAGAGAGAAAAATACAGAAAATTAATAACATGAGGAATAAATACACAATGAGTAACGAAAACTTGGCTATATACACAGGGTACCAGTACCGAGTCGATGTGCAGGGGTACGAGGTAATTGAGGTAGATATGTCCATATAGGTAGGGGTAAAGTGACTAGGCAACATGATAGATAATAAACAGTAGCAGCAGCATATGTGATGAATCAAAAAAGTTAGTGCGAAGAGGGTCAATGCAGATAGTCCGGATAGCTATTTGGTTAACTATTTACTAGTCTTATGGCTTGGAAGAAGAAGCTGTTCAGGGTCTTTACCTACTGTGGACACCACATAATTTCAACGTGGACAATTACGTAATATTTGGTAGAGATGCTGATCAATGAGATTACAACGCCTTGCAAAAGTATTCATCCCCCTTGGCGTTTTTCCTATTTTGTTGCATAACAACCTGTAATTTAAAAATATTTTTATTTGGATTTCATGTAATGGACATACACAAAATAGTCCAAATTGGTGAAGTGAAATGAAAAAAATTACTTCTACAAAATAAATAACTGAAAAGTGGTGTGTGCATATGTATTCACCCCCTTTGCTATGAATCCCCTAAATAAGATCTGGTGCAACCAATTACCTTCAGAAGTCACATAATTAGTTAAATAAAGTCCACCTGTGTGCAATCTAATTGTCACATGATCTGTCACATGATCTCAGTATACATACACCTGTTCTGAAAGGCCCCAGAGAAAACGCTATGTTTGGCGCAAACCCAACACCTCTCATCACCCGAGAACACCATCCCCACAGTTAAGCATGGTGGTGGCAGCATCATGCTGTGGGGATGTTTTTCATCGACAGGGACTGAGAAACTGGTCAGAATTGAAGGAATGATGGATGGTGCTAAATACAGGGAAATTCTTGAGAGAAACCTGTTTCAGTCTTCCAGAGACTTGAGACAGGGACGGAGGTTCACCTTCCAGCAGGACAATGACCCTAAGCATACTGCTAAAGCAACACTCAAGTCGTTTAAGGGGAAAGATTTAAATGTCTTGGAATGGCCTAGTCAAAACCCAGACCTCAATCAAATTGAGAATCTGTGGTATGACTTAAAGATTGCTGTACACCAGCGGAACCCATCCAACTTGAAGGAGCTGGAGCAGTTTTGCCTTGAAGAATGGGCAAAAATCCCAGTGGCTAGATGTTCCAAGCTTATAGAGACATACCCCAAGAGACTTGCAGCTGTAATTGCTGCAAAAGGTGGCTCTACAAAGTATTGACTTTGTGGGGGTGAATAGTTATGCACGCTGATGTTTTCTGTTTACTTGTATTATTTCTTGTTTGTTTCACAATAAAACATATTTTGCATCTTCAAAGTGGTAGGCATGTTGCGTAAATCAAATGACACAAACTCCCAAAAAATCTATTTTAATTCCAGGTTGTAAGGCAACAAAATAGTAAAAATGCCAAGTGGGGTGAATACTTTCGCAAATTCACCCACTCAAAATGACAGCCATAAATTTGTTGACTTGCCAATGTGTTATCACTATGCCTTTAACCATCTCAAAGCACAACCAAATTCCAATGGAAAACAATGTCAATTTTTACAAAAGAAATGTATATAACGACTGAATGTGTTATCACTATGTTTAATCTAATAGCAAAACCAAATGACCTGAATTGCAGTTGAGTTGATTTAATAAAAAAGTACATGGTGCAAGTGATCAATGCTGTTCGAGATTCTGCACAGATTATTAAAGCAATTGTGAAGATCTCCACAGACCTGTAACCATCTTCAAAATGCACAATTTCTATGATTATATAAGATCATTTATAGTTACAGTACCCCAAAATGTGGCTATGGATCTTTTACTCATTTTAAGGTTGAGTACTGTTACATTAGTTTGTAAGATAGCCTTCACCTACGGCTATTTACTGTATTACAAAAGTAATACTAAATTGTGTTTGGTTTTCTACACAACCAAACATTTACGTTTAAGGAGATGCATTCGTAAAGTATTCAATCTACACACAATACTCCATAACGACAAAGCAAAAACAGGTGGGGTTTTTTTGGTGGGTATTTTACCCCCTTTTTCTCCCCAATTTCGTGGTATCCAATTGTCCCATCGCTGCAACTTCAATACGGACACAGGAGAGGCGAAGGTCGAGAGTCGTGCGTCCTCCGAAACACAACACAACCGAGCCGCACTGCTTCTTGACACAGTGCCCGCTTAACCCGGAAGCCAGCCGCACCAATGTGCTGGAGGAAACACTGTACACCTGGCGGCTGAGTCAGCAAGCACTGCGCCCGGCCCGCCACAGGATTCGCTAGTGCGCGATGGGACAAGAACATCCCTGCCGGCCAAACCCTCCCCTACCCTTGACGGCGCTTGGCCAATTGTGTGCCGCCCCATGGGTCTCTCGGTCGCGGCCGGCTGCGACAGAGCCTGTATTCGAACCAGGATCTCTAGAGGCACAGCTAGCACTGGGATGCAGTGCTTTAGACCACTGCACCACTCGGGAGGCCCGATATGTTTGCAAATTTATAAAAATTAAAAATAAAAAAATATCACATTTACATATGCATTCAGACCATTTACTCAGTACTTTGTTGAGGCACCATTGACAGCGATTGTAGCCTCAAGTCTTCTTGGGTATGACGCTACAAGCTTGGCACACCTGTATTTGGCGAGTTTCTCACATTCTTCTCTGCAGATCCTCTCAAGCTCTGTCAGGTTTAATGGGGAGCGTCGCTGCACAGCTATTTTCTGGTCTCTCCAGAGATGTTCGATCGGGTTCAAGTCCGGGCTCTGGCTGGGCCACTCAAGGACATTCAGAGACTTGTCCTGAAGCCACTCCTGTGTTGTCTTGGCTGTGTGCTTAGGGTCGTTGTCCTGTCGTTGTCCGCTGAAAAACATACCCACAGCATGATGCTGCCACCACCATGCTTCACCATAAGGAACACACGATTGGACTTCTATCTAAGGGACTACATGCATGTATACTATAATGATGACTACTGTATATACTGTATAATGTGATCATTTTAGCAATTAGGCTACATGCATATATATATATATATATTTTTTTTTTTTAAGTCATTTAGCAGACGCTCTTATCCAGAGCGACTTACAGGAGCAATTAGGGTTAAGTGCCTTGCTCAAGGGCACAGACAGATTTTTCACCTAGTCGGCTCGGGGATTAGAACCAGTGACCTTTCGGTTACTGGCACAACGCTCTTACCCACTAAGCCACCTGCCGCCCTATATATATATATATATATACGGTCATTGTAAAGTACATTTCATTATTAAGTCTGCCTTAAAATCTTACCTTATTCAAACTCAATGAGGAAACATTTTTAATCTAAACAAGCTAGATACAACTTGGCATATTTTTGGCAGATACAATTTACAGTCCAGAGACATTTGGCATATATTTTTTTAATAAATGGGAAATATCAAAAGGTTATCAAAAGGTTGCCCCAACAAACTTGCACAGGTTAAACATATTCAAATTATAGATATTGACAAAGTAAAATGTTGGAAATAAATTGTACTTGATGTTTTCTATTTTTATTTAATGAAAAAAAATAAATCATGAGGGCCAAAAAGCCCATGTGCAGCAGATGGCATTTCCCCTGTACACCTAAAGCCAGCTGTACTAAGGTCAGCCAAGGACAGTTGGATTTGTGAGCTTGGCTCCATATCAGAGGCTTCTAAGAGCTATGCTATAAACAGGTCAGTTTATAATGACACAAATCTGTATCAGACGAGTCATATTAGAGACTCATACAGGACAGATAACTAAAATACATAGCCTAGTTTTTATCACATTAAAAAGACAAATATTTCATAGCCTCAGATCTGAATAAACATGCGTTGAAACATGTATTTATTTTGGTCACAGACCAAAACAGAAACCGAAAGCACACGTATCTAAATCAGTTTATTAAAATACGCAATACATTACAGAATACCCAATGACCTCATTTAGTAATGATGATTTGCATCGTCATATGACTTTGCACTTTCTTAAAGGTTTTTCATGTTTTCAATTACATTTACCATGGTTTCCCAATCTGATAATCCAGATTTGTAGCCAGACAATATGACCTTCATTCTCACCTTGGTATGAAAAGCCGCCAATTAGGATTTTCAGATATAGCATGTTCCACTAAAGAATAGATTGTATAATTTATGCCAAGTGGAGGCTTTTGTATCTCTCACCACTTTGTCAGAAAGCATCTAGTCTTCATGATTGTTCAACAAAACATCATTTTGTATTACATTACTTTATCAATGTTTACAGAATTGACTTTCCATTAGATTTGTTTACTCATGAAGTTATTATCATAGATTTCACAACTTGAATTATATAATTTAATAAAATGCTTGCAGTGACACTACATTTCTTATTTTTTTATTTAACCTTTATTTAACTAGGCAAGTCAGTTAAGAACAAATTCTTATTTACAATGACGGCCTACCCCAGCCAAACCCGGCCGACGCCGGGCCAATTGTGCACCGCCCTATGAGCCTCCCATTCACGGCCGGATTGTGATACAGTCTGGAATCAAACCAGGGTCTGTAGTGACACCTCTAGCACTGAGATGCAGTGCCTTAGACCGCTGCGCCACCTGCTCATTGAACATCTCATTCCAAAATCACAGGCATTAATATGGAGTTGGTCCCCCCTGCTATAACAGCCTCCACTCATCTGGGAAGGCTTTTCACTATATGTTGGAACATTGCTTAGGGGACTTTTTTCCATTCAGCCACAAGAGCATTAGTGAGGTCGAGCACTGATGTTGGGCAATTAGGGCAATTAGGCAATTAGGCCTGGCTTGCAGTCGGCATTTCAATTCATCCCAAAGGTGTTTGATGGAGTTGAGGTGAGGGCTCTGTGCAGGCCAGTCAAGTTCTTCAACACCGATCTCGACAAACCATTTCTGTATGAACCTCGCTTTGTACACGGATGCATTGTCATGCTGAAACAGGAAAGGGCCTTCCCCAAACTGTTGCCACAAAGTTGGAAGCACAGAATCGTCTAGAATGTTATTGTATGCTGTAGCGTTAAGATTTCCCTTTACTGGGACTAAGGGGCCTAGCCCGAACCATGAAAAACAGTCCCAGACCATTATTCCTCCTCCACCAAACCTTACAGTTGACACTATGCATTAGGGCAGGTAGAGTTCTCCTGGCATCCACCAAACCCAGATTCATCCGTCGGACTGCCAGCTTGTGAAGTGTGATTCATCACTCCAGAGAACGCGTTTCCACTGCTCCAGAGTCCAATGGCGGTGAGCTTTACACCACTCCAGCCGACACTTGGCATTGCGCATGGTGATCTTAGGCTTGTGTGCGGCTGCTCGGCCATGGAAACCCATTTCATGAAGCTCCCGACGAACAGTTTTTGTGCTGACATTGCTTCCAGAGGCAGTTTGGAACTTGATAGTAAGTGTTGCAACTTGTTACACGCTTCAGCACTCGGCGGTCCCGTTCTGTGAGCTTGTTTGGCCTACCATTTCGCGGCTGAGCCGTTGTTGGTCCTAGATGTTTCCACTTCACGATAACAGCACTTACAGTTGACCGGGCCAGCTCTAGCAGGGCAGAAATTTGACGAACTGATTTGTTGGAAAGGTGGCATCCTATTACGGTGCCACATTGAAAGTCACTGAGATCTTCAGTAAGGCCATTCTACTGCCAATGTTTGTCTGTGGAGATTGCATGGTTGTGTGCTCCATTTTATACACCTGTCAGCAACGGGTGTGGCTTAAATAGCCTAATCCACTAATTTGAAGGGGTGTCCACATACTTTTGTATATATAGTGTATTTGATTTCAAAGTAAGGACAATTTCTCCTGCTTTGTTCCAGTCCATTAGTTAATTGCCTTTCAGTTTCGAAATGAGGTCAGTGTATCACTGAGATGTGTGTGTGTATGTGTGTGTGTGTGTACAGTAGCATGTCAGTTACCATTTGAAAACATAATAACCTTATAAAACAAAACACCAAAATACACTTGAATAGTTAATATAACTTGACTATGATTGTGTGAACAAATCTTGCAGTCAGTTCTCCTAAACATGAATCCAATGTTTTGAGAAGATTTGACACTGTATGTGAACCATTTGTGGAGTGTTCCAGTCTTGCCACCAAGTGGATTCATTTTGAGTGGTAACACAATCTCTCCTTTGGTTGTTGGGGGGATGCATTTTATATAATTTGCATAATGCAGAACTTAAACATGACAACTAACTAACTAACTAACTAACCATATATTTTGTAAACATGTGACCTTTTTCATAATCATGGCGCTTTTCATTTAAACTGCTGTGAACCACTATAGGGTATATTGTTTGTTATACGGAGGGACAGACAAACACAGACACACACTTTTGTAGTACCTCATGAATATGTGTGTTTATTTATTATGTTTATAGCTAAGAAGATCCTCATCCAATGAAAAGTGTACTCTCTCTCCTTTTTATCACTGGCTGACTTTGAAGAAGGCAAACTAACAGCAGCTGATATTGTAGAGCTGTAAATGGTGCTGTATAATATATTACTGCCATGCAAATTCAGTAGACTACAAGAAGCATGAATGAATGGCTGTAGGCTATATGGCTGGGTGCTGAACATTCTTTCAATGAGCTGGACACCTGTTGACTCGCGCGAGCAAAACAGAGCTGTAGCCTACATGAAACGCGTGCATTTGACATCACAGGCATCCTTCACCGGACGGTGGTCGCACACAGACATAAAGGCTTGTTGTGTAAGTAATTGAGCGCTTTAGAGTAGCGGTGTGTAAATACGTGATAAGGGGGCAGCGGTTTGTGTTATGTTCAGTAAGACATTCTTATGCGGATTGGGGCAAGGGAGCTTTACATAATTACGTGCAAGCTTTTTCACGTGAAATGCTCCTTTATAAGTGGGTTCCGTTAGGTTAGATGCACATCTTAAAGCGAGCGGACAGTAGCGAGTAAGTGGGTCTGATTTTAGCACTTTATTTGTATGAAAAATCGCATTCAAGATGGTGTCTTCTTACCCTTTACCGGATGGCTTCTCAGACATTGATGTGTTCTCTTTGGGATCTTGTCTGCTCGTGGAGGGTGAGTGTCACGTTTTCTGATGGAATTCATCCATAAATGCGATAGCTACTGTATGCTATGTTAGATCTGATGCTCCTTGGTCAGGGGGTGGTGGCCAGTTACGCTCTTTAAAGGTGCCAGTGGTGTTATGTGACTTGATACAATATGGATGAAATGCTGATGTTGGCCAGAAAATCGCATGATATTCAATAGTCAGGAATAGTCAGGAATAGTCAGGAATGATGCATTATTATTGTTTAAAAGCACTTGAAAAGAAAACGTGCCTGCTTTCATTTTAATTTTTTCATGGGATTTGCCTCTGGGCTGTGCGCACTGTAGCCAAGTACCTCAACTCCAGGTTGATTTCATCCAAGGAGTTGAGTGCAGACTGGAGTTTTTTTTTAATTCACCTCCTACTCCTTCCAGTCACTATGCAGTGGATACATAAAAAATGTAAATTCTTAAACCCTTACCGTGTACCTATGTTTGCCCTCTGTTGTTGTGTGCCTTTCTTTGTTTGCTGAAAGCAATAATTTTTAATAAAACATTAATCAAATGTGACTCGTTTCAGGAAAGTAGGCGTATGTGGTGTGTCACTACATCACAGCAGAGGCATTTGAATGTAAACATTTTTTTTTTTTTTTTTATCAAAAAGCATTTTTGGGGGCAGAAATACCTTCTGGAACATGTGAACTTTCATGTGCCTTAATAACAAACTTGTATGGCATCTGTAAATAAAAATGAAATTGTTAAATTACGAGCCTAGTTGGTTTAGCCACGGATAAAGGCAGGAACCTTTCCGCTAGGCAAGATTGGCTGAGATAATGGATGGGCTAGACATGCCGAGAGATAAGTTCAGATTGGTCTGCCATGTAGCACGCTTCTGTCTATAATATGAGCTGCTCAGTATGTGTAGGTAATCCTTTCTAACGCAGCTTTTTTGAAAGATGTCACGAAGAACTGCACAAGTGTTACTCTCCACTTTCTGGAAGAAAATCAATGGAATGCCTGGTGGAAGCAGAGTATGATAGCTAAGGAGATAGAGAAAATGCTGGTGTTTGATTGCAAATATGTGGAGGGAGTCGAAGAGAGAACACAGTCTGTCACAGAAGGCAGTTGTATAAAACACATGTCTCCGGATTACATCTTCAAACTAAGGGCAAACATGGCATCCGTGACAGAGAGGGAGAAGCATTCATCCATGTATACGGGTAAGAGAGTCTAGCTAGCTACATTTTCAGATATTATACGTTTCTCATTTTTATTTTATTTTGTCACACTCACAACCGTAAGCTATTTTCTGTAATTAGCTCGCCATTCATTTGTAAATAATGATCTTGTTGTGAGTTTACTTTCCTGTAATAATGAATACAAATTAGCTAAAGTTGAGATGTCAGCTATATGATATGATCATTATTTGAACTGGCTAGCCAGCTAATTTAACGTTAGCTAGCTAGCTATCAAGCTAGAAACTAACGAAAATATTGCTTAGAAAGTTGCTTTTAGTTGCCTGGTTTGCTAGATTGACATATACTAAATTCATTTTTAAACGGATGAGTTTATTGGTGTTAAAGTACACCAGTTATGCTATTTTGGACCACCAGGCTGCTGATGTCATATAGCCTGTAGTTTTTGTGTTTATACTTTTTCATAACGACAATGACAAGTTTAATGTCGTACGACAATATAATGTTAATGATGTCATTGCGACAACTGTCTACAGACATGTCAATAGACGTAGTATAAACCAGCCTTTCGTCTTGAAATCTTTGGTTTTTTAGTACACTACCGTACTCACTCTGTTTAGCACATGGCCTCATGTGAATCCTTAAAGAGATGGGTGGGGCTAAGACTTAAGAGGTTGTGAACGATGTTGAATGGGTGTAGACAAAGAAGAGCTCTCCAGTATGTGTACCAAAACATTCAAGGGCCATTTTCTCAAAAGTGTATCAACTTTCAAAGCAGAATTACTTTCCCATTGTTCCTCACCTCTAGTGTATGATATAACATTTTCTAGCTCTGAGTCCCTACCAATGTTGCCACTAAGCTGATACGTGCACGGCCCCGCACCTCATCCAGGACTGCCTCGCAGAAGAAATGCCAGGCCGTGCAGAGAAGCAAGAGATTGAACTTCACTGAGTTCGCTCCATTAGTTTGCACTATATAGATCAATGTTTTTTCTGTGATCTAATCAACATTATATCAGACCCTTTTCAATGCAACAAACCAAAACAAATCTAACTTTGTGAGATTGAGTCTTTGATTTTGTTGTAGGCAGAGCTAGAGCGCAACAGAGCCCATGAGCGGTCTTTCAATCACCCAGGAGTGAATGCGCTTTTCAGATCAGTTCAGAGCGCAGAGCCACACGTGTGCACATTTGTTGATATTCTTTGCTAGTTAGCAAGTTATTAGCCCAGTTATAGATAAGTATAGGTCAGCAATGGGGAGTTACTGCTTCCTACAAGAGCACAAAATGTGTAGGCTACATTTCAAGCTCTTTGAAAAGCCAGTCAGATAAAAAGGTTTGTCTTAATTAAAGGGGCAGTGTTGTATTTTGAGACAGGCTTGAATTTGCAAATAAGCCAATAGGCAGAGGGGTAGCCTACATTGCCTGATTCTCTGTATGGTAATAATAATTACTTTTATTTTGAAAGTGGTTTCTTGCATCATATAGCACAATGCAATTTACAGTCACCTATTTTGTCCATGGCGTTAAAGACCAAGTAAAAAATCATGAATTCATGTCAAGCCCTTCATTATGTAAAAACTTTTTTAAAAGTATCATGCAATGTAGGCATGCATTGAACACCACATATAGGCTACTGTAGGCTATCTCATAGAAATCAAAAACTATTTCCATGTGAAAATGTTTTGGGATTTGCTCCATTGGTTTTGTTTGTAGGCCTACATTATACTCAAATAGCCACAATAGCCTATTGGCTACTGTCTACAACTGTAAGGGTACAGCCTCAGTGTTCACTGTAAAAAAAAAAAAAACCTTTAGAGGGACCATTGGTCTCTACCTTTATCCAATTTCGAATGTTGCTACATAAGACAGAATTGAGCCGGTCGGTCACAAATACAACTACTGACTTTCCTCATTGCTGTTGCTCTAAGATGGCAACTCAGCACAAATGCGCATGTGCCAATTGAATCTCAACAAGGAAACAGTCGGTGGTTGTATTTGATTAACGTTAAAAAGTATGGATTTCAGCAAACAAAGGCACGCAACAACAGAGGACAAACATAATATAATAATAATATGCCATTTAGCAGACGCATTTATCCAAAGCGCATACATTTTTACGTATGGGTGGTCCCGGGGATCGAACCCACTACCCTTGCGTTACAAGCGCCATGCTCTACCAATTGAGCTACATACGTTTACGGTAAGGGTTTAAGTATTAAAAGTCTGCGCTCAACTCCCTGGATTAAGTCATTTTGGAATTGATTTACTTCGCTATGCGCACTGCTACTTTGTTTATAGCCTATTCTGTGTTATGTTCCCTAAAGGTCTTCTGGGATTCTTCCTGAATGCTGTGACAGTCGCTGCTTTCATCAAAATAAGAGAACTGAGAACCCCCAGCAATTTCCTAGTCTTTAGCTTGGCATTGGCCGATATGGGCATCTCCGCGAATGCAACAATTGCCGCTTTCTCCAGCTTTCTGAGGTGAGTGACGTAGCATAACCTACTAATCCTTTCCATCACCTAATTTACTTTCTACTCACACTGACTCATTGTTGCAACGTTTTTCCACTGTGAAATACCATGAATTGAATGGAATATGGAATATTCTAAACCAGGGTTCTCCAACTTGCGGCCCGCGGGCTGTATATGGCCCGCAAGTGGTTTTATTTTGCCCCCCAAGTTTTCAGAGCAAACATTTTTTATTAATTGTTGGACATAATAGACTGTAAAAACACCAGGAAATCATATTTTTAATGAATAAATATTTTTCCAAGTATTCCCACGCATAATAGAGAGACGTGATCATATACAAATGTAAGCAAGGTTTGAAATGATTATGTTTTAGTCAAACATTATATCTGTTTGGGCTTCTTGCGGTCAATTTGCAGTCTACAAATTATTTGTAATTATGTTCCGGCCCCCCGAACACACCAGCTCAAGAAAAAATTGGCCCGCGGCTGAATCTAGTTGATGATCCCTGTTCTGTACTATTCCTGCAATAGTCTATAGTGGAGCAACGCAAAGGAGAATGTCTCTCGCTCTCTCTCAGACATATTCCAATCAATTAGCTCATCAATATCTCTGCGTAGTGTTAGAGTAGTAGATCAATAAGGCCGGGGCAAAGACCAACGGGTTTAGGGCATACATGTAACAGACCTCCCGGGGACTGTGCTGTGTAAAGGCGGAGGATTTAGAACTCTGTAATCAGGGGGATGAACGATGACGTTGGCGTCTAGGTGATTTAGGATGAAAACAGCCACCGGATTCACTTCAAATTCAAAATGGTTATTAATAGATGACCTTGGTCAATGTAAAAGATCATAAACAGACAGTGACCTTCCCTACCGTCTAGTTCTATGCTCTACCAGTCTAATCATTGGTTGTTGAGCATTATAAATAGCATTCACAACCAGCTGAAGAAATAGGCTATGTTAAGGCCTAATGTATTGTCTTTCCCCCTCTTTACTCTGTCCTTCTCCAGGTACTGGCCCTATGGCTCTGATGGCTGCCAGACTCATGGTTTCCAGGGTTTCGTGACAGCTCTCGCCAGCATCCACTTCATTGCTGCAATCGCATGGGACAGATACCACCAGTACTGCACAAGTAAGTGGCATGAGTCTCTTAGGTCTCATACATCTCCACAGACACACATACTCACACATCCATCCCCAACAACAAATGCACAAACAAACACACACTAGATAGGACTAGTCTTTGGGTGCAGCTGTTCTTGTGGCCTCACATCATCCTAAGAGGCCATCTGGCCTTCAGCCTAAGAGTCTATTAATCTGTTAGGATGTCACTCATCTGCATGCTTTTAATGACTTATCACGAATTCATAATCTGCAGATTACACTAACACTGACACACTTTCTATTGTGTGTCATGACCCTGTCAAACTATATATCAGAGAGCAATAAGAGAGATACAGTTCCACAACGACCAGAAGTAACCAGGCTTCTATTAAAGAGAGTTACAGTATGTGGCCAGGGCCAGATTAAGAAATAATAGGCCTTGGGGCTTTGTGTTTTTTATTGCCTACTCTTCGTAATGTAATGAGTAGATTGGATAGTACTAATTTAGGTGAATAATATAACTCAATCACTGTTTACAAAAAGATGCATGGCTGAGCGCGTCTAGTTTGGAGTAGGCGCTAATTGATATACTATACTAATACTAATACTAATAGATAAAAAACCTTCTTCTTTTTGACAAAATGTTTAAAAAAGGTATAATCTTTGTGAATGATATTATCGGTAGGACTGGTGGAGTTACAGTGAAGGAAAAAAAGTATTTGATCCCCTGCTGATTTTGTACGTTTGCCCACTGACAAAGAAATGATCAGTCTATAATTTTAATGGTAGGTTTATTTGAACAGTGAGAGACAGAATAACAACAACAAAATCCAGGAAAACGCATGTCAAAAATGTTATAAAATTGATTTGCATTTTAATGAGGGAAATAAGTATTTGACCCCCTCTCAATTAGAAAGATTTCTGGCTCCCATGTGTCTTTTATACAGGTAATGAGCTGAGATTAGGAGCACACTCTTAAAGAGAGTGCTCCTAATCTCAGTTTGTTACCTGTATAAAAGACACCTGTCCACAGAAGCAATCAATCAATCAGATTCCAAACTCTCCACCATGGCCAAGACCAAAGAGCTCTCCAAGGATGTCAGGGACAAGATTGTAGACCTACACAAGGCTGGAATGGGCTACAAGACCATCGCCAAGCAGCTTGGTGAGAAGGTGACAACAGTTGGTGAGATTATTCACAAATGGAAGAAACTCAAAAGAACTGTCAATCTCCCTCGGCCTGGGGCTCCATGCAAGTTCTCACCTCGTGGAGTTGCAATGATCATGAAAACGGTGAGGAATCAGCCCAGAACTACACGGGAGGATCTTGTCAATGATCTTAAGGCAGCTGGGACCATAGTCACCAAGAAAACAGTTGGTAACACAGTACGCCGTGAAGGACTGAAATCCTGCAGCGCCCGCAAGGTCCCCCTGCTCAAGAAAGCACATATACAGGCCCGTCTGAAGTTTGCCAATGAACATTGAATGATTCAGAGGAGAACTGGGTGAAAGTGTTGTGGTCAGATGAGACCAAAATCAAGCTCTTTGGCATCAACTCAACTCGCCGTGTTTGGAGGAGGAGGAATGCTGCCTATGACCCCAAGAACACCATCCCCAACGTCAAACATGGAGGTGGAAACATTATGCTTTGGGGGTGTTTTTCTGCTAAGGGGACAGGAAAACTTCACCACATCAAAGGGACGATGAAGAAAAATAACATATGGGGGATTGGAAGTGATGCAGACAATTACATTGATGGAAGTTACAATCTATCTGAAATATTAAAGCTGATCTACCCCCTAAAAAAACAAAAAACAAAACAGTTGCATGACCTAGTCTACACAGAACACTCACACTATTGATTCAGGAGGACCACGCACAGTTACCATCCGCACAGCCTTCGCAAAGAAAACAAGAGCGCAGGCCTGTGTGGCCTCTGGCATTTCAGCACCACCAGCTGGCTGGACAGAGCCTTTCCAGTCTCCAGCGGACGAGTATTAGGCCTTATGCAGTGCATTAATTTATCGTTGATCTCAGTCTGTTTTTGACAAGATCCAACTCTGAAATGGACGGCTCCCCTGATGCATTGGTAACAGGTAAAGTTAAGAATATTGGGAAAGACTGCTTGTAGATTCCTCTGTCTCAACATGTGAAGCAATGCCCTGGCAGATCCACATGTTGCAAGTCAGATTGATGTAGGTCTTGTGAGGAAAGTGAAGGCATATTGTTTAAAAATCAAAATCAGTTGTTTAGCTCATTGTATGAGTCATACTTCCTATCCAACTCGGCAATAAGTGTTTCAATTACAACAGTGAACACACCGACAGGAAATATCTGCTGACCTGTCATTGATAAACAACAGTCAGGCTCTGCCTCTGATGACTCGTTAGCATGTTTTTTTCTTCTTCTTGCGTGTCAGGTTTGTAAAGTGTTAAAACGCTTGGGGACATGTTCTTTCCTTTTGCCTCAAAGCTATCAAACTGATCCCGGAACCCAGCCACAAAATCTCTTTAGGAGGCCACCAAACAAACAGTGTTAGTCAGCTCCAGTTCGACTGCCTGAAGTGCAGTGCTTGTATTCTGAAAATGTTGGAGTATTGTGTTCCACAAGTTACAGAGAAAAGCAATCTCAAGTTTATCCATTTGGGTATAGAGTGCTAGAGCCTCATTATGCGTGGCCAGAGTTAGATTTTTGTCCTCAGATACTTCTGAGGCATAATGCTTTTGTGGCTTGTGCATGGGCAGACCACCTTGTAACAGAAAGAGATTTGAGGGTTTCAATTCAACTGTTTTCATTTGGTTGTAAACCTGATATAATAATCTGCCAAATTCAGAGTATGTGCAGTGCAAGGCAGCCACTCTGCCAATGGGGTTGATCTCTCGTATGCTTGATTGCAGGCCTTTGGTTGTCGTTGTCCTTTGTGTCTTTGTGTTGCGCAGAAAAATAACCAGTTAGTTAATTCCTTGCTTCTGCTGTTGTTTTATTTTTCAGTAATTTTATTTTCTGGGCTCCACTCTCACTTTTTCCCACAATTTTCAGTAGGCAGGCTAGCTAGCAAGACTCAGTCCACTATTGTGTAAACATTTTAGACAAAGACATCACACAGATTCCATGTAGAAATTAGATTCTGACGAACACAGAGCACATGGAGATTCTGACAGTCACAGAGAACATGAACACAGAGGAAAAACACAAAGTATTGTTAAAACTTCACTTCTTGTAATAATGATGATGAGAGTATTTCCATTCTACGGCAGATAGTTAACAGTTGTGAGGCATGCCAGAAATACAGCAAACCTAAGCCCAGACCAGCTGTTGGTTTGACACTGGCTTCTAAGTACAATGAAAGTGGCTGTACATCTACATGAGCTAGGACCAAGTGTGTGGTACCTTCTTCACATAATCAACCACTTCACACGCTTCAGTGCTTGAAGCATTGTGAATACAAAGAAACCCAGGAGGATAATTAAATAATAATGAAATAAGAGAAATGGCTGAGAAATTCAACATGGAGGTAAAGACAACTGCTACAAACAGTCCATGGAGCAATGGACTTCTGGAGAGACATAATCAAACACTCACAGAGATCATGCTGAAAGTGAAGCAAGACAATGGATGTGACTGGAAAACAGCCCTAGATTGGGCTTTGATGGCAAAAAAACTAAATGCATAATGTTCATGGCTACAGACCATATCAACTAGTGTTTGGGCAGAACCCTAATCTTCCCTCTACTGGTTGACAAGCCACCAGCACTAGAAGGGACCAGTGTGCATGGGTGGAACAGCACCTTTCAGCACTACATGCAGCAATAAAAGTGTTCACTGAAGCAGAGTGTTCAGAGAGAATTCACAGGGCTCTGTGTAAACAGCTTCTACCCACCGATGAGAAGTACGAGACTGGAAACAAAGTGGACTACAAACGAGTTGACTGTCAAGAGTGGAAAGGACCGGGAGTAGTCATTGGCCAAGATGGTATGGTGATATTTGTCAGGGTGCATCATTCAAGATGGCGGAAAGTAAATGATCAACAAGATGGAGGGGCTGTTGCTGAGAATCAGCCTCCTACTGATAATGACAAAAAGGATACATTGACACAAACCTACCAGATGTCGCATCCAATGATATGGACACTGAAACTGACACAGGAAATGGAGCAGAGACCTTCAACCATGACACAGGTAATACTTGTGATGGTCCAAATGAGGAAAACGTTCAACAACAGCCACATGTGTTAAGACAACATGGTTGTTCCAAATCTGAAAACTAGGCAAACTGTTAAATACATGGACAGAGATCGTGGTATTCCACACACAGCAATCGGCATTGGACGAGCAGGAAAAGCCAAAGGAAAACACCAGAACTGGTACAACTTGCAGTACTCTGAACCAGCTACACTTTATGGTACATCCGGGTCAGCTGACCTGTCACTTGTAGATAATCTCAGAATTGAACCAATGGAAAAACAGAATGACATTCAAAATGATGATGTACTTGAAACAAAGGACGTGTCATTTGACTCAGCTAAACTAGATGAGCTCAGTACCAGTAATTGGAGTAAAAAGGACGTGTTTGAGGAAGTCAAAGACATTGGCCAAAAATGTGTCTCAACAAGGTGGGTGTGTACCCTTAAAGAATCCTTAACTGGAATAGTGCCAAAAGCATGTCTAAAAGCAGGTTTTGAGGAGCTGGCTGCTAAAGAACTCCCAAAAGACTCATCGGCATGCACCTCGGAGTCACTCAGATTGCTGCTGACAGTGATCTGCCAGAAAAAATGGAAACTTCATTCCATAGACATCAAATCTGCATTTTTGCAGGGAACAAAGCTGTCAAGGGACATTCACATCCGACCTCCGCCTGAAGCTAAGAGCGAAGGAACACTGTAGAAACTAAAAAAGTGTGTGTATGGCCTGGCAGATGCATCACTCTACTGGTACAACAAAGTCAAGGCAACAATGCTGAGTACAGGTGGAAAAATGTCACAAGTGGATCCTGCAGTCTTCTATTGGCTTGATCAAGACTGCAATGTGACGAGTACTTGCCTGTCATGTTGATGACTTCATCTGGGGTGGCTCACAGTCCTTTGCTACAACTGTGATTCCACACCTCAAAGCTGTTTTCCAAGTCGGCCGTGAGGAGCATGATAGTTTTTGCTATGTTGGCATAGAGTTTATTACAGTTGACAGAACAATACTGACACAACAGGAAAGCTATATCAATAATCTTCAACCCATCCACATGGATTCTTCAAGAGCCGTACAAAGGAATTCCCCTCTCTGCGGAATTGAAGCTGATCAATTGAGGTCAAAATTAGGTCAAATTATATGGGTTGATAGACAGAGTAGACCTGATGTAATGTTTGATGGTTGCAACTTGGTATCCAACACAAAACACGCCACTGTACAAACCATTCATGAGGCAAACAAAGTTGTTCGTAAACTGAAATCACAACAAGTGACTCTAAAGTTTCAGCATGTTGGAAAAGATGACTCTCTGAAACTAGTTGTCTTCAGTGATGCTTCCCTAGGGAACCTTACAGAAGGAGGCACACAAGGTGGACATCTAATCATTTTACATTTACATTTGAGTCATTTAGCAGACGTTCTTATTCAGAGCGACTTACAGTTAGTGAGTACATACATTTTCATACTGGCCCCCCGTGGGAATCAAACCCACAACCCTGGCATTGAAAGCACCATGCTCTACCAACTGAGCTACACGTGTTAATGGGTGAAGAAGGAAGATTCTCGCTTATCTGTTGGCAGTCAAAAAGGATCAGAAGGGTTGTCCAAAGCACACTTGCTGGAGAATCCCTTGCTCTTGCGGATGGAATTGACAAAGCCATCTTTCTGACAAAACAACACATTCTACCTGTAGTTTGTGTCACTGACAACTACTCCTTAGTTGATGCTGTTAAGTCAACCAAGTCTGTCACAGAGAAAATACTTTGTCTTGAGATTAGCAGCATCAAGGAAGTTATTCAAGCACAGAGAATCCGCCGGATTCTGTGGTCGGCCACAAAGGAACAGCTTGCTAAAAAGAACAGTCTGACTAAAAAGGCAGCATCCGGTCTTGTGCTCCTAAAGGCACCCAGTAATGGAAAGTGGCAGCTTGATTAATACAAAATAAAAACTTTGTCACACAACCCATTTGTAATGGGTAATTTAAATAATACTGGGGACATTTCATTATTTTTTGATTGTCTTTAAAGAAAAGTGGGAGATTAAGGTCATATTTTAAGTATCCCTATATTTCTGTTATTACGGTGCTATCACTCTGTTATTAGTACCCCTGCGCCGTAGTCTCAGGGTAGATGGACCTGGCCTGAATGCAATGGCAACTATGTATTGTGGAAATATGGTGAAGTAAACATAGTTAAACTGGAACCTAGTCGTTTTGTCATTTTGAGTTAACAACTTACACAATTGACCAGTTGCATTTATTTATTATGCAGTTTATTTTTACTTTTTTATTAATCAGTTACCCAATCAAGGCAGGGCCCCCCAATTACCCACGTGGGCCCCCTACCTCCTCTCCTCCCTCATCTGATGATTAGCAAAGCGGCAGCAGGCTGCAGCTGGCTGTCTACACTCTTTGAGAGCAGGCTCCTGAGTCCTGTGGTTGGCAGTTGCAGTAAAAAAAAAATATATATATATATATATACACTACATATATATATATACTGTGTATATATAATATATGGTGTATATATTTCCATTATTATTATATTTGTTTTACTTTCAGCCCCGGTAAGCACCTGCATTAATTAGGCCCTGAACATGGCCAACAACTGGCCAATGGGAAGCATTTTGTTTTGTAGTATTTCAACCAAATAGTAAACCAACATTAACCATGTTGAGCTTAGGCCTACTTCAAGACAAGGATCAACATAACAACATGAAATGGATTATATTACTCCCCTTATCTCTTCTCATTCTTTGGGTATGTCGCAGATGGAATCTGTGATTTGAAACCATAAAATATGTGGCATTACAATCAATAAAACAAAATACTGCTACAATTGAGGAAATATGAAGACAACCCTTAAATGTTTTAATATGAACACTTTCTCACAGATTCCCTCTGGTCCTGCCCTACCAAAAATGTATATGTTAAAAACACAATAATACAATAATTACACAATAACACATTTTATTGTGCGTTCACAGCTAGTTTTAAGTACATGTTTAGTTCCTAAATACATTTAAAATGTGACATGACACAAACGTTATTCGAATTTGTTAATTTTATGAATGTGTTGTATATCTGTCTGGCCCTGGAAAGCAATGGGGCTGAGGGGATATTTCATTTTACATTGAAATGGTGGAGAGTAACAGTGTGTGTTGTGCTCATAGAAATATAATAATCCGATTTGATTTCTAAGAGTACAGCACACACCTTTACTCTCCCTCTCCATTCCAATGGGAAATAAAAATTATTGATATGTGGTCCTCTGTAGCTCAGCTGGTAGAGCACGGCGCTTGTAACGCCAAGGTAGTGGGTTCGATCCCCGGGACCACCCATACACAAAAAATAAAAAATATGTATGCACGCATGACTGTAAGTCGCTTTGGATAAAAGCGTCTGCTAAATGGCATATTATTATTATTATAATATATTCTAATCATTGTATTTCTATGGTTGTGCTTCTCATCAGGGACAAAGCTACAGTGGAGCAGTGCCATCACTCTGACTATCTTCATCTGGCTGTTCACCGCCTTCTGGTCCGCCATGCCCCTCATCGGCTGGGGAGAGTATGACTACGAACCCCTCAGAACCTGCTGTACCCTGGACTACAGCAAAGGAGACAGGTAACGAACACACTCACATACCTGCACACGCATGCACATTCACATGCGCACACACATGGACTACAGCAAGGGAGACAGATAACACACACACACACATCTTCACACATGGCAAAAAGACAGACCGATGGGCAGACACACACACACACACACACTCAAATGCACACAAAAATACACAAAAAACCTGGCCTACAACAAGGGAGACAGGTAACACTTTCTGTAGTGTAAAACATCCATATTGGCTCCCCAGATGCACTTGTTTCATAACATCCTGTGTTCTTTCTTTTCTTGAACAGGAACTATGTGTCCTACTTGATCCCCATGGCCATTTTCAACATGGCCGTCCAGACTTTTGTTGTCATGTCCTCCTACAAGTCCATCGGCCAGAAATTCAAGAAGACCGGAAACCCCAGGGTAAGAATAATGTCCACTATTATTGTCATACATGGCCCTGTTCCAATACTGTCAACATGCACCCTTCCCTCCTTGCTACCTTGAAGGAATCCCTGATCTAACATGACTTGATAGGGGAATGCAAGTGATTCATAGATTATATTTCCAGATTTCACAGAACCAGTAATGTCAAATCAGTGATACCTTCAAAGATGGCTGCATTTCAAAAGAATGCACTCAGTTCCAAACCCAAAATGTCCCCCCTATCTTTCTATGACTGACCACTGCTTATTTGAGGACTAGGGAGGAGAAACAATCCCTATAGTGCTAATGTTCATCTATTTAGTCTTTTCAGTCCTACAAGGTGTAGACCATCAAGGCCCCATGGTTTGGAATGCAGCCACTGTACCTTAAAGGAAACTGTACTGTTGAACAGACACAGTAGACTAGTAAGAGTATACTGTAGGTCCCACTAGGGCTGTGGCGGTCAATAAATGTCAGCCAGTGATTGTCAAGCAAATAACTGCCGGTCTCACGGTAATTGACCGTTAATTAACATAAACACGTTTAGCATCTTCTGGCTTCCTCGGCATATCCTACAAGCCACTAATGCAGACATTTGGAACATCTATATTTTAAGAAGTCTAATAAATCAATTTAATATAGCCTACACCATCACAGTATATCCATTAGTTAATTTAGACAGGTCTAAAGGGCGGCAGGTAGCTTAGTAGCTTAGTGGTTAAGAGCGTTGTGCCTTTAATCGAAAGGTAGCTGGTTCTAATCCCCGAGCCGACTAGGTGAAAAATCAGCCGATGTGCCCTAGAGCAAGGCACTTAACCCTAATTGCTCATGTAAGTCGCTCTGGATAAGAGCGTCTGCTAAATGATGTAAATGTAAATGTAAAGAAACATGATATGAATAAAATGTGGTATATTTCAGAAGAACAGAATAGCATACTCTGAGTTGTCCTTATGTTAGGCCCTGATCTGGCTATGCCATATGGCTGTGGGCTACACTAGTTCATTTAGCAGACAAGATTTGCTTAGAATTCCGTGGCATTTTTTTATAGTATGAAGAATACAATTGAAAATAGCTGAATAAAATAAAAATGATATTTTCTACAAACGATTTCCGAGGGAGTGCGCACACGCGCCTATTCTGTGTTGAGCAGTTAACAAAAAAACAGGTCCTCCTATATGCTTAATTTAGAGTTATTTATGCAACGTTAGTTGTGATACAAATGTTGGGCTATATGTTTAGATTTTTAAAACATTCTAAGGCTGCATGATGCAACTCTAATGATGTTTTGAAAAAAGTTGCATGAAAGGTATGAGCTCTGCTTTGTTTCTTGTGCAGGCTGCACACACTTCATCAGTCTCTCATTCACAATTTGATAAGCACTTGATAATATTCTAACCAGGCCTCGAATTTCCCGGCAGCATCCACCTTGTGTAGCCGTAATGCCCCCTAAAAACATCCATGCCTTTGCGGCCAAAGTGGCTGTTGTGCCCTTGGGCTGAATATAATAATTATAATTCCCTTCTCCCAGCTGCCAATCACCGTGCTCCGAAGCACTTCTCACTCAGGTGGCTCTCTCAGATATCTCAATTCTTATTAGCCAATGCCCGTCACGTGATCGGGTCCTTCTCACAGGCCTCTCAGCTCCGAAGTAGGCTACAAGTGAAGACAGACACATCAGGGACTGCGTGGGTCCTTCTTATTGAATTCTGAGGCACATATTGAAGATGTTAGAAAAATTGTCCACATGTACTTTTTTTCAGCCAACAAGATGAATAGGCCTAACAAACAGCAAATGCACTAGCCTATGTCAATCTACTATCCCCCATTGTACAAAAGTTGACCTATTCTATTGGTCAACTTGACCTTCTGTGCGAGAAATAAATGTTCCAAACATACTCTGGGTCAGTTGTGGGATGCGATAGATCCCAAATTAATACAACCACTCGCATCAAAAAAATGTTTTGCGCAATGAGGCTGATGCAACAGATCAGAACGTTTAGCTTAAAATGTTGATCAACTATTATGCTATTTCTTCACATTATAAGCGCAGCAATGCACACACGGCAGTAGTCTATAAGCGCAAATGATTGATTTTTGACAACTTTGCATTGATGTCAGAGTGATTTAGAGGGACTAGAGTGCTGAGTACCAGGAAGTTAGCAAGTTTGGTAGGCTACTAATGACCATCAGCAACATCAGAGCTTGACTAAACGGTCACGTGGAATTTGACTGTGATCATTACACAGTCAAGACATACTCTCTCTCTCTCTATCATGACTCGTGACTGCCGGTGTAGTGGTAATACGGTCACCGTAACATCCCTAGGTCCCACGTGACTGGAGGGACTGAATCAGGTTGCCTCTCCCTCTATATGTTGCATAAGCCAATTACTCGCGGTTGTGTAGCTAGGGCTTACGCTGTGCTAGCCGGAGCACAAAGGCGTCTATGCTGCTGGAAACAATGAGCTCCTTTCACTAAGGCAGCACTGTTACTGTTATCTAACCTTCAAATAGCATCACACAGACAGAAATACTCTCTCTCTCTCTATCTCTCTCTCTGAGATAAGCTTTATTAGCATGAATGATAAGACCACTGTTGCTAAAGCGAAGTGAGATAATGACATCAACAATAACAGTAATAGTGATTACAGAAAGGGGAAAACATATATGTTCTCTCTTTGTCTCTCTCTCTCTCTTGCTCTCTCTCATGCACACACACACACGGCCGCACTTTCAAAGAGTGTCCAATACCTCAAATGCATCATTATTACTTTGGAAACACAAAACACAGAAAGCAAAGCCCCCTCTCCTCTCAGATGCCCCAGTGTTGGGTTTCTGCTAGGAATGTCTACAAAACTGTAAACAACTACTTCATTAACATTCCTGTATGGATACAAAGGTTGTATACATGGTAAGTGGCATTTGCAGTCTTTGTGTCATGTGTACTCAAAAATAACACATACTCAAACAAAACTGTTATCCCTAAGTATAGTGTATTATGAGTATAAAACATGGGATTACTATGAATGGTCAGTGAACAATGTTTTACTGTGTGCCTGTTTTGGTGCATTGTCTGAGTTTAGTTGATTATGAAATGATGGTAAGCCAGATATTGTGTTTTTGTCCCAACCGTTATCCCAGGCTTGTGACAAGGCCGTCACATGCATGTAAGCCCCATGACCCGAGACGTTTTTCCACTATTCATGGTCGAACAGTAACAATCCCTTCTCTCTCTCTCTCTCTCTCTCTCTCTCTCACCCTCACCCTCACCCTCAACCTCACCCTCTCTCTCTCTCTCACCCTCACCCTCTCTCTCTCTCTCACCCTCTCTCTCTCTCTCACCCTCTCTCTCTCTCTCTCTCTCACCATCTCTCTTTCAATTTAATTTAATTCAGATGGCTTTATTTGAATGGCGAGTGTAACCTCATACATTACCAAAGCAAACATAGAGGAACATATTCAATCAATGGGGATGGAAATAAGTCATAATACTGTCCCTCTCTCTACAGTTCAACACTGCCACTCCCCTGAAGACATTTTTGTTCTGCTGGGGACCCTATGGAGTCCTGACCTTTTACGCTGCTGTTAAGAATGCCAACCTGGTCTCTCCCAAGATAAGGATGGTGAGGACAACACACACATGTGCATACACAGACATGCACACACACACACATGTTCACACACACACATGCGTGCACACACACACACACACACACACACACACACACTGCATCTAATCTAACAGTAGACATCATATAGATTTCTCAAGGTCATATTACTTTGTGTTTGCCAAAGATCTTTTACACCATTTACCAAATACACAAATACAATACTTAGGGTTTCTGTGTAATATAGTAGCCATTAATCGCACTGCTTGATGATATAACTAATGGTCCTTTGGTCCCCAAAGCAATGTACATTTAACACATACTTGTGTAGTGTAATGGCACATGCAGGAGTCAAGCTCACAACACTGGTGTGCCAAATTTCATACTCCAACCAACTGAGTCTATGTATACAGTTTAAGTCGGAAGTTTACATACACTTAGGTTGGAGTCATTAAAACTCATTTTTCAACCACGCCACAGCCGACAGGCGAACAACAACACACAATCTAACTAACACAAAACAGGGAACTTATAGGACACGTAATTAGGACACAAACAGACACAGGTGTACCAGACAGACCAAAGCAATCAACACACGAAACATACAACGGTGGCAGCTAGTATTCCGGGGACGACGAACGCCGAAGCCTGCCCGAACCAGGAGGAGGAGCAGCCTCGGCCGAAACCGTGACAGATCGTCCTTTTTGGAGAAATGTCCTCTAGTCTGATGAAACAAAAATAGAACTGTTTGGCCATAATGACCATTGTTATGTTTGGAGGAAAAAGGGGGTAGCTTGCAAGCCGAAGAATACCATCCCAACCGTGAAGCACGGGGGTGGCAGCATCATGCTTTGGGGGTGTTTTGCTGCAGGAGGGACTGGTGCACTTCACAAAATAGATGGCATCATGAGGAAGGAAAAGTATGTGGATATATTGAAGCAACATGTCAAGACATCAGTGAGAAAGTTAAAGCTGGGTCGCAAATTGGTCTTTCAAATGGACAATGACCCCAATCATACTTCCAAAGTTGTGGCAAAATGGCTTAAGGACAACAAAGTCAAGGTATTGGAGTGGCCATCACAAAGCCCTGACCTCAATCCTATAGAACATTTGTGGGCAGAACTGAAAAAGCGTGTGCGAGCAAGGAGGCCTACAAACCTGACTCAGTTACACCAACTCTGTCAGGAGGAATGGGCCAAAATTCACCCAATTTATTGTGGGAAGCTTGTGGAAGGCTACCCGAAACGTTTGACCCAAGTTAAACAATTTAAAGGCAATGCTACCAAATACTAATTGAGTGCATGTAAACCTCTGACCCACTGGGAATGTGGTGAAAGAAATAAAAGCTGAAATAAATTACTACTATTATTCTGACATTTCACGTTCTTAAAATAAAGTGGTGATCCTAACTGACCTAAGACAGGGAATTTTTACTAGGATTAAATGTCAGGAATTGTGAAAAACTGAGTTTCAATGTATTTGGCTAAGGTGTATGTAAACTTCCGACTTCAACTGTATCTGTATTTTATAAAACTTGCTGTACCGTACTTTGACACAAATGTACCACCTTTTTGAACTTGCTAGTACTGAGACATTTACATTGCTCTGTTTGTCTTTGTGTTTGTAGCTGGCTCCTATTCTGGCAAAGACCTCTCCCACGTTCAACGTTTTCCTGTACGCCCTGGGCAATGAGAACTACAGAGGAGGCATCTGGCAATTCCTCACTGGGGAAAAGATTGAAGTGCCTAAAATTGAAAACAAGTCCAAATGAACTAAGCATGCGATAATCACACACACACAAACTATCCTTGTGGTTTTCTGACAGTTCATGTCAATGGACTTGGACTTCTCTTTATTGTGTTTGTATGTTTGTGTGTGTCTGCATGTGTGTGTGTGTGTGCATGTGTGTAAGTTACATTTTAGTCAGGGGTTAACGTGGAGTGGAGTGATGTGTTTGTTGTTACATTGGGATGTATTTTATGTTCACACTCTAGTTTAGGATGGGCTGTTTGTAGTAGACATGCTATACCCACGGCTCCTTTGTTGTCCAATGTTGTGAAAATGTTAAGCTTTAAATGATAAGCAGTTGTTACAGTTATTACATTTCAAGCCTATTGTCAGACTGAGGCAAAAAATATATTATTAGAAATTAGATATTAATATTTGATATTATTAGATAAATGATGAATTCCTCTCCAGCTAAAATAGCCTAGAACATATTTCATCTCCATGGACTGAAATAGATCATTTGGTAACACTTTACTTAAGTCTGCAGGTAGAATGACTCATTCCCGTCCAGCTTAAATAGCCTAGAACGTATTTCCTCTCCATGGAATAAAATAGATTGGTGTAATGCTTCATCACTTGTTATGAGCATGTACAAGCCTTTATGATGTCTTATTATAAGACTTATAATACATTATGTCGCTGTTATTTAGTATTATGAGATGGTAATAAGACATAATCAGTGCTTGACTTTCTATAAGAGTTGAAGGAACTCAAGCAGTAAAACATTTGAGGTGCCGGTACTCAACTCCGGTGAGCTCCGGCCCAAGTCAAGCACTGATTATAATGGGTCATACTGTACATGCGGATAACAACTCTTGCTCTAACAATACATGATAACCACATCAAAATGCATCATACTTGCTGGCTTTAAGCATATTGTTACCAATCTTTTTATTAATCAAACATGATACTACATTGCATTCCTTTGAAGCTGGATAATTTAATGGAAAGATTAGAAATTGCCAGATAGAAATCCCTTATTAGCTCTAGTCCCAATATAAGCTATATAATGGTCATCCATAGATTGGGCATTCCAATCTGGCTTTGTAGGCTTTAATCCTACAAACAATGGTGTTTTTCATGAAAACACATCCCACCAGCCAGCCGATATTATTATAGGAAAGAAAGAGATGTATTGTACGTGCTCTTCTCACCTCCAGGCTTAGCTTCAAAGCCAGAAATAAAAAATGGTCTACTTTTTCACGTAAAGTCTTTGTTTTGTTATCACATCATTCATTTTAGAAAGTAAACTACTAAAATAGAAATACAGATTTTAATTGTTGATACGTTATAACTGGTTGCACAAGTTATAACTGGTCAGTGAAAGTAAGCAATCACCTTGATTATGATATGCCAAATGTGGCATTAGACAATCACACATGGCATTGATTAAGGTTATGTTACTGAGATGATGTTCCTTGACATTAATTGATTTTAATGAAAGAGCAAAAGGTAGTGTTTGAGACCTATTAATTCCACCCAACTCCTAGATTTGTACTGTATGTATGATTCAGTTTATGTGGAGAGTACAGTATAGCAACCAGCATCGGTTAACATTATTACCTCAATATTGTAGTAAAATGGCACAGTAGTTTTCAGTGTTACTCAGGTGTCATTGTAAGAACATGTTGGGTCCATAGTTCTAAGTAACATAAAATAACAAAACTGATTTATCATATAATCAATATACCGTTACTGATGGTTGATGCTCGGAAAAGTAAGAATGCACACAATACTTTCATAAGAGAGATCAAATAGTATGGGAGATCAGATAGCTACAATAAAGAATAACAATGACGAGGTAATAATATATAAGTTGATTCCATTGATACAGTGGTAACACTTTACTTAAAGCCTACTTTATAACATACTATAAGCATGTATGAGCCTTTCTAATGTCTTATAATATGATCTCTTTATCAGCCTTTCAACTGATTCAAAATGGGTGTTTTCTAGTCAAGATTATTATGTGATGATAACAAGACATTATAAGGGATCATACATGTTAATGACAAATCTTACAATTAAGTGATAATGCCTGAGAAGCTGGTGTTTGGAGGATATATTGGCACGGGTGTTGTTAGGCCCGAGATGAAGTCGTGCCAATATATCCTCCAAACACTGGCTTAGAGGGCCTTATCACTTTAATACAACGGGTTTCCAACATATTCAAATAATAATTAACATATTTTATATAAAAACATATTTCATCCTTCCACGAGATATATTCCCGATACAAGTCTAGGGTTGTTACCCAAGCTGCCTGGTCGTTCATTATATCAGTTAGGTTGCTAGAGATGTGACCCAGTCGTGAAGTGTTTTTGTTCTATATCTATGAACGTTCGCTCTAAATGTATCGTTACCATGCTGGCTGGCAAAGTTCTAATGCCTTGCTTGCTAGCGGCTCTTGCTAGTGACATTTATTTTGATAGGCCTACATCCATAACAATGGGCTAATGATGTGCGATTTCACCTGGCATAGACATTATCCAGAGCGACTTACAGTAGAGTGCATACATTTTTTTCATGCTGGTCCCCCGTGGGAATCGAACCCACAACCTGACGTTGCAAGCGCCATGCCCTTCCAACTGAGCCACACAGGACCTATGAAAATGTGCTCTCTCATCAGGACACTGTTCAGAGGAGCTATCCAACTACACAGCTAACATAATTTCTTCAAACTGAATCTGGAAAGACCGCAAACTAGCTGCATTTCGTTCATTTTAACTGTTTTTCTATTGACATTTCTTTGTATACTGTATATCCATAAACATTATGCTGATTCATGATTTTGACTGGCTGTGAAAAGCTGTCTGTCTCGTCCTGACGCGTTAATCCTCAATGGGACAGTGGAGATTGAATTTCAATATTGAAACGATGTTGTAAAGGTCGGAGAGACAAACAGCAATGTTTATATAAATCTCCACTGATGAAAACCAAATGCTAGTCTAAAAGAAAGGGGAAATAATGTCTAGATGCTTTTCTACAGAGATCAAGTTTATAAATTCCCTGGTTGGGCTGATGAGACAGTGGATTGCACAGTGACATGGAACAGGAAATAGGCATTTCAACCTCATAGCCGGTGATAACTTCTGGAATAGACACCGGCTGGAATGTGGTTTTAACCAATCAGTATCCAGCATTAGACCCACCTGTTGTATAATGAATGATAACTGATTCAGGAGAAACTAAGATGATCTGTTTTGCAATTGTAAAAATGTGGGGTGTTATAATATACAGTGGGGAAAAAAAGTATTTAGTCAGCCACCAATTGTGCAAGTTCTCCCACTTAAAAAGATGAGAGAGGCCTGTAATTTTCATCGTAGGTACACGTCAACTATGACAGACAAAATGAGAAAAAAAATTCCTGAAAATCACATTGTAGGATTTTTTATGAATTTATTTGCAAATTATGGTGGAAAATAAGTATTTGGTCAATAACAAAAGTTTCTCAATACTTTGTTATATACCCTTTGTTGGCAATGACACAGGTCAAACGTTTTCTGTAAGTCTTCACAAGGTTTTCACACACTGTTGCTGGTATTTTGGCCCATTCCTCCATGCAGATCTCCTCTAGAGCAGTGATGTTTTGGGGCTGTCGCTGGGCAACACAGACTTTCAACTCCCTCCAAAGATTTTCTATGGGGTTGAGATCTGGAGACTGGCTAGGCCACTCCAGGACCTTGAAATGCTTCTTACGAAGCCACTCCTTCATTTTTACATTTACATTTTAGTCATTTAGCAGACGCTCTTATCCAGAGCGACTTACAGTTAGTGATTACATATTTTTTTTATACTGGCCCCCCGTGGGAATCGAACCCACAACCCTTGCTCTATCAACTGAGCTACATCCCTGCCGGCCATTCCCTCCCCTACCCTAGACGACGCTGGGCCAATTGTGCGCCGCCCATTAGTCTCCCGGTCGCGGCCGGCTGCGACAGAGCCTGGATTCGAACCAGGATCTCTAGTGGCACAGTTAGCACTGCGATGCAGTGCCTTAGACCACTGCGCCACTCAGGAGTTGTGGTGAAACCAAAATATAACTTCGTTGCCCGGGCGGTGTGTTTGGGATCATTGTCATGCTGAAAGACCCAGCCACGTTTCATCTTCAATGCCCTTGCTGATGGAAGGAGGTTTTCACTCAAAATCTCACGATACATGGCCCCATTCATTCTTTCCTTTACACGGATCAGTCGTCCTGGTCCCTTTGCAGAAAAACAGCCCCAAACCATGATGTTTCCAACCCCATGCTTCACAGTAGGTATGGTGTTCTTTGGATGCAACTCAGCATTCTTTGTCCTCCAAACATGACGAGTTGAGTTTTTACCAAAAAGTTATATTTTGGTTTCATCTGACCATATGACATTCTCCCAATCCTCTTCTGGATCATCCAAATGCACTTCAGACGGGCCTGGACATGTACTGGCTTAAGCAGGGGGAGACGTCTCGCACTGCAGGATTTGAGTCCCTGGCGGCGTAGTGTGTTACTGATGGTTGGCTTTGTTACTTTGGTCCCAGCTCTCTGCAGGTCATTCACTAGGTCCCCCCGTGTGGTTCTGGGATTTTTGCTCACCGTTCTTGTGATCATTTTGACCCCACGGGGTGAGATCTTGCGTGGAGCCCCAGATCGAGGGAGATTATCAGTGGTCTTGTACGTCTTCCATTTCCTAATAATTGCTCCCACAGTTGATTTCTTCAAACCAAGCTGCTTACCTATTGCAGATTCAGTCTTCCCAGCCTGGTGCAGGTCTACAATTTTGTTTTTGGTGTCCTTTGACAGCTCTTTGGTCTTGGCCATTGTGAAGTTTGGAGTGTGACTGTTTGAGGTTGTGGACAGGTGTCTTTTATACTGATAACAAGTTCAAACAGGTGCCATTAATACAGGTAACAAGTGGAGGACAGAGGAGCCTCTTAAAGAAGAAGTTACAGGTCTGTGAGAGCCAGAAATCTTGCTTGTTTGTAGGTGACCAAATACTTATTTTCCACCATAATTTGCAAATAAATTCATTAAAAATCCTACAATGTGATTTTCTGGAAAAATTTTCCTCAATTTGTCTGTCATAGTTGACGTGTACCTATGATGAAAATTACAGGCCTCTCTCATCTTTTTAAGTGGGAGAACTTGCACAATTGGTGGCTGACTAAATACTTTTTTTCCCCACTGTAAATAATAATAATATTAACAATAATATAAATAATATATAAATAACTTATAATTATGGTATCTGGAGTCTTGTTCACCAGTTCTGTGTCCAGGAGCCTCATTTATCAACCGTGCATACATTTCTACCTAAATTTTGGCATAGGCGGAGATTCTAAGATTTGCATGCTCAACAAATTATTGGGATATGGAGATATATATTTACAACATTTTGATAGAAATCTAAGTAATAATAATATGCCATTTAGCAGACGCTTTTATCCAAAGCGACTTACAGTCATGTGCGCATACATTTTTAGGTATGGGTGGTCCCGGGGATCGAACCCACTACCCTGGCGTTACAAGCTCCATGCTCTACCAAATGAGCTACAGAGGACCGCAAACAGTCACAAACAGAAGAGGTGTTGTGCGAATACAGAATGCAACTTGCAAATAAAAACCAGTCTGCAGATATGCCCATGTAGTTTCATAAACATATTTCATGATCCAAAAGCAAATGAGTCATCATTAACAAAAACAAATGATGATTGACAAATAAATGCAAGACTGGTTTTGATAGTTTTTTGCTCATTAACACTGCATATTTTACAAATATATTTATTGCTTTGCAAACACAACAGCGGTCAAATATGTTTTTGTGAATGTGACAACATTTGTGACTACACAGATTACATTTATGACCTGCATTTTACATACTTCTGACTTACATTACATTTTTGAGTTGCCTAAGATTTGTGAGTTGCTACACATATTTGTGAGCTTCTCCACATATTTGTGAGTGGCCTCACATATTTGTGAGTTTCGTTTTACAGATCAGTTTGTGCAGATTAATATTTCACACTTAGTCTACACCTGTTGTTTATGAAGCATGTGACAAATACAATTTGGTTGGAATGCACTTTCTTTTGAGAAAGCTACCACTAAGAGTGATGTTTATAAGTGTAAATGATGCTGCCTTGTTTGACTCGCAGTTGATAGTTTGTTCATAGTTGGAGCATCTACAGTATCACCTAAGTACTTGCATAAATACATTAGTTTGATAAGTAGTATGATTTATGTTTATACATTTTTAAATTGTCCATTATTCTTTGGTTTATTATTCATTCACAGAGTTTACAGGACAGGTCAGGACTTTTTTTTAAACAATAAACATGTTTCCCTTCCTACGATCGGCTCAGCGGCTGTCACTAGTTACCACAGCCACAAAGTAGAAATTGGCTATATTGTAAAACATAATGAAAACAAAAATTTGCTTAAGGTTAGGCATAATGTTAGCAGTGTGGTTAGGGTGAAGAAAAACGTAGAGCACAGAGTTGAAAACAACTGACGGGTACTGACCATAACTACTGGCCACATCTACTGACCACAACCACACAACTACTGACCACAACTACCTCTTCAGCGAGCACCTCACTGAAGAGGTAGTTATAATATGTACGTCATATTAAAATGTCAAATATACCTCTAAGCAACCTGTCACTCATCACTTAATAGGATGATGTGGTTTGCATGTCTTCAGATGAAGAAATGCAAGTGACAACAAGTGAGGGTAGGTACTATTTTTCAAGTGTTCATTCAAAATCAGTAATCTAAATTATTACATTTACAATTGGTGAGCATATTGTCCTTCATGTAGACTCCTTCAGCGTCGGGAAACTATTGGCGGATGCGGGGGCCGAAACATGAAAGTATCACCACCTGGTTCCTCCTGCCCAGGAACCCCCAGGATCCACCAACCCCTACCATGACTTCATGGCCAGGCACAACACCAACACCATCATTAAGTTTGTCGACGACACAACAGGATTCAGACCCCCCTTGACTGAATCGGGAGACGTGTCTCTTTACCGCTTCAGCTTTTGGTGGCCTTTCAAACCGTGCATTCAGGTTCTCAGGGATGGACATCTGCTGGAGCTCATCGGCATGAGCACCAGGGTCAATGAGCACCACAACTACTGACCACAATTACTTACCACAACCACACAACTAATGTCCACACAAATGATGACCACAGCTACTGAACACAACAACACAATTAGAGACCATAACTACTGACTACAACTACTAAACCACAACTACCTACCACAAAACAACCTACCACTACTGACCACAACTACTGAACACAACTTCTATGAACAACCACACAAATACTGCCCACAACTACTGATCACACAGCTACTGAACCACAAAACTAATGACGCATACAAAGCTCTCCCTCGCCCTCCATTTGGCAAATCTGACCATAACTCTATCCTCATTATTCCTGCTTACAAGCAAAAACTAAAGCAGGAAGCACCAATGACTCTGTCAATAAAGAATGGGTCAGATGACGCAGATGCTAAGCGACAGGACTGTTTTGCTAGCACAGACTGGAATATGTTCCGGGATTCTTCCGATGGCATTGAGGAGTACACCACATCAGTCACTGGCTTCATCAATAAGTGCATCGATGACGTCGTACCCATAGTGACCGTACGTACATACCCCAACCAGAAGCCATGGATTACAGGCAACATCCGCACTGAGCTAAAGGGTAGAGCTGCCGCTTTCAAGGAGAGGGACCCTCTGACGAATCATCAAACAGGCAAAGCGTCAATACAGGACTAAGAATCGTACTACACCGGCTCTGATGCTCGTTGGATGTGTCAGGGCTTGCAAACTATTACAGACTACAAAGGGAAGCACAGCCGCGAGCTGCCCAGTGACACAAGCCTACCAGACGAAGTAAATTACTTGTATGCTCTCCTGTACTCCCTGTACACCAATACCATCATTAAATTTGTCAACGACACAACAGGATTCAGACCCCCCTTGACTGAATTCAGAGACGTGTCTCTCAACCGCTTCAGCTTTTGGTGGCCTTTCAAACCGTGCATTCAGGTTCTCAGGGATGGACATCTGCTGAGAACCTGAATGAACCTGAATTTAAGCAAATTAATTACTTAAATATCATACAATGTGATTTTCTGGATTTTTGTTTTAGATTCCGTCTCTCACAGTTGAAGTGTAACTATGATAAAAATTACAGACCTCTACATGCTTTGTAAGTAGGAAAACCTGCAAAATCGGCAGTGTATCAAATACTTGTTCTCCCCACTGTATATATATATATATTTTAGGAAGTCAGTGGAGTCTCAACTTACTATTGAGAGTAAGAATTGTAGATGTTATGTCTGTCACTCAATTAGCAATGTCAGCTAACAATTTTTGATTGGTAGTTAGTCTAGCCAGCTATCATGAACGAATACCAACTGGGAATGCTGGGTACTTGCCCAGGGGCCCTGACCTCCAGGGGGCCCAGTGAATAATCTGTCAATGTGCCCTTGAGCAAGGCACAACCCTAATTGCTCCTGAATGTCACTCTGGATTAGAGCGTCCACTAAATGACTAAAATTTTAAATCTCGCTAAGGGCCCCCAAAAGGCTAGAGATGTCGCTGTGTGTAATTCATAAAGAACTTAGCTATTGAAATGCAAGCAACAGATGATGAGACCAGTTACAGAAAGTATTACAATACCAAAACATACAAAAAATAACATAATATTTCACTCAAGTCAACCTGACCAACATGATTGTAATACAGTCATCAGTACCATTCATATTAACCTACTGGACCTCCTTAGCACAAACAAGAATATGAAACAAAGACTTTTCACTTTATTTTAAATAATGATGTAATGGTGAATGAATCACACATTGTTAAATGTGGTAGCTGCAAGCTGTCTGTGTTTACATCCCTCTCAGTCCAGTCACCAAAGACGGCTATAGTAGAGGGTGAGAGGTTACAAGAGAAAAGGGTGGGGGGACTAGGTGGAGGTTCAGAACTCATGGAGAGTTACCCTCCTGTATCTTATCAACCAGTTAGTTATTAGATTAGGGTTGGAGAAAACCTACAAGACGTTAACTCTCCCGGAGAGCCCTGTATCAGATCAAGCTGGATCTTGCGTCGAGTCTATTGATTCCATCTTGATCTGTTCAATCTCATCGTGGTACTCCAGCACTCGGGGGCCTGATTAGTGTCACACTTTTTCCCCAGCCCCAGCTGACACACCTGATAAAACTAATTTAATTCTGAGGACTAGTCCTCTAGAGAATCACCTGAAAAACATAAATAGTGTTACAATTACTTTGTTTGCAAACTGTAGCAACACTGAAACCAAGCAATGCTCTGATATCTAACCTACATGCTTGTGGTTGGCAAAGAAAGCAAACAGGTACACATAACAAACATTAATTGAAGTATAGTCAATGGGTTCCCAGAGTTGGATCATGTTTACATATGGTAGCCAGGGAGAGGTCAGGTGGGGAACGTGATTAGTCTAGATATAACTGTGTTTCTTAATCCTGGTCCTGGGGACCCAAAGGGGTGCACATTTTAGATTTTGCCCTAGCCCTACACAGCCGATTCAAATGATCAACATATCATCAAGTGTTGGTGATTTGAATCAGGTGTGTAGTGCTAATGCAAAACAGTATATCTTCCTCCACTGTCCCTGTCCCACACTGGGCTCGAACCACTGATCCTCTGCTCGCAAAAACACACGTGACCATCCACCTTGACAATGTACCAACGGTGTGAGCCACCCAAAAGGTACCAATTGGATGGCTCCATCTGCAACATTTCAAGCTAGCTGTGGAGTGAGATTACTGCACGTTCTTAATTCTGTTATACGTTTGTGCATGATCATGTATTAGTGTACCGTTGAAGTCGGAAGTTTACATACACCGCCTGATCACCAACAACGATGAGACAGTCTATAGGGAGGAGGTCAGAGACCTGGCCGTGTGGTGCCAGGATAACAACCTCTCCCTCAACGTGATCAAGATAAAGGAGATGATTGTGGACTACAGGAAAAGGAGGACCGAGTACGCCTAATCGAATGGGCTGTAGTGGAGCAGGTTGAGAGCTTCAAGTTCCTTGGTGTCCACATCACCAACAAACTATCATGGTCAAAACACACCAAGACAGTAGTGAAGAGGGCACGACAAAGCCTATTCCCCCTCAGGAGATTGAAAAGATTTGGCATGGGTCCTCAGATCCTTAAAAAGTTATACAGCTGTACTATCGAGAGCATCCTGACTGGTTGCATCACGACCGCAAGGAACTACAGAGGGTAGTGCACACGGCCCAATTCATCACTGGGGCCAACAGCTTCTACCCCCAAGCCATAAGACTCCTGAACAGCTCAAATTTGATTTGATTTGATACAGAAGATATCCCTATTTGGCAAGAACAGCTCAAAATAGCAAAGAGAACAACAGTCCATCAATACTTTAAGACATGAAGGTCAGTCAATCCGGAACATTTCAAGAACTTCAAGAACTTTCAAGTTCAAGTGCAGTCGCAAAAACCATCAAGCGCTATGATGAAACTGGCTCTCATAAGGACCGCCACAGGAAAGGAAGACCCAGAGTTACCTCTGCTGCAGTGGATAAGTTCATTAGAGTTAACTACACCTCAGATTGCATCCCAAATAAATGCTTCGCAGTGTTCAAGTAACAGACACATCTCAACATCAACTGTTCAGAGGAGACTGCGTAAATCAGGCATTCATGTTCGAATTGCTGCAAAGAAACCACTACTGAAGGACACCAATAATAAGAAGAGACTTGCTTGGGCCAAGAAACAACAGCAATGGACATTAGACCAGTGGAAATCTGTCCTTTGGTCTGATGAGTCCAATTTTGAGATTTCTGGTTCCAACCGCCGTGTCTTTGTGAGACGCAGAGTAGGTACACGGATGATTGATCTCCGCATGTGTGGTTCCCACCTTGAAGCATGGAGGAGGAGGTGTGATGGAGTGGGTGTGCTTTGCTGGTGACACTGTTGGTGATTTATTTAGAATTCAAGGAATACTTAACCAGCATGGCTACCACAGCATTCTGCAGCGATACGTCATCCTATCTGGTTTGCGCTTAGCGGGACTATTATTTGTTTTTCAACAGGAAAATGACCCAAAACACTCCTCCAAGAAGGAGAGTGATGGAGTGCTGCATCAGATGACATGGCCTCCACAATCACCCGACCTCAACCCAATTGAGATGGTTTGGGATGAGTTGGACCGCAGAGTTAAGGAAAAGCAGCCAACAAGTGCTCAACATACAGTGAGGGAAAAAAGTATTTGATCCCCTGCTGATTTTGTATGTTTGCCCACTGACAAAGACATGATCAGTCTATAATTTTAATGGTAGGTTTATTTGAACAGTGAGAGACAGAATAACAACAAAAAAATCCAGAAAAATGCATATCAAGAATTTTGTGAATTGATTTGCATTTTAATGAGGGAAATAAGTATTTGACCCCTATGCAAAACATGACTTAGTACTTGGTGGCAAAACCCTTGTTGGCAATCACAGATGTCAAACGTTTCTTGTAGTTGGCCACCAGGTTTGCACACATCTCAGGAGGGATCTTGTCCCATTCCTCTTTGCAGATCTTCTCCAAGTCATTAACGTTCCGAGCCTGACGTTTGGCAACTCAAACCTTCAGCTCCCTCCACAGATTTTCTATGGGATTAAGGTCTGAAGACTGGCTAGGTCACTCCAGGACCTTAATGTGCTTCTTCTTGAGCCACTCCTTTGTTGCCTTGGCCGTGTGTTTTGGGTCATTGTCATGCTGGAATACCCATCCACGACCCATTTTCAATGCCCTGGCTGAGGGAAGGAGGTTCTCACCCAAGATTTGACGGTACATGTCCCCGTCCATCGTCCTTTTGATGCGGTGAAGTTGTCCTGTCCCCTTAGCAGAAAAACACCCCCAAAGTATAATGTTTCCACCTCCATGTTTGACGGTGGGGATGGTGTTCTTGGGGTCATAGGCAGCAACCACCTCCTCCAAACACGGCGAGTTGAGTTGATGCCAAAGAGCTCGATTTTGGTCTCATCTGACCACAACACTTTCACCCAGTTCTCCTCTGAATCATTCAGATGTTCATTGGCAAACTTCAGATGGCCCTGTATATGTGCTTTCTTGAGCAGGGGGACCTTGCAGGCGCTGCAGGATTTCAGTCCTTCATGGCGTAGTGTGTTACCAATTGTTTTCTTGGTGACTATGGTCCCAGCTGCCTTGAGATCATTGACTAGATCCTCCCGTGTAGTTCTGGGCTGATTCCTCACCGTTCTCATGATCATTGAAACTCCACGAGGTGAGAACTTGCATGGAGCCCCAGGCCGAGGGAGATTGACAGTTCTTTTGTGTTTCTTCCATTTGTGAATAATCTCACCAACTGTTGTCACCTTCTCACCAAGCTGCTTGGCGATGGTCTTGTAGCCCATTCCAGCCTTGTGTAGGTCTACAATCTTGTCCCTGACATCCTTGGAGAGCTCTTTGGTATTGGCCATGGTGGAAACTTTGGAATCTGATTGATTGATTGCTTCTGTGGACAGGTGTTTTTTTTATAAAGGTAACAAACTGAGATTAGGAGCACTCCCTTTAAGAGTGTGCTCCTAATCTCAGCTCGTTACCTGTATAAAAGACACCTGGGAACCAGAAATCTTTCTAATTGAGAGGGGGTCAAATATTTTTTCCCTCATTAAAATGCAAACAATTTATAACATTTTTGACATGCGTTTTTCTGGATTTTTTTGTTGTTATTCTGTCTCTCACTGTTCAAATAAACCTACCATTAAAATTATAGACTGATCATTTCTTTGTCAGTGGGCAAACGTACCAAATCAGCAGGGGATCAAATACTTTTTCCCTCACTGTATGTGGGAACTCCTTCAAGACTGTTGGAAAAGCATTCCAGATGACTACCTCATGAAGCTGGTTGAGAGAATGCCAAACGTGTGCAAAGCTGTCATCAAGGCAAAGGGTGTCTTCTTTGAAGAATCTAAAATCTAAAATATATTTTGATTTGTTTAATACTTTTTTGGTTACTACATGATTCCAAATGTGTTATTTCATAGGTTTGATGTCTTCAATATTATTCTCCAATATTAAAAAATTGTAAAAATAAAGAAAAACCCTTTAATGAGTAGGTGTGTCCAAACTTTTGACTGGTACAGTATGTGTTTGCGAACAGTAACATTTGATTAGAATTGATTTACTGTTGCTAACTCGGACAAGTTTTGCATTTGATCGTCCCACGAATAAGGAGAAACTCATAGTAATAACCCTAAGGGAACTCCCAAAAGAGGTACTCAGTAACCTTTGGAGACAACCATCACTTATATCACATAGGATCAGACAAAAGGGCCTTTAATATGCCTTTGAAGGTTATATTCACAACACAACAAGCAGGAGGACTAGGATAGACGCAAAAGCCTACCGTTCCCAGTGTAAGAGGGAGAAGTGGATGAAATAAAGGAGAAACATTGTTCCAGCACTGCAGGTAGGTATCCCAATCATTTAAAAATCAAACACATACTACATTGTGTACAATATCAGCTGTAGCTAGCGGTTATGCTAACATAAACAACCAATGCCCGTGCCCCAACAAACATACCGTGCTATGCTAGCTCCACAGGTTACTGCTCGCATGTTGTCGGGCTGATTCACACCCTGGACCTCTGGAGAGCCCAAGATGAATTGTCCACTACAAGCTTGCCACAAGAGTGGCATAAGCCAAGAGGCAAGAAGATTGATATCAAGCCAATTACAGCGGTCGTGGAGGCAAAGGCAAAAGTGAGTCCAAAGAGAAGACCAGTCTACTGCAGTTACGACTTTGACAGGTGAGCTACACGTGAATGCGTCGTTTACATCTAATGTATGTAATAACCAATTCAACCACAAGAGGGTAATATAAAATTTCTTTATTTTTTTTATTTCACCTTTATTTAACCAGGTAAACCAGTTGAGAACAGGTTCTCATTTACAACTGTGACCTGGCCAAGATAAAGCAAAGCAGTGCAATAAAAACAACACAGAGTTACATATGGGGTAAAAAAACATAAAGTCAAAAATACAACAGAAAATATATATACAGTGTGTGCAAATGTAGCAAGTTATGGAGGTAAGGCAATAAATAGGCTATAGTGCAGAATAATTACAATAGTATTAACACTGGAGATTATGTGCAAATAGAGATACTGGGGTGCAAAAGAGCAAAATAAATAACAATATAGGGATGAGGTAGTTGGGTGGGCTAATTTCAGATGGGCTGTGTACAGGTGCAGTGATCGGTAAGGTGCTCTGACAACTGATGCTTAAAGTTATTGAGGGAGATAAGAGTCTCCAGCTTCAGAGATTTTTGCAATTCGTTCCAGTCATTGGCAGCAGAGAACTGGAAGGAATGGCGGCCAAAGGAGGTGTTGGCTTTGGGAATGACCAGTGAGATATACCTGCTGGAGCGCAGACTATGGGTGGGTGCTGCTATGGTGACCAATGAGCTAAGATAAGGCGGGGATTTGCCTAGCAGTGATTTATAGATGGCCTGGAGCCAGTGGGTTTGACGACGAACATGTAGTGAGGACCAGCCAACAAGAGCGTACAGGTCACAGTGGTGGGTAGTGTATGGGGCTTTGGAGACAAAACGGATGGCACTGTGATAGACTACATCCAATTTGCTGAGTAGAGTGTTGGAGGCTATTTTGTAAATGACATCGCCGAAGTCAAGGATCAGTAGGATAGTCAGTTTTACGAGGGCATGTTTGGCAGCCTGAGTGAAGAAGGCTTTGTTACGAAATAGGAAGCCGATTCTAGATTTAACTTTGGATTGGAGATTCTTTATGTGAGTCTGGAAGTTGAGTTTACAGTCTAACCAGACACCTAGGTATTTGTAGTTGTCCACATACTCTAGGTCAGACCCGTCGAGAGTGGTGATTCTAGTCGGGTGGGCGGGTGCCAGCAGCGTTCGATTGAAGAGCATGCATTTAGTTTTACTAGTGTTTAAGAGCAGTTGGAGGCTACTGAAGGATTGTTGTATGGCATTGAAGCTCGTTTGGAGGTTTGTTAACACAGTGTCCAATGAAGGGCCAGATGTATACAAAATGGTGTCGTCTGCGTAGAGGTGGATCTGAGAGTCACCAGCAGCAAGAGCGACATCATTGATATACACGGAAAAAAGTGTTGGCCCAAGAATTGAACCCTGTGGCACCCCCATAGAGACTGCCATAGGTCCAGACAACAGGCCCTCCGATTTGACACACTGAACTCTATCTGAGAAGTAGTTGGTGAACCAGGCGAGGCAGTCATTTGAGAAACCAAGGCTATTTAGTCTGCCAATAAGAAGGCGGTGGTTGACAGAGTCTAAAGCCTTTGCCAAGCCGATTAAGACGGCTGTTCAGTACTGTCTATTATCAATCGCGGTTATAATATTGTTTATGACCTTGAGCGTGGCTGAAGTGCACCCGTGACCAGCTCGGAAACCGGATTGCATAGCGGAGAAGGTACGGTGGTATTCAAAATGGTCGGTGATCTGTTGTTAACTTGGCTTTCAAATACTTTCAAAAGGCAGGGCAGGATGGATATAGGTCTGTAGCAGTTTGGATCTAGAGTGTCACCCCCTTTGAAGAGGGGGATGACCGCGGCAGCTTTCCAATCTCTGGGGATCTCAGACGTTATGAAAGAGAGGTTGAACAGACTAGTAATAGGGGTTGCGACAATTTCGGCGGCTAGTTTTAGAAAGAAAGGGTCCAGATTGTCTAGCCCAGCTGATTTGTAGGGGTCCAGATTTTGCAGCGCTTTCAAAACATCAACTGTCTGAATTTGTGTGAAGGAGAAGCGGGGGGGGGGGGGGGGGGGCATGGGCAAGTTGCAGCAGAGGGTGCAGAGTTGGTGGCCGGGTTAGTGGTAGCCAGATGGAAAGCATGGCCAGCTGTAGCAAAATGCTTGTTGAAATTCTTGATTATTGTAGATTTATCGGTGGTGATAGTGTTTCCTAGCCTCAGTGCAGTGGGCAGCTGGGAGGAAGTGCTCTTATTCTCCATGGACTTTACAGTGTCCCAAAACTTTTTGGAGTTAGTGCTACAGGCTGCAAATTTCTGTTTGAAAAAGTGAGCCTTTGCTTTCCTGACTGCTTGTGTATATTGGTTCCTAACTTCCCTGAAAAGTTACATATCGCGGGGGCTATTTGATGCTAATGCTGTACGCCACAGGATGTTTTTGTGCTGGTCAAGGGCAGTCAAGTCTGAGGAGAACCAGGGGCTATATCGGTTCTTAGTTCTGTATTTTTTGAATGGGGCATGTTATTTAAGATTGAGAGGAAATTACTTTTAAGGAACAACCAGGCATCCTCTACTGACGGAATGAGATCTATATCCATCCAGGATACCTGGGCCAGGTCAATTAGGAAGGCATGCTCGCTAAAGTGTTTTAGGGAGCGTTTGACAGTGATGAGGGGTGGTCGTTTGACCGCGGACCCGTTACGGACGCAGGCAATAAGGCAGTGATCGCTGAGATCCTGGTTGAAGACAGCTGAGGTGTATTTAGAGGGTATGTTAGTCAGGATGATATCTATGAGGGTACCCATGTTTACGGATTTAGGGTTGTACCTGGTAGGTTCGTTGATAATTTGCGTGAGGTTGAGGGCATCTAGCTTGGATTGTAGGATGGCTGGGGTATTAAGCATATCCCAATTTAGGTCACCAAGCAGTACAAACTCTGAGGATAAATGGGGGGCAATCAATTCACATATGGTGTCCAGGGCACAGCTGGGGGCTGAGGGGGGTCTGTAGCAAGCGGCAACAGTGAGAGACTTATTTCTGGAAAGGTGGATTTTTAGAAGTAGAAGCTCAAACTGTTTGGGCACAGACCTGGATAGTATGATAGAGCTCTGCAGGCTATCTCTACAGTAGATTGCAACTCCACCCCCTTTGGCAGTTCTATCTAGACGGAAAATGTTATAGTTGGGGATGGAAATGTCAGAATTTTTGGTGGCCTTCCTGAGCCAGGATTCAGACACTGCTAGAACATCAGGGTTGGCAGAGTGTGCTAACGCAGTGAATAACTCAAACTTAGGAAGTAGACTTCTGATATTTATGTGCAAGAAACCAAGACTTTTGCGATTACAGAAGTCATCAAATGATAGCGCCTGGGGAGTAGGAGTGATACTAAGGGCTGCAGGGCCTGGGTTAGCCTCTACATCACCAGAGGAACAGAGGAGGACTAGAATAAGGATACGGCTAAAGGCTTTAAGAACTGGTCTTCTAGTGCGTTGGGTACATAGAATAAAGGGGGCAGATTTCCGGGTGTTATAGAAAAGATTCAGGGCATTATGTACAGACAAGGATATGGAAGGATATGAGTAAAGTGGAGGTAAACCTAAGCGTTGGGTAACAATGAAAGAGATAGCATCGCTGGAGGCATCAATTGAGTCGGTCTCCGCGTGTATAGGGGGAGGGGCAAAGGAGCTATCTAAGGCAGGTTTAGCTAGGCTGGGGGGGTCTACAGTGATATAGTAAAATTAGAAATAACCAAAACAACAATAAACTAACCATGTTTGGGCTGAGGCTAAACATAAACAGGATGTAGTACCGTAAAAAGGAACAGTCCAGCAGACATCAGCTGTATAGCTGAGTTATCATAAGGTCCGGTGGTAAACTAGTGAGTAAGAGGCCACGGCTAGCGTGTGCTAGCGGGCCGGGGCTAGCAGATGGATGGAATCTTCGTGGTTAACGTCGTAACCACATCAGACGATTTCGTCGGCAGACCAGTCGTGTAGGATCGGCGGGGCTCCGTGTCAACACTAGGTGGTCCCGTCCGGTTGACAGAGAGGTAGATAGCCGGGAGATGGGCCTAGCTCAGGATGATTAGCCAGACCACAGCGTCCGTTTTGTTGTTGCTAGCTGATAGCGATGAATCCGGAGTTAAAGGTCCAGTGATTCAGTGATTCCGGCGGAAAATCTGATATGTTCTGGGTCGATAATGCGCTGTGCAGACTGGCCGAATATCCGGTGATTAATGTCCAGTGATTAAAATTAATCCCGCAGAAAAAATCCAATGTTCTGGGTGAAATACCGCTAGCTGAGGCTAATAGCAAGTAGCTAGTTAGCTGGCTAGCTGGCTAGCTAGTTTCAACTGGAGATTCTAGATTCTAGATAAAGGTAAGTCAATAATAGAATCCGTTCCACATTGAGTGAGGCGGGTTGCAGGAAAGTATATTTTGTAGAAGGATGAAAAGTCTGATATGGAAAAATACAGAAAAATAGGGTATTTACAGGCTATTTACAGACATACGATAAAAACACAACTGCACTACTACGCCATCTTGGAATTGAGGAACATAGAGGAAAGTCCATTATATCTTCAACTGTTACATATCAAAGAAACCCATGTTTTAGACCTGGGCAGGTACTTACTGTACAGGCACAAATGTAAGGTTAGCAGGAGAAACAGTAGGGAATGCAGAAACAGATGTCATCAACAGATATTTCCACCTCCATGTTTGTATGTTTATGTTCTCAGGACAGTGTCAAGAAGTAACAGATGAAGATTTAAACTTACTGAAAGAAATGTCAGGCACACCTATGAGCTACATTGCTAACATGCCCCCATTAGAAGTAGCAGTAGGTGAGGAGAAGTAGGCAGTGGCTTGAGCTACCAGATAAAGCAATTCAGGAAACTTTTTTTTAGATCAACAATATAGAGTTTTTTCATAAATACAATTAAAAGAAAACAAGCATATTCACCGATAGCATTACTAATACATAAGATTACAAAGAAGAGTACAACAGGATGTTCCAGTAAATCTACAGCAGGATTACAAATGCTAGTTATATAGTCATAAAATGATTGTCTGTCTGTGTGTATTTGTGTGTTTGTGTGTGTTTGGAGGATCTATTCGTGCATCACTACAGCCTTAAAAATAGTGTCCTCCCTGTTGTGCAGAAGGTCGCTGCTTCAATCTGGTTCTGGCATTTGTAGGTTGGACTTTGCAACGGGATAAATGTTCAATCTAAGGTCAATTTCCTACACAGGTTTCTCAATGAGAAACCCCCCCCCGTCTGCCATGAGCCCATCACCTCTCTTAAGGTATCCACATTGAAGCAGACTTTGCAGTAACTCTGTGATATTACACTGTTTAAATATGTCTCTGTCAGAAATGGATCCTGTGTAGAGGGTGGATGCAAACATAACTGAGGCACGTGGATCACATATTATCAGAGACTTCAATGTGTTGTTCTTTGCAGTAGCAGCAGCAGACTAATTTATTCCGACTACAAGTTTACCAACACATTGAAGTCTCTGATAATATGTGATCCACACGGCTCAGTTATATTTACATCAACCCTCTACACAGGATCCATTAACGACAGAGAAATATTTGTTTGTCCATCTTATCCATCTTTATCCAGAGGACATTTCTCCAAAAAGTACGATCTTTGTCCCCATGTGCAGTTGAAACCGTAATCTGGTTTTTTTATGCCGGTTTTGGAGCAGTGGCATCTTCCTTGCTGAGCGGCCTTTCAGTTTATGTCGATATAGGACTATAGATACACAGTAAATTCCATAGTGTTAAATATGCAGTGTCAAAGTACATTGACTCTTACAGAGTTATTACTACAACAGTTGGAGTAAGATACCGCCCAGTGTTGGTGTTAAAGTACGGTGTTAAAAGACGCAGTGTCAGACGTACTCTGGAAAGCTCCGCCCACCTACGACTCGTCTCAAACGGACCACACATTTTCACGGCGCCATTTTCTTCATGTGGAATGACTGCGGTAAGTTTATCCTAAGCGACTATACACACATTATTTGTCATTTTAACAGAAGCAGCATTTAAGAATTACTTTATATCGTTGCTAACAGTGCACTCTAGTTGGTTTTAGGTCTTAAAATGTCGAATTTTAAAAAGGCTAACGTTAACATGTTGTGACTGACTTCTGTCCAGTCCATGTGCCAGCAGTATTAAGCTAACGTTAATTAACATTAACTGACGAACATAACGTTCAAACTAGACAATGTCAGCCCGATTTATTGTAAGTTATGTTAATACAACGTGGAGGGGGGATTGTGTACTTCTTGTTAACGTTCAGATATTACAGGAACATAGCAAAGACTAAGGGGAGTTGGCTAAACTAGCTACAGTTAGCTACGTTAGCTTGACTGGCTAACTATGTGCGGGTGGCATGGATTTATTATGTTAACGGCGGGTAGACATTAACCTTGGACACTGCTTAAGCGGTGTGCCTTTATTAAAGTTAGCCAGGCTACTAAAACTTTTGACATGATTGAAATTTTCCCGTGTTGTGTAGAATCAGCCAAAGGATCAACTGGTGAAGACATGTCTGGAGGACCGACTGTCAGACGAGAATCCCAGTTTGTTCCAGAGACTGCCCTGACTGATGATGAGTGCAACAAAGCAATCTCACTGATGAAACATTCTGCTGATGCAGACACAATCAAGAAGAAAATGGAACTGACGTTTGTGTATCGCCGCAAAATGATCCTCGACCCCCAGCAGTCAAGCAACATACTGTCTGAGTTTCCACGTTTTAAAGACGTCAAAAGCTTGGTAATTATGTTATTTTGAAAATACTATGACAAGTGAATTGTTTTGTAAGACATTGTAGTGATACTAGCTAGCTAAACTAGCACGCAATACAATTTGATTGGCTGTCAAATAACTGAAATTGTCACCAACACCACCCCACTCCAGGTTGAACAGGATTTTGTTCTAATGTTCGGAGAGGATACCTCAAGCAAGCTTCTGGAAAGGTGGCCGGTCACGTTCAAGAAAAAGATCATCAAACAATGCAGAAAGCTTCCATCCACAAGTGAGCTTGAAGAACTCTTGCTGGCAGCTGATCCTCCTGAGGATGGCACTGAATTGGATGTTGACTTTGGTAAGATGCTTGTAAGCCTACCTTTTGTGTTGTATTGCAATATCAACATTATGTGTAAACATTTAAATATCAACATAATACTAAGAAGCTGGATCTGTGAAAGATTTACGAGTACGTTCTGTAGCAGTATATTGAACAAAACTTTTGAGATTTGACTCAGCCCTGTGGATGTTTTAGTTAGAGAACTTCTTGTGATGTAGAACTGCTGTCTGTCTGGGGGGTCTTTTGTAAAGAAAACAACGTAACTGAAGTGTGTTAACATTGAACTTGTGTTGTTACAGGTTGGGACAGTGATCTGTCATCGGTTTTACTGCTTATACACCTGATTCCACCCTCCGCTCAGGGTCGGAAGAGACCAGGAAAGGTTTCCGCATCCCAAGCAGAGAAACATCTTGTGGTATTCAAGAAGGTTTGTATTTTTTCTAATTTGTGGTATGAACACCTAATATTAGGCTACAAGTATTCATTCAATATTCATATTCAATAAGAGTAGTGTATTGGCTCTTTCTGCATATTCTACAACTACTTGGCCATTAACTACAGTTTTCCCTCATTTGTCTTCGCAGACCGGAACAAACATTCAAGAGCATCTCGATGCCATCACTACTAGCGCTCAGCCCTATCTCCTAGCTGTTGGAGTTAAGAAGAATGCAATCCACCAGTTCTTCATCATTATCGACAAGAATGCCATACCTTGCAGGTCAACCTCTTCTCTTGTTGCTTTTGACGAACTATTTAAGGCACATTTTGTGTTTGGCACATCCTACAACACCATGCTCCACAACATGTACACTTTCATCCAAACTACAGTGTACAGCATCGATGCTGGCAAGGTCAAAGAGAGCCCTCGTGTTGCTGAAATCAGGGCGAGGTTACTTCATTAGTGCTTGAAGTTTCTCCTCGAACATGAAGTGTTTTGTTTGTCAGGCTGAGTTATCGAGTTCAAATATGCTTGTTAGGCATTTACGATTAGTTCACGGTTACTTGTCTGGAAAAAATCTCCGGCTTAAATGTGCTCAGACTGGATGTGGCTGTGCGTTTGGTACGTTTTCTGGTTTTAGGAAACATTTAAACACAAAACACACTGAGTATATTGACCAACAGGTTGACCCTGATGTTTATTTAAGCAGCATTGGAGAGGCAGTGACCACTAATGTAGAGGAGACAGCTACAACGTCACGGACAGTTAATGAACACGAGGTAGCCACATCTACTCTGTTGAAAAAGTCCAACAGGAGCACTCTAGATATGTGTGCCTCTGCTGTTGCACAACTAAAAGCAGCTGGATTAAGTCAATCTACTGTAAATAGTTTTGTTTCCTCCATGGAAGAAGTGTTTTTTGAGATTCAAAGTCAAGCTACAGATGCAGCTTTGCAGTGCTTATCTCCACAGGAAACTGAAAATAAGAACAGAATAGAACAATCTTTGCAAAAGTTGGAAAACCCTTTCACACCCTTAAATTCAGAAGCTAAACGAAATAAACACTTCAAAGAGAAATGGGGAATCGTAGAACCTGTTGAAAAGGTGCTTGGCACAAGATTTGACAGCAGAAGAAACAAAACAACTGGGACATACGATCAGGTCGTTGTAACTGACAAGTTTGCATATATTCCTATTTTAGAAACACTAAAGGCCATTTTTCAAAACCCAGAACTTGCAGACATGTTCAAGCCCAGGCACATGCCCAAGGAAGGTGTGTATGCAGACTTGAGAGATGCCGCCTATTTTAAAAAAAGTCCCTTATTCTCTATAGAAAAAGATGCCATACAGATCCAGCTATTTTATGACGACTTTGAAACAGCAAACCCCTTGGGGTCTAAAAAGGGTATACACAAATTAGGTGCTATATACTTTACATTAAGGAATTTTCCCCCAATCTTTAATTCATCATTGATAAATATTCATTTGGGTGCTCTTTTCCATGCGCAGGACATCAAGCGTTATGGTTTTAATTTGATACTTGAGCCACTTGTCAGTGATCTTAAAGTACTCGAGACAGAGGGACTTAAAGTTCCCAGATTGAAAGATGTGATTCACGGTACCATAGTTCAGGTCACTGGTGATAATCTTGGGTTGCATGGTTTATTTGGCTTTGTGGAGTCATTTGGGGCAAGGTATTGTTGTCGTTTCTGTCTCCTTGAGAAAGATTGTTTTCAAACTGTGTTCTGTGAAGATGATCCAAAAGTTGTACTACGAACTATCGAGATGCACAAACTGCACTGTCAAACTTTACAAACAGATCCTACACTACCTCATATCTATGGTGTCAAACGCATTTGTGTGCTGAATTCACTACAGTATTTTAATACAGCCAACAATTTTTCTGTAGATATAATGCACGATATTTTAGAAGGAGTTGCTCAGTTTGAAGTCAAACTTGTCCTGCAGTACATTAAGGAAAACTTCCTAAATGCTGAACAACTGGCTGGTAGAATACATGCTTTTGACTATGGATACAATCAGCAGCGAAACCGTCCACCTAGAGTAAAGTTGTTTGATGGAAGTAATGATTTGGGGTTGAATGCTATACAGTCTTGGTGCTTATTACGTAATATGCCTTTGCTATTTGGTGATTTAATACAGTCAGATGACCAGCACTGGCATCTTCTACTTTTGCTTCTACACATTGTTAACATTGTATTTTCCCCAGTCCTTACAGAAGGCATGACCATTTACCTCAAACATTTAATCATTGATCATCATCAGCTCTTCAAGCAGTTGTTTCCTGCAATCAATCTCTTACCAAAGCATCACTTCATGATTCATTACCCTCGTAATATAAAAAACATCGGCCCAGTTCTGCACATGTGGTGCATGCGTTATGAAGCTAAACATAATTTTTTAAAGAAGCAATTAAAAAGCTTTAAAAATGTAACAAAAACATTAGCCAAAAAGCACCAAAGTTGTATGGCAATGTATCGAGAGTCCTTTAGCAAGGAAAGATTAACTTTAGGTTCGGGGAAGATGGTAACACTTAGTGAGCTCAAAGAAGGTCCCGAGATTGCTTTAAAATTTGGGTCTGTATTGTCTACCAGTGTGTTTTCTGCCAAGTGGATCAAACATCATGGTACAGAGTACCGCCGTGACTTCATTATCTGTACTGAGGTAGCATTTGAGATGCCTGTATTTTGTAAAATCAAAATTATTGCTGTGAAAGATGACTGTGTATTGCTCTGTGGAAAACTGATGGAAACAGTGTGTTTTGATTACCATTACTATGCCTTTAAGGTCAGGATGCATCCAGACAGGGTTCAAAAGGTGATCAACATTACTGAACTGTGTTACTTTAAACCTTTTGATGTTCAAATGAAGTATGGAACGACAGATTCCTCCTTGTATGTTGTTCCCTATTGCCATTTTATGGAAACCTAAGGTCAATGTTTTAAAAAGGGATTTGTATTCTTAATATATTTTAGCCTGACATAGTTGAGCTGTTAATAAAAATTTGAAATGCATTATTTTGTGGTAAGTTGTGATTTTTACTCACTTAATGGAGTATTTGGTGTAATTTGACACTAAAAAAGTGTAAAATGAATACTGCTGAGATTTATTTCCGTGACACTATACGGTGTTAGAATTTGACTCTATTTGAGCTTGTTTTTCACTGCAAGATAGTCAATTATCAACACAATAGTGTGTAACATCAACACTTATCAGAGTTATTTTAACCTTGAGTGTCAACTCCATGCAGTGTTAAACTGGACTGGAATCAAACTCAATCAGAGTTGATTTGTTATTTTAGAAGAGTAAATGATTAACTCTTCCAAGGGTAATATTTACACTCTCCAGTGTTATTTAACCTTTAGTGTAAAATTAAAATAACACTATTCAGTGTAAGCGAGTGTTAAATTTTTATTCTATTTAGAGTTAATTTAACTCTAAAATGTTAACACTATGAAAAGAGTCAAATTAACACTATTTCAGGGTGGGACCATATACACTCAGAAATAGTGTTAAATTTAACTCTTTAAGTGTTACTTTAACACTTCAAAATTTACTGTGTACGTTTGTACCTGTTTCCTCCAGCATCTTCACAAGGTCCTTTGCTGTTGTTCTGTGATTGATTTGCACTTTTTGAACCAAAGTACGTTCATCTCTAGGATACAGAACACGTCTCCTTCCTGAGCGGTATGATGGCTGCGTGGCCCCATGGTGTTTATACTTGCGTACTATTGTTTGTACAGATGAACGTGGTACCTTCAGGCATTTGGAAATTGCTCCCAAGGATGACCCAGACTTGTGGAGGTCTACAATCTTTTTTATTTCTTTTGATTTTCCCATGATGTCAAGCAAAGAGGCACTGAGTTTGAAGGTAGGCCTTGAAATACATCCACAGGTACACCTCCAATTGACTCAAATTATGTCAATTAGCCTATCAGAAGCTTCTAAAGCCATGACATCATTTTCTGGAATTTACCAAGCTGTTTAAAGGCCCAGTCAACTTTGTGTATGTAAGCTTCTGACCCACTGGAATTGTGATACAGTGAATTATAAGTGAAATAATCTGTCTGTAAACAATTGTTGTAAAAATTACTTGTGTCATGCACAAAGTATATGTCGTAACTGACTTGCCAAAACTATACTTTGTTAACAAGAAATGTGTGGAGTGGTTGAAAAATGAGTTTTAATGACTCCAACCTAAGTCTATGTAAACTTCCGACTTCAACTGTATGTCTGTCATTCCTCTCGTGACCCACCTGCCCTCGGCACTACTCATTCATTTCGCCTCTCTCCTAGACCATGGTACTGTATTTGTACTCCTCAGTCTTGTCTTCATCGTTCTTCAGTGAGACGAGGTGGTGGTACAGGGGGTTGCCGTCGGTCTCATTCATCCGAGGCAGGTCTCTCCAGAGGAACACCGAGGGGGGAGAGCGGGATAGATGGGAAGGATAGAAAATTGGCATGGTCTTATCAGTAAGGCATTCCAGTATAAATACAGGTATTCTGGTTGGAAATGGGGTGCTTGGTGAGGCAATTAATGCATTACTAACCCTTCTAAAAAAACATTGAGGAGCCATATAGGAGCTGAGGGGACAATACTCACGTGTACATGGAAAGGAAGTCATAGGTTGCGTTGACTCAGTATGTCTCTTAGTTAAACATCTCACTGGCATACCAGCTATTAGACTAACACCTATCAATTAGACTAACAGAGAGATACAAGGGAATTAGGGACCTAGTGAATGACCTGTGAATGACACAGTGTGTGTCTCACTGTATCACCAGAGTGGTATACTACTCAGGCTTTTATAAAGCTAGCCAGCTTCAGTTAGCTTTATATTCCAGGTCAGGCTTCATCCGTACTATGACGGTGGAAATTTCTCCCCCGCCTGCTGCTAACTGTAGCAGGATTGTAACTGCGTGTACATGTCGCTTGTCGAATGCCGAACTCTTCATTGAGACAATCCTGAAACATTAATCCATGGGCGAGTCAGTGCTACATTTTCATTTGTGACGAAATCAAAATGAAAGAAACGTTATCTTGCAAATTCAGCAGGCTATGGTGTGAAATAGGCTTTTAGAAGTGCCGTCTTTATCTTATTAGTTATCGTCAATACCGTCTTTGGTGTGCTTATCGATGAATTAGCACCTTTTTCTCACTCCTTTTGAAGGTAGGAATGTAGGAATGTAAGATAATATATATATATATGGAAAGTATAATTACATCAACTTTTCAAAGCACTGGTAGTGCATTCAGATTTCTATCACCCAATGCGCACAAGATAAAAATATATCCAGATCCAAATGTTCATGTATGCCCAATGTAGAATTCAATGCAATTCAACTCCTCAAACACGATTTGTAGTATAGGGCTCAGGACGAAGCCCTCTCTGTTGCCGTCTCCTCTGTCCCACCGCTACAGCACTGTACTCCCAGTTCACCCTCAACAAGCTGATCGCTGTGTCGTGTCTGTGAGTGCATCCATTCACACACACACACACACACACACACACACACACACACACACACACACACACACACACACACACACACACACACACACACACACACACACACACACACACACACACACACACACACACACACACACACACACACAACTGTAACTCAACCATACACCAACACTACATGGAAACAATTAACAAACCGATCAGTAATTAGGAATGTAGTTAGGGGTGAAGCTGGTCACCTCCTTCTCAAAGCGGGCTCACACATGGGGGTGTCGCATTGGAGGGAGATGTACACATTATTACACAAGCCCATGTACGTAGAAAAAGACAGGTTTCAAGTCATAACCATGTCATAATATGTCATAACAGCTGACATAACTTGTCATAACCTGTCATAATATGGTCATAATACTGTCATGACACATATTTAGACCTGTTGTGACATATTGCATTATTTTAGGCTAGTTATGACACCTACAGAAGAGAGTCAAAACCTATCATGGTTGTTACAGTATTTTAATGGCTGGTTATGACACCTACATAAGAGTGTCAAAACCCACAACACCTACCACACAAGGCAAAAACATTCCATTACACCATAGCCTACTTGTCAACAGTATTTTTATGTTATATAATATTTTCTGAAATTGACCATATTCAATTATCATTGTAATTGCTCACACATTGATGTCGAATGTGCATGTACCACAATGATCTGTTGCTGATGACTGGGTTATGACAGTGTCAAGTAAAGTTTTACCGATTGGGGTTGTACTGTACTTTCAAATGTGTTGAAGGATTACAGGTGGATATCCTTGATCTAGAAAATGGGGTAAAAAAAAAACTTAATATAAAGTTTCAAGTGTTTTATGTCACATGCACAAGTACAGTGAAATTCCTTTCTTGCAATCTTTAACCCCAACAATGCAGTAATCAATAACAACATAATACTAAAAATAACAAGGTAGAACAAAAACACATAACATGTGAAAATAAGAAAGAAGAAGAACGTGATAAAGTAAGTAAGCATACTATATACAAGGTCAGTTCCAGTACCATATTTACAATGTGCAGGGATACTGGATCAATAGAGGTAAATATGTATAGGGGTAAGGTGACTAGGCATCAGGATATATGATAAACAGTGTAACAGCATCGTAGTGTGTAGGGCCCTGTGAGTGTATCGGAATTACAGAGAGCCCAGGGCAGATGAGTCGAAGTTGAAGCCGGAATTGAGGTAAGTAATTGCTGATCTGATGTTCAAAGTTCTTGTCGGTTGTAAGAAATGATAGCGGATACATTTAGAGAAAATAAAGTACAAGTAAACGACAAAAGAATCACAAAATAGCAAAGTTGGGTCGGAGCTTGCAAAACAGCGGCCATCCAGTACGGCGCCATCTTACCCAGATCTACACTGATGTACACTGAAACAAATAACGCTTTGTAAATTATAGACATTTAATCACAGGACTGGATAGTTTCAAATACTAACGTTAATTAGCTAGTTAGCTAGTTATTCTACTCACCAAGACCTTTTAAAATAGGAAGTCAACTCGGCTGTTTACAGCTAGCATTAGACAACTAGCTAGGAATCGTAGCTAAGACTTGAATGTCTCTCTGGTTGATAACATTAACTAGATAGGTCAAAGCAATGTATAGCCATATACACTATATATACAAAAGTATGTGGAGACCCCTTCAAATAGTGGATTTGGCTATTTCAGCCACACCCGTTGCTGACTGGTGTATAAAATCGAGCAAATAGCCATGCAATTTCCATAGACAAACATTGACAGTAAAATGACCTTACTGAAGAGCTCAGTGACTTTCAATGTGGCACCGTCATAGGATGCCAAATCAAATCAAATCAAATTTTATTGGTCACATGCGCCGAATACAACAGGTGCAGACATTACAGTGAAATGCTTACTTACAGCCCTTAACCAACAGTGCATTTATTTTAAACAAAAAAAGTAAGAATAAAACAACAACAAAAAAAGTGTTGAGAAAAAAAGAGCAGAAGTAAAATAAAGTGACAGTAGGGAGGCTATATATACAGTAAAATAAAGTGACAGTAGGGAGGCTATATATACAGGGGGGTACCGTTGCAGAGTCAATGTGCGGGGGCACCGGCTAGTTGAGGTAGTTGAGGTAATATGTACATGTGGGTAGAGTTAAAGTGACTATGCATAAATACTTAACAGAGTAGCAGCAGCGTAAAAAGGATGGGGTGGGGGGGCAGTGCAAATAGTCCGGGTAGCCATGATTAGCTGTTCAGGAGTCTTATGGCTTGGGGGTAGAAGCTGTTGAGAAGTCTTTTGGACCTAGACTTGGCACTCCGGTACCGCTTGCCGTGCGGTAGCAGAGAGAACAGTCTATGACTAGGGTGGCTGGAGTCTTTGACAATTTTGAGGGCCTTCCTCTGACACCGCCTGGTATAGAGGTCCTGGATGGCAGGGAGCTTTGCCCCAGTGATGTACTGGGCCGTACGCACTACCCTCTGTAGTGCCTTGCGGTCAGAGGCCAAGCAGTTGCCATACCAGGCGGTGATGCAACCAGTCAGGATGCTCTCGATGGTGCAGCTGTAGAATTTTTTGAGGATCTGAGGACCCATGCCAAATCTTTTTAGTCTCCTGAGGGGGAATAGGCTTTGTCGTGCCCTCTTCACGACTTTCTTGGTGTGTTTGGACCATGATAGTTTGTTGGTGATGTGGACACCAAGGAACTTGAAGCTCTCAACCTGTTCCACTACAGCCCCGTCGATGAGAATGGGGGCGTGCTCAGTCCTCTTTTTTTTCCTGTAGTCCACAATCATCTCCTTTGTCTTGGTCACGTTAAGGGAGAGGTTGTTGTCCTGGCACCACACGGCCAGATCTCTGACCTCCTCCCTATAGGCTGTCTCATCGTTGTCGGTGATCAGGCCTACCACTGTTGTGTCGTCGGCAAACTTAATGATGGTGTTGGAGTCGTGCCTGGCCATGCAGTCATGGGTGAACAGAGAGTACAGGAGGGGACTGAGCACGCACCCCTGAGGGGCCCCCGTGTTGAGGATCAGTGTGGCAGATGTGTTGTTACCTACCCTTACCACCTGTGGGCGGCCCGTCAGGAAGTCCAGGATCCAGTTGCAGAGGGAGGTGTTTAGTCCCAGGATCCTTAGCTTAGTGATGAGCTTAGAGGGCACTATGGTGTTGAATGCTGAGCTGTAGTCAATGAATAGCATTCTCACGTAGGTGTTCCTCTTGTCCAGGTGGGAAAGGGCAGTGTGGAGTGCGATAGAGATTGCATCATCTGTGGATCTGTTGGGGCGGTATGCAAATTGGAGTGGGTCTAGGGTTTCTGGGATTATGCTGTTGATGTGAGCCATGACCAGTCTTTCAAAGCACTTCATGGCTACAGACGTCAGTGCTACGGGTCGGTAGTCATTTAGGCAGGTTATCTTAGAGTTCTTGGGCACGGGGACTATGGTGGTCTGCTTGAAACATGTTGGTATTACAGACTCAGTCAGGGACATGTTGAAAATGTCAGTGAAGACACTTGCCAGTTGGTCAGCACATGCTCGGAGTACACGTCCTGGTAATCCGTCTGGCCCTGCGGCCTTGTGAATGTTGACCTGCTTAAAAGTCTTACTCACATCGGCTACGGAGAGCGTGATCACATAGTCGGCCGGAACAGCTTGTGCTCTCATGCATGCTTCAGTGTTGCTAGCCTCGAAGCGAGCATAGAAATGGTTTAGCTCGTCTGGTAGGCTTGTGTCACTGGGCAGCTCGCGGCTGTGCTTCCCTTTGTAGTCTGTAATAGTTTTCAAGCCCTGCCACATCCGACGAGCGTCAGAGCCAGTGTAGTATGATTCAATCTTAGACCTGTATTGACTCTTTGCCTGTTTGATGGTATGTCGGAGGTCATAGCGGGATTTCTTATAAGCGTCCGGGTTAGAGTCCCGTTCCTTGAAAGCGGCAGCTCTACCCTTTAGCTCAGTGCGGATGTTTCCTGTAATCCATGGCTTCTGGATTACAGGAAAAATCGTACGGTCACTGTGGGGACGACATCATCGATGCACTTATTGATGAAGCCAGTGACTGATGTGGTGTACTCCTCGATGCTGTCTGAAGAATCCCGGAACATGTTCCAGTCTGTGCTAGCAAAACAGTCCTGTAGCTTAGCATCTGCGTCATCTGACCACTTTTTTATTAACCGAATCACTGGTGCTTCCTGCTTCAGTTTTTGCTTATAAGCAGGAATCAGGAGGATAGAGTTATGGTCAGATTTGCCAAATGGAGGGCGAGGGAGAGCTTTGTATGCATCTCTGTGTGTGGAGTAAAGGTGGTCTAGAGTTTTTTTCCCTCTGGTTGCACATTTAACATGCTGGTAGAAATTAGGTAGAACGGATTTAAGTTTCCCTGCATTAAAGTCCCCGGCTACTAGGAGCGCTGCATCTGGATGAGCGTTTTCCTGTTGATTAATGGCCTTGTACAACTCATTCAGTGCAATCTTAATGCCAGCATTGGTTTGTGGTGGTAAATAGACAGCTATGAAAAATATAGATGAAAACTCTCTTGGTAAATAGTGTGGTCTACAGCTTATCATAAGATACTCTACCTCAGGCGAGCAAAACCTCGAGACTTCCTTAGTATTTGATTTTGTGCACAAGCTGTTGTTTACAAATATACACAGACCGCCACCCCTTGTCTTACCAGAGTCTGCCGTTCTGTCCTGTCGATGTAGCGTATAGCCTGCTAGCTGAATGTTATCATTGTTGTCGTTCAGCCACGACTCCGTGAAACATAAGATATTACAGTTTTTAATGTCCCGTTGGTAGGATAACCGTAATCTTAAATCGTCAATTTTATTCTCAAAAGATTGAACGTTGGCTAATAGGATTGATGGGAGAGGCAGTTTACTCGCTCACCGTCGGATCCTTACAAGGCACCCGGATCTGCGTCCGCGATATCTCCGTCTATTCCTCACGCGAATGACGGGGATCTGGGCCTTGTCGGGTGTTAGTAGGATATCCTTCGCGAACGCCTCGTTGAATAAAAAATCTTCGTCCAATGCGAGGTGAGTAATCGCTGTCCTGATATCCAGAAGCTCTCTTTGGTTATAAGAGACGATGGCAGAAACATTATGTACAAAATAAATTACAAATAACGCGGAAAAACACACATAATAGTACAATTGGTTAGAGGGCTGTAAAACGGCAGCCTTCTTCTCCGGCGCTGTTCTCTACCACCTTTCCAACAATTCAGTTCGTCAACTTTCTGCCCTGCTAGAGCTGCTCCGGTCAACTGTAAATGCTGTTATTGTGAAGTGGAAGCATCTAGGAGCAACAACGGCTCAGCCGCGAAGTGGTAGGCCACACAAGCTCACAGAATGGGACCGCAGAGTGCTGAAGTGTGTAGCTCGTAAAAATCGTCTCTCCTCGGTTGCAACACATTTTACATTTACATTTACGTCATTTAGAAAATGTAGAGAGGAGGGAGTGAAAATATGCCAGGTCCGCAGGGAGTCTAGTTTTCCTCCATTTCCGCTCCGCTGCCCGGAGCCCTGTTCTGTGAGCTCGCAATGAGTCATCAAGCCACGGAGCAGGAGGGGAGGACCGAGCCGGCCGGGAGGATAGGGGACATAGAGAGTCAAAGGATGCAGAAAGGGAGGAGAGGAGGGTTGAGGAGGCAGAATCAGGAGATTGGAGATGATAAGATGGAAGAGGAGAGAGTAGCGGAAGAGAGAGAGAAAAGGTTGCGACGGCGCATTACCATCTGAGTAGGGGCAGAGTGAGTAGTGTTGGAGGAGAGCGAGAGAGAAAAGGATACAAAGTATTGGTCGGAGACATGGAGGGGAGTTGCAGTGAGATTAGTAGAAAAACAGCATCTAGTAAAGATGAGGTCAAGCATATTGCCTGCCTTGTGAGTAGGGGGGGGGGGGACGGTGAAAGGGTGTGGTCAAAAGAGGAGAGGAGTGGAAAGAAGGAGGCAGAGAGAAATGAGTCAAAGGTAGATGTAGGGAGGTTGAAGTCACCCAGAACTGTGAGGGGTGAGCCATCCTCAGGAAAGGAACTTATCAAGGCGTCAAGCTCATTGATGAACTCTCCAAGGGAACCTGGAGGGCGATAAATGACAAGGATGTTAAGCTTGAATGGGCTAGTGACTGTGACAGCATGGAATTCAAATGAGGAGATAGACAGATGGGTCAGGGGAAAAAGAGAGAATGTCCACTTGGGAGAGATGAGGATTCCTGTGCTGACCAGATGCTCTTGGGGTATTCGAGAACACATGGTCAGACGAGGAGAGAGCAGTAGGAGTAGCAGTGTTTTCAGTGGTAATCCATGTTTCCGTCAGCGCCAAGAAGTCGAGGGACTGGAGGGTAGCATAGGCTGAGATGAACTCTGCCTTGTTGGCAGCAGAACGGCAGTTCCAGAGGCTGCCTGAGACCTGGAACTCCACGTGGGTGGTGCGTGCAGGGACCACCAGGTTAGAGAGGCAGCAGCCACGCGGTGTGAGGCGTTTGTATAGACTGTGCGGAGAGGAGAGAACAGGGATAGACAGAGGCATAGTTGACAGGCTACAGAAAATGGCTACAATAATAATACAACACTCACTACAGAGTTCCAAACTGCTTCTGGGAGCAACGTCAGCTCAAAACTGTTTGTCGAGAGCTTCATAAAATTGGTTTCCATAGCCGAGCAGCCACACCAAGCCTAAGTTGTGTAAACCTTGACACCATTGCACTCTGGAGAAAGTGGAAATGCATTCTCTGGAGTGATTAATCACACTTCACCATCTGGCAGTCCGATGGACGAATCTGGGTTTGGCGGATGTCAAGAGAATGCTACCTGCCCCAATGCATATAGTGCCAACTGTAAAGTTTGGTGAAGGAGGAGGAATAATGGTCTGGGGCTGTTTTACATAGTTCGGGCTAGGCTCCTTAATTCCAATGAAGGAAAATCTTAAAGCTATAGCATACAATGACATTCTAGACGATTTTGTGCTTCCGACTTTGTGGCAACAGTTTGGGGAAGGCCATTTCCTGTTTCAGCATGACAATGCCCCCATGCATAAAGCGAGGTCCATACAGAAATGGTTTGTCGAGATCGGTTGGAAGAACTTGACTGGCCGGCACAGAGCCCTGACCTCAACCCTATCGAACACCTTTGGGATGAATTGGAACGCTGACTGCGAGCCAGGCCTAATCACCCAACATCATTGCCCGACCTCACTAATCGCTTGTGGCTGAATGGAAGATAATTCCCGCAGCAATGTTCCAACATCTAATGGAAAGCCTTCCCAGAAGAGTGGAGGCTGTTATAGCAGCAAAGGGCGGACCATCTCCATATTAATGCCCATGATTTTGCAATGAGATGTTCGACAAGCAGGTGTCCACATACCTTTGGTCATGTAGTGTATTAGTATTTCTGGGATAGTCATAAATAGCTAGCTAGCTAAATAACTGGCTAGGTAGCTAAAGTCATAACTTTTCGGACCTAGACATGTTCGCTGACAGGAAAAACTATTATTGGTAACTTCAGCTAACAGGATAGCCTTTTTGCTCCAGGAGACCTGTAAGTTACACATTGGTGTATCCAATGTGCACAGGTCTCCCGGAGCAAAGAGGCTACTAGCAGGAGGAATGTAACGGTAACTAGCAAACCTGTAGCTCGCTAGCTAGCCAGGTAGTGAGACAACTTGGCGAGTTTGGTTGTCTGTTACATAACGTTAGCTAACTAGATGGTTAGATAATTTGCTAGCTAGCTAGTTAACGTTAGCTAAATAGCTAAAGGTAGTGTCCATTAATATCGGCGATACAATGGCACCATTCGCTAACTTAATTAGCTACAACGTTAATGTAGATAAAAAGGGAATACAATGACTTATTTGGTTACAATGAATGAAGGCCCTGTCAAACTAGCTAGCTGTGTATCTTACGGGGGGGGGGGGGGGGGGGGGGAATAGTGTGCTAGTAAGCTAGCTATTAATGTTCAAACGTTACCCAACCTAGATAGCTATTTAGCTAACGTAGCTAACATTAGCTAGCTAGGTGGCTAGCTAGTACCACTATGTCCAATGTTTAACATTGTTAACTAGACTCAAGCAGAACGATGCATAGAATGATCTACACAAAAGGCAACCAAGCAAGGTCTATTAGCTAACTAGCCCCCTTTGGTCTGTTTTAACTAACGTTAACAACAAACACTGTCCAGAGACAGTTTCAACAAAGCAGCAACTTTTTACCTTAGAGAATTCTTACCTTAACATAATAGCTAGTTAGTATTGATGTTACATTTGATACCAGAGTTCTGAGGCATTCGTCAAAATCGCTAAGCAGCTGCCTTAGAAGCAGTGTGCCTTCTTCTTTGCGTGGCTTTCCGGCAGAATATACGGTGTGTTGTGTATTGCTGCCTTTCGCAGGTCGGAGTGCGGTTTGCACATTTTGGTCACCAAAACAAAAGGGAAAAGGTAAATGGGAAAAACTTAAATTGCACCACCATCTAACCCTGCACCTTTACACTATCCCCCAAAACCCACCACCCCATCTCACTACTTGGCCCTAAATGATCCTACACCAGGCCGTCGGCCTGGGAGGATGGAGCCCCTTCTCTCAAAACTTCCTGTATTTAGGGTGAGAGATTAGGTGTGAGAGATTCTGCGCTAAAATCTCTCACACCTAAATATTTCTCTGCTGCTACAACTACCACATCTATCTTCTGTGATTTACGCTCCATCAGTGCAGTGCAGTTGATCACCATGTCTATAAATGCAAGAAATCCAACTTGACTAAAACTCATCCTCTGTGTCTCTCTCTCTTCCGGACTACTCACTGGGGGCCTAACAGTCGACTAACTCACCCTTGGGCTATCCTCTACTCTTTTCACTGCCTCAGCACAGGACATTTTCTGCCCCACTTGAACTCTGGCGATCTCAATCTGTCTCTCTCTCACAGGGGACTTCGGATCCCCAGCTGCATGGGAAATAACATTTGATTTGTGAAGACAATATTTGTCCAGGACATTATAGTCTACACAGGGTCCACCACTGACATCCAACATTATAAGGGGCTTGGAGTGTCCGAGTCCATGATGACCATGCTGGCTCCTCATCTTGGAAGAGCCACCCTTTGTATGTGGACAATTGGTGCAGTAGTCCCATACTTTTCCAGCTTCTGCTCTCCAACAGCACAGGGGCCTGTGGCACAGTCCGGTTGAACAGGAAGGGGATGCCGGCATTCAGAAGATGCAGAGGGGGGAGATGGAGTTCAAGGAGAACGGTCCACAGCTGGCAGTAAAGTGGCAAGACAAATGAGAATACCATGTACAGTGAGGGAAAAAAGTATTTGATCCCCTGCTGATTTTGTACGTTTGCCCACTGACAAAGAAATGATCAGTCTATAATTTTAATAGTAGGTTTATTTGAACATTGAGAGACAGAATAACAACAAATAAATCCAGAAAAACGCATGGCAAAAATGTTCAAATTTGCATTTTAATGAGGGAAATAAGTATTTGACCCCCTCTCAATCAGAAAAATGTCTGGCTCCCAGGTGTCTTTTATAGAGGTAACGAGCTGAGATTAGGAGCACACTCTTAAAGGGAGTGCTCCTGATTTCTGCTTGTTACCTGTATAAAAGACACCTGTCCACAGAAGCAATCAATCAATCAGATTCCAAACTCTCCACCATGGCCAATACCAAAGAGCTCTCCAAGGATGTCATGGACAAGATTGTAGACCTACACAAGGCTGGAATGGGCTACAAGACCATCGCCAAGCAGCTTGGTGAGAAGGTGACAACAGTTGGTGAGATTATTTGCAAATGGAAGAAACACAAAATAACTGTCAATCTCCCTCGGCCTGGGGCTCCATGCAAGATCTTACCTCGTGGAGTTGCAATGATCATTAGAACGGTGACGAATCAGCCCAGAATTACACGGGAGGATCTTGTCAATGATCTCAAGGCAGCTGGGACCATAGTCACCAAGAAAACAATTGGTAACACACTACGCCGTGAAGGACTGAAATCCTGCAGTGTCCGCAAGGTCCCCCTGCTCAAGAAAGCACATATACATGCCCGTCTGAAGTTTGCCAATGAGCATTGAATGATTCAGAGGAGAACTGGGTGAAAGTGTTGTGGTCAGATGAGACCAAAATCGAGCTCTTTGGCATCAACTCAACTCGCCATGTTTGGAGGAGGAGGAATGCTGCCTATGACCCCAAGAACACTATCTCACCGTAAAACATGGAGGTGGAAACATCATGCTTTGGGGGTGTTTTTCTGCTAAAGGGACAGGACAACTTCACCGCATCAAAGGGACGATGGAGGGGGCCATGTACCGTCAAATCTTGGGTGAGAACCTCCTTCCCTCAACCAGGGCATTGAAAATGGGTCGTGGATGGGTATTCCAGCATGACAATGACCCAAAACACACGGCCAAGGCAACAAAGGAGTGGCTCAAGAAGACGCACATTAAGGTCCTGGAGTGGCCTAGCCAGTCTCCAGACCTTAATCCCATAGAAAATCTGTGGAGGGAGCTGAAGGTTCGAGTTGCCAAACGTCAGCCTCAAAACCTTAATGACTTGGAGAAGATCTGCAAAGAGGAGTGGGACAAAATCCCTCCTGAGATGTGTGCAAACCTGGTGGCCAACTACAAGAAACGTCTGACCTCTGTGATTGCCAACATGGGTTTTGCCACCAAGTACTAAGTAATGTTTACCAGAGGGGTCAAATACTTATTTCCCTCATTAAAATGCTAATCAATTTATAACATTTTTGACATTCGTTTTTCTGGATTTATTTGTTATTATTCTGTCTCTCACTGTTCAAATAAACCTACCATTAAAATTATAGACTGATCATGTCTTTGTCAGTGGGCAAACGTACACAATCAGCAGGGGATCAAATACTTTTTTCCCTCACTGTACTCTCCACTGTCCATACAGCAACCACGATAGCCAAAGGGAAAGTGGACCACCTGACGGGAGAGAGAAAGATCAAACTAGACTTTGTGCTTGACTATAACCTGGGGTCAGTGGATAAGGCGGACATGATAAACAGCTTTGCGGAATTCGCTCAGAAAACTACCAAGTGGTATAAGAATATATTTTTCCATTTGATCGACATTGCTGTCCTCAATGGCCAAACTGTTTACTGCCAGCTAATAGGTTATATCATTGCTGAACAAGGTATTTTTTCACCTACAGTTCCATTATGCAAATATATTAGCAATATTTCACCTACCTACCCAATCCCTCATCCTCCCCACTCCCTCTCCCCAGTGCAGTTGTTGTTGTTCAATCACTACATTAATATTGAAATATGGTTTATGCATATTTAAAACTAGTTTTTGTTTTTGTTGTTCAACCACTACAAATACTTCAATAAAATAGACAACCATATAATACATATAGGCCTTTATTTTCTTGCTGTTGTTTCCTCCAGTAAAACTGTAAAGGAGTGTACATTCAGATAGTTGTGTTGCTAGCATACAAAAGCTGGCCATAATCTTCGGCCAAAAATATTTCCAGTTCCAGTTATGATGTTGGCAAATAATATTCAAAACTGTATGTGCGTGTGGTTTCTGAAAGTACAGAATAAAGAACAATTACTATTTTTAGTAATTTTAATAAGTTGCATTGACAATTAAATTATATACATAAGGAACAGTAACTGAAGAGCTCCACAAGTGTTCCACAAGGGGCCAGGACAGGGCAGAGTAGAGCACAGCTATGCTAAACAGGCCAAATGAATACACAGGCCAAGGTCATGATAAGGCCAGGGCACCTCAACGGATTCAACATAAGCTAATACTTCTCTGACACCAGCTAGATACATCAACACAATTGAGCATCACCATAAAGATTATGAAATGAGTACCTTGTGTGTCCGTGGTTATAAAAGAATGCACATAGAATACATTATGCTCCATACATACATACATACATACATACATACATACATACATACATACATACATACGGTCTGCCTCACTAGAAATGAAATAACACAATATACAGAAACTATTATGATAACGTAATAAGGCAATTACCTTTACAGGAATGCACACATGTCCAAAGTTATTATTAGTAAGGAAAACAACAATGAAGGCAATGCAGGCGCCAGCCGGAAAATGCGCCAGATAGGCAGATTCAACAGATGCCCCTGCGTCAGTAGTTTCTACTTGTGCTGATGAAACTCAGTCAAAATTTTGACCTGAAAGATCTGGCTTTCAAATTTTATGTGGACTTACAAAGTGTCAGCACTTTATTCAATTCCTGGGTAGATTTTATGTAAGACAGGCTAGGTCAGTTTACAATATGGCCTCACAGGGACATCATCACAGTTATATTTGATTCACCCTCTACACAGGATCCATTTCTGACAGAGAAATAGTTTCAATGCCTTGCAAAAGTATTCAGCCCCCTTGGCGTTTTTCCCATTTTGTTGCATTACAACGTGTAATTGAAATATATTTTTATTTGGATTTCATGTAATGGACATACACAAAATGGTCCAAATTGGTGAAGTGAAATGAAAAAAAATAACTTGTTAAAAAGTTTTCTAAAAAATAAATAACAGAAAGTGGTGTGTGCATATATATTCAACCCCTTTGCTATGAAGCCCCTAAATAAGATCTGGTGCAACCAATTACCTTCAAAAGTCACATAATTAGTTAAATAAAGTCCACCTGTGTGCAATCTAAGTGTCACATGATCTCAGTATATATACACCTGTTCTGAAAGGCCCCAGAGTCTGCAACACCACTAAGCAAGGGGCAACACCAAGCAAGCGGCACCATGAAGACCAAGGAGTTCTCCAAACAGGTCAGGGACAAAGTTGTGGACAAGTACAGATCAGGGTTGGGTTATAAAAAAATATCTGAAACTTTGAACATCCCACGGAGCACCATTAAAACCATTATAAAAACATTGAAAGAATATGGCACCACAACAAACCTGCCAAGAGAGGGCTGCCCACCAAAACTCACGGACCAGGCAAGGTGGGCATTAATCATAGGCAACAAAGAGACCAAAGATAACCCTGAAGGAGCTGCAAAGCTCCACAGCGGAGATTGGAGTATCTGTCCATAGGACCACTTTAAGCCGTACACTCCACAGAGCTGGGTTTTACGGAAGAGTTGCAAGAAAAAAGCCATAACTTAAAGAAAAAAATAAGCAAACACGTTTGGTGTTCGCCAAAAGGAATGTGGGATACTCCCCAAACATATGGAAGAAGGTACTCTGGTCAGATGAGACTAAAATTGAGCTTTTTGGCCATCATGGAAAACGCTATGTGTGGCGTAAACCCAACACCTCTCATCACCCCGAGAACACCATCCCCACAGTGAAGCGTGGTGGCAGCAACATGCTGTGGGGATGTTTTTCAACGGCAGGGACTGGGAAACTGGTCAGAATTGAAGGAACGATGGATGGCGCTAAATACAGGGAAATTCTTGAGGGAAACCAGTTTCAGTCTTCCAGAGATTTGAGACTTGGACTGAGGTTCACCTTCCAGCAGGACAATGAACCTAAGCATACTGCTAAAGCAACACTCGAGTGGTTTAAGGGGAAACATTTAAATGTCTTGGAATGGCCTAGTCAAAGCCCAGACCTCAATCCAATTGAGAATCTGTGGTATGACTTAAAGATTACTGTACACCAGCGGAACCCATCCAACTTGAAGGAGCTGGAGCAGTTTTGCCTTGAAGAATGGACAAAACTCCCAGTGGCTAGATGTGCCAAGCTTATAGAGACATACCCCAAGAGACTTGCAGCTGTAATTGCTGCAAAAGGTGGCTCTACAAAGTATTGACTTTTGGGGGTTGAATTGTTATGCACGCTCAAGTTTAGGTTTTTTGTCTTATTTCTTGTTTGTTTCACAATAAAACATATTTTGCATCTTCAAAGTGGTAGGCATGTTGTGTAAATCAAATGATACAAACCCCCAAAAAATCCATTTTAATTCCAGGTTGCAAGGCAACAAAATAGAAAAAATGCCAAGGGGGGTGGATACTTTCGCAAGCAGCTTAGATATGGTGATAATGGATAAGTGTCGTCAGGCTGATAGGTGAAGGTGCCATTATGTGTAGATGTTTCTATAATTTAGGCTAATTTAAATACCACTATGTTAAACCGTTTATTTCACTGTTCCAAACTCCCCCATACGAGGCCTAATAACTATCAATCAAAATTATTTGACAAATAAAAGGTCAACCTGAATTTCCGGTGGGTTTTCTACATGTCAGCACTAAATCAATGGACAGCTCCCTCCAGCCCTGAAACCCGCTACACATGGATTCTGGTCCAATCGTACTGCCGCAGAGGTGACTCCATGTGTATGTACTGTGCCGATTACTAGTTTATTATGATTTGGCTTGACTGAATATGTTAAATGTGAGATGTACTCCGATGGTTAGATAGAACGGCAGGTAGCTTAGTGGTTAAGAGTGTTGTGCCAGTAACCAAAAGGTCGCTGATTCTAATCCCCAAGCCGACTAGGTGAAAATCTGTCGATGTGCCCTTGAGCAAGGCACTTAACCCTAATTGCTCCTGTAAGTCACTCTGGATAAGAGCGTCTACTAAAATGTAAATGTAATAGACCGTGCAAAAATCATGTATTGTATTTCATTCTTAAGTGACTGTTGCTATCCACCAGGGCGATTGGTTGGCCAAAATTTTGGGACAGGGCTTAGTGAAGGGTAATAAAGGGCATTCACGTGCTATTTGAGTTATCAGTACGTTTGGAGCTCCAACTGGGACATTTCACTTGAACTACCCTCAAAGTCATAATTACAAGTGGGAAACACAGATTTTTTTTGATTTTTTTACCGAGTTGCAGAGTTATGACGATTAACCTCAGGCCTTTCACATTTTCAACCAAAAGATGATAACAAATCAGTTTTTGACAATTACAAATGTATCAATGTGGATACTGTAGCTAGTTTGACCATATTGTCAAATTTAAGCAAGCTAGCTAACTTTATTATTAGCAATGTTAGCCAGCTTATTTAGCTAGCTAAAATCTTATTGATTTAAGAATTGTTCCGACTTCAAAAGCACTTGAACACAATCATGTCAGACTAACGACCTCCTTATATTTTGTATAATTTTTAGCCAGTAGTTCTGAAAGTAGCGCTCACGAGACAAAAGTGCTCCCAGAAAAGTGCGTACTATGCCACCTATGTGACTCTTTTCAGGAACCTAGGCGTATTTCACGCGTCACTACTTCACAGGAGTGCCATTTGAACATAAACTGTTTTTAAAAATGAGAAGTGCATTCTGGAACATGTGAACTTTCATGTGCCTTAATAACAAACGTATCTGTAAATACGAATAAAAGTATTCAATTAAGAGCCTAGATGGTTTAGCCATGGAAAAAGACAGCAACCTTCCCGCTAGCCATGATTGGCTGAGATAATGACTGAGCTAGACATGCCAAGAGATGAGTTCGGATTGGTCTGTCCATAACATGAGCTGGTCAGCATGTGTAGGTAATCCTTTCTAACGCGTCTTTAAAAAATATATATATCACGTAGTAGAACTGCATAAGTGTTGCTCTCCACTTTCTGGAGGACCGAGTTTTGAAATAAGTGGAATTAGATTATGATAGCTAAGGAGATAGATACAATTCTGGTGTTTGATTGTAAATATGCGGACAGAGTCGAAAAGAGACACACAGAAGGCTATTGGATAAAACACCTGTCTCCGGATTTCATCTTCAAACTAAGGGCAACCATGGCATCCGTGACAGAGGGAGAAGTGTCCATCCATGTATACAGGTAAGATAGTCTAGCTAGCTACATTTTCAGATACAGTTGAAGTCGGAAGTTTACATATACTTAGGCTGGAGTCATTAAAACTTGTTTTTCAACCTCTCCACACATTTCTTGTTAACAAACTATAGTTTTGGCAAGTCGGTTAGGACATCTACTTTGTGCATGACACAAGTAATCTTTCCAACAATTGTTTACAGACAGATTATTTCACTTATAATTCACTGTATCACAATTCCAGTGGGTCAGAAGTTTACATACACTAAGTTGACTGTGCCTTTAAACAGCTTGGAAAATTCCAGAAAATTATGTCATGGCTTTAGAAGCTTCTGATAGGCTAATTTACATCATTTTGAGTCAATTGGAGGTGTACCTGTGGATGTATTTCAAGGCCTACCAACAAACTCAGTGCCTCTTTGCTTGTCATCACGGGAAAATCAAAAGAAATCAGCCAAGACCTCAGAAAAGAAATTGTAGACCTCCACAAGTCTGGTACATCCTTTGGAGCAATTTTCAAACGTCTGAAGGTACCACGTTTATCTGTACAAACAAAAGTACACAAGTATAAGTACACCATGGGACCACACAGCCGTCATACCGCTCAGGAAGGAGATGCGTTCTGTCTCCTAGAGATGAACGTACTTTGGTGCGAATATTCCAAATCAATCCCAAAACAAGAGCAAAGGACCTTGTGAAGATGCTGGAGGAAACAGGTACAAAAGTATCTATATCCACAGTATAACGAGTCCTATATCGACATAACCTGAAAGGCCGCTCAGCAAGGAGAGAAGACACTGCTCCAAAACCGCCATAAAAAAGCCAGACTACGGTTTGCAACTGCACATGGGGACAAAGATCATACTTTTTGGAGAAATGTCCTCTGGTCTGATGAAACAAAAAATAGAACTGTTTGGCCATAATGACCATCTTTATGTTTGGAGGAAAAAGGTGTAGGCTTGCAAGCCGAAGAACACCATCCCAACCGTGAAGCATGGGTGTGGCAGCATCATGCTGTGGGGGTGAATTGCTGCAGGAGGGACTGGTGCTCTTTACAAAATAGATGGCATCATGAGGAAGGAATATTATGTGGATGTATTGAAGCAACATCTCAAGACATCAGTCAGGAAGTTAATGCTTGGTCGCAAATGGGTCTTCCAAATGGACAATGACCCCAAGCATACTTCCAAAGTTGTGGCAAAATGGTGTAAGGACAGCAAAGTCAAGGTATTGTAGTGGCCATCACAAAGCCCTGACCTCAATCCTATAGAAATTGTGTGTGCAGAACTGAAAAAGCGTGTGCGAGCAAGGAGGCCTACAAACCTGATTCAGTTACACCAGCTCTGTCAGGATGAAATGGCCAAAATTTACCCAATTTATTGTGGGAAGCTTGTGGAAGGCTACCCGAATCGTTTTGCCCAAGTTAAACAATTTAAAGGCAATGCTACCAAATACTAATTGAGTGTCTGTAAACGTCTGACCCACTGGGAATGTGATGAAATACATAAAAGCTTAAATAAATCATTCTCTCCACTATTATTCTGACATTTCACATTCTTAAAATAAAGTGGTGATCCTAACTGACCTAAGACAGGGAATTTTTACTAGGATTAAATGTCAGGAATTGTGAAAAACTGAGTTTAAATGTATTTGGCTAAGGTGTATGTAAACTTCCGACTTCAACTGTATTACATGTTTCTAATTTTGTCCGAATGTGGGAGAAAAATCACGTATATACCAGATTTGTTTAATATTAATAGTTAACAATTAATATGCTTAACCATAGTAGAGACATTTCTTAACTACCAATACTTTGCTTTTCATAAGGATGGTTCCTTCTAGCTCCCTGCAGCTGGTCTGGATGTAGTCAAGGACATGGGATAGAGATAAACTTGAGGAACAGATAGACCTGTATTGTTTCAATTTCTATTTGCTTCTGAGTAACATGGTCACATAGCGTAAGACAAAGAGCCTCAGAGTGACCACAGTTTTTCAGTTCATCCTGACTTTTACTATCTTCGAAGGGCACAGCTGTGTGGAGATATGAGGTGAAATCGGAACTAACATGATCACTTGTTTGTGCGCTATGACCCGATACACATAGCCAAAAGAAGAAAACAAGGTAGCTCCTGATCTGCCGGGGAGGGGTGGAACTAGCCATGACTAAGCATTTTTAGGTCCACTATATAAGACGTCAGCATTTCTTGTTAGTTGGGCTCTCAACGAATCACCTATGGGTGGGTTGTTGACCAGCTCCATTATTGCAATAATTAATAAAATATCAAATAAAGATTGATTGTTTGAAGAAATGACAAAGTCTCTCTCACTTGATTAGAATTTCCACAACATTCTTGGCGAAGAGGAGGAAGGGTCCCAACCTTCACCTGCTGACCACTCCTGAGGACCTGGGTTAAACTGTGCACAGGGGTTACACCAAAGTGACTCAAGGAAACTCACACTCCACTGAGGAGAAGATGATACCTGCCTAAGGTTCAAGGAGAGGGGCGTTGGCGGGTGAATACGGGATCTCGAACATAGATATATAAAAAGTGAGACTAACATTTCTTAGAAATAATTGATAAAGAACTGGAGGAAACAGGTAAAGGGGCTGCTGTGAATCAATGTGGACCTACGGGGTGCCATCATAGAGAATTGTTTGAGGTCCTAAGGTTACCGCCACTTAATTAAAGAAAAACGAAGTCTTACGGAGACTGACGTCAAGAATCTATGTAGTCCTAAAGGGAGCTGTCATTGATAGTTAGAATAATTGTTTGGGGTTCTAAGGGGACTGCCACTCAATTAAGAAAGACAAAGTCTTACTGAGACTGTCATTAAGAATGTATTAGAAGGATGAAGTCTTACGGAGACTGTCGTTAAGAACTATGAAGTCCTAAGGGGAGCTGTCATAGATAGAAAGGTAAAATAATTACTTGGGGTCCCGACGGGACCCATTTGGATTAGTTTTCCAGTGGTTCAACTACGAATTAGGCAATATTTTAGCAGCCATGCAATTACATGATTTAGGTTGTAGGAACTGATCACTCCTCTATTTTGTGTGTGTGTGTGTGTGAGTATGAGTGAGATAGGAACTCAAGATGGGATTGGTGTCAGAAGGGGGATGGGCCGAGTTTAATAGCGTCACGAAAAAGGATGTGTGATTATGTCTGGTGAGAGCATCAGTGAAGGTCTGCGAAGGAGACAATGTGGCACTTTCCATGGGAGAGTGAGGGAAATTCCTGTCCGACCAAAGACGACGTGGACCAGCCCTGACCAGACCTCCACTGATGACTGCCTGGGGGAACACACCACATTCACGAATCTGAACAGGACAACCCACTGAATTTCAGTAAGTCAATTTAAAAACCTATTTGTAGTGAAAATAAAAGTAGTGACAAGGATCCTAAATCCCAGAGAGAGGATTTGGCGTTGGCAGTACAGTTTGTAGGCATAGGATAAATGTCAATGTAGCCTGAGAGCAATGAGTATAGAGAAGTGAGAGTTGAATACTGTACAGTGGTGTGTTGAACCTGCATGTATGAGAGAATAAGTGTGAATGACTAACCTTTTTGACAGGAGGAATAGCCTCCCGTGTGAATGAGGAGAGTGTGGATTGTTAATTCTTAGACTGGAAATGATCAAATTAATAACAAATAAAAGGAGTGTGTGTATTGAAGATAGAACCGTGACAGATTAACGGTAGGTGTAAATATGAGGGCAACTACAGTTGAAGTCGGATATTTACATACACCTTAACCAAATACATTTAAACTCAGTTTTTCACAATTCCTGACATTTAATCCTAGTAAAAATTCCCTGTCTTAGGTCAGTTAGGATCACCACTTTTTTTTAGAATGTGAAATGTCAGAATAATAGTAGAGAGAATGATTTATTTCAGCTTTTATGTCTTTCATCACATTCCCAGTGGGTCAGAAGTTTACATACACTCAATTAATATTTGGTAGCATTGCGTTTAATTGTTTAACTTGGGTCAAACGTTTCGGGTAGCCTTCCACAAGCTTCCCACAATAAGTTGGGTGAATGTTGGCCTATTCCTCCTGTCAGAGCTGGTGTAATTGAGTCAGGTTTGTAGGCCTCCTTGCTCACAAATGCTTTTTCATTTCTGCCCACAAATATTCTATAGGATTGAGGTCAGGGCTTTGTGATGGCCTCTCCAATACCTTGACTTTGCTGTCATTAAGCCATTTTACCACAACTTTGGAAGTATGCTTGCGGTCATTGTCCACTTGGAAGACCCATTTGCGACCAAGCTTTAACTTCCTGACTGATGTCTTGAGATGTTGCTTCAATATATCCACAATATTTTCCTTCATGATGCCATCTATTTTGTGAAGTGTACCAGCCCCTCCTGCAGCAAAGCACCCTTACAGCATGATGCTGCCACCCCCGTGCTTCACGGTTGGGATGGTGTTCTTTGGCTTGCAAGCCACCCCCTTTTTCCTCCAATCATAACAATGGTAATTATGGCCAAACAGTTCTATTTTTGTTTCATCACACCAGAGGACATTTCTCCAAAAAGTACAATCTTTGTCCCCATGTGCAGTTGCAAACCGTAGTCTGGCTTTTTTATGGCGGTTTTGGAGCAGTGGCTTCTTCCTTGCTGAGCGGCCTTTCAGGTTATGTCGATATAGGACTAGTTTTACTGTGGATATAGATACATTTACATTTACATTTAAGTCATTTAGCAGACGCTCTTATCCAGAGCGACTTACAGTTAGTGCATACATCACTTTTTTTTTTATACCCCCCGTGGGAATCGAACCCACAACCCTGGCGTTGCAAACGCCATGCTCTACAAACTGAGCTTCATCCCCTGCCGGCCATTCCCTCCCCTACCCTAGACGACGCTGGGCCAATTGTGCGCCGCCCCATGGGTCTCCCGGTCGGGGCCGGCTACGACAGAGCCTGGATACTGTTGTGCTTTGATAGATTTCACTTTTCACACCAAAGTACGTTCATCTCTAGGAGACAGAATGCGTCTCCTTCCTGAGCGGTATGACGGCTGCGTGGTCCCCTGGTGTATATACTTGTGTACTATTGTTTGTACAGATGAACGTGGCACCTTCAGGTGTTTAGAAATTGCTCCCAATGATGAACCAGACTTGTGAAGGTCTACAAAGGTTTTTCTGAGGTCTTGGCTGATTTCTTTTGATTTTCCCATGATTTCAAGCAAAGATGCACTGAGTTTGAAGGTAGGCCTTGAAATACATCCACAGGTATGCCTCCAATTGACTCAAATGATGTCAATTAGCCTATCAGAAGCTTCTAAAGCCATGACATCATTTTCTGGAATATTCCTAGCTGTTTAAATGAACAGTCAACTTAGTATATGTAAACTTCTGACCCACTGGAATTGTGATACAGTGAATTATAAGTGAAATAATCTGTCTGTAAACAATTGTTGGAAAAATTACTTGTGTCATGCACAAAGTAGATGTCCCAATCAACTTGCTAAAACTATAGTTTGTTAACAAGAAATTTGTGGAGTGGTTGAAAAACGAGTTTTAATGACTCCAACCTAAGTGTATGTAAACTTCCGACTTCAACTGTAAGTAAAAAAAAATGGGATAATTATGTGTAAAATGAGATAGGCTGATGACTGAGTGAAGTGTTTTGTTTTCATAGAAAAAGTTAGGTAGGATTTAAGTAAGACTTTAAAAATGCTTTGAACAACATTGTTGAAATACAAATAATGAAATAAATTGAATGATTGTAAAGGAACTTAAATAAGAACGTCGTAGTAAGATAGACAAGAAAAGACGCCGACCTTCCGGTTGAAGAAAAATACTCAAATAATGTCTGTAAGAAAAGGGGAAGGATAACTGAACTCTTAGAATACGAAGCCTGAAGACTACTGGACGAATGAAAAAATAATGACATTGATGGTACGCGGAAGTTGGTTGAAGGACATTCTAAAAGTATGAAGTAAATTACTGACATAAATTGTGGCGTAAAAAAAATCTAAAACTACTCTGGGAGTGGAACGTGCGAAAAGAGAAAATAATGTAGATAGTATGGATTTGCCTAAAATATAATTATTTGGGCCATACTGTTGCATGATGAGCGAGGAAGAGTGCTGGTTAGCCTAATACATGGAAAATAAGAAACCGCTGTCAGTGGAAGTTCCCGAGAGAAAGATGGACTTTGAATTATTAACGACACAAGGACATGAGGCTGAAAGCTGAAGACGGATATCTCATTAACTAGGCTCGCTTGTGGACATCCATTTACAATTAGAAGATGACAGACTGAATTGGCTGGATTAAGTGAAGTTTAGGAAACGCAAAAAGCGTGTGGGCGTTGTGACCATCCTTCCCCAAGTTCCTGACTGAAAAAATAATGGTGAAGGTATGTAGAAGAATTACCATTAACAGCTTGGTGCAGTAATGACTGTGGTTGGGAAATGATTTGTGGGTTAAATTAGCGTTTTATAGTTTTTTAAGGTTGCTATAGATGTGATTTATTTTCATGATTGTTTTGTAAGGGAAATGTACTGCTTGAAAAGCATTTACTGCTGTTGTTTTTATTTAAGATTGATGGATTCTTTTTTTTCTTTGAATTGTTTTGAAATTATACGTTTGAAGGCTATTAGAAAATTAGTGTTGAAATATATGAAATTTGTTTAAGGGGAATTAATTTGGTATTGGAATGAATAAAAGAACTGTTGTAGCTCAGTGGACTCCTTTAGACCTTCCTAAGCTACTGACTGAAGGAGTTATGACTGATTTCCAACAATACCATTTTCTGTCTGCCTGCTAATTGTAGCAGTGTTGTAACCGCTAACCTTTGCTTTCATAGCACTACCGGTGAAAACTTTAAAAGTCTAAGTTTTAAAAGTTAAACGCTTTGAGTCTTGTGTAGAGAAGGCTTGTGTACAAATTTTGATGTAACCGATTACAGGCTTTCAAGTGAGATGATACGAGTACTAAGAATACCTGTATTTTCGGGAACAGAATTTAAGTTGTGAGAATTGTGTAGACTGACTTTTGGAATTGATTTTAAGTGAACGAAATGTAATTTAAAATAGGCCACCTCCCGAGTGGCGCAGTGGTCTAAGGCACTGCGCCACTCGGGAGGTGGCCTATTTTAAATTACATTTTGTTCACTTAAAATCAATTCCAAAAGTCAGTCTACACAATTCTCACAACTTTAATTCTGTTCCCGAAAATACAGGTATTCTTAGTACTCGTATCATCTTCGAATCCAGGCTCTGTCGTAGCTGGCCGCGACCGGGAGACCCATGGGGCGGCGCACAATGTATGAAAAAATTAATAATGTATGCACTCACTAACTGTAAGTCGCTCTGGATAAGAGCGTCTGCTAAATGACAAAAATAAAATAAAAATTGTGTTAACTGATTGATCTAAGAGTGGACTGCTGTTAAGAAATGGCGATACTGTTAAAACACTAAACAAATAAGAAGGGGTACCATCATGAATTAATGTATGGATGCACACAATAACATAATTATTGCATAATGATGAACTGTTTGAACTGTTTAACATATGTTGACACTTACAGAAATGGCTGAAATCACTCAACCATTTTCTGATCTCACCCATGGCCACAAGATGGTGATGAAGGACAAGATAAAGTGGACTCCTGAGGGTTTGCAGGCAGTTGCCAAAATTTGACACAGTTGCTAACCTTTTCTCCTTGTTTAGGTTTGCCGGATCATTCTAAACCATTTAATCTATTGGTGTTTGAAAAAAAATGGTTTTATGTCATCTGTCCTTATACAGGATCACAGTGGGAAGCAGAGGCCCGTTGCATACTACTCTAAGAGACTTGACAGTGTGGTGAGAGGGTTGATGCGTTGCCTCAGAGCTGTAGAAATGTCAATGTGACATGTCCCTACCAACTGACGATGAAGTGTCCTAGTTGACCACTCCCCGATTTATCGGATGTGCCTTTAATGAACACTGATTTGGAAATATTTGTTGATGGTTCAGCTCAAAAATCACCTCAAGGCGAACCATTAGTGGCTTATGCAGTAACTACAGCTGCCACTACATTAGAATGTGCTCAAATACCACCCCATCTGTTAGCTCAGGCTGAATAATTGTTTGCTCTTACTAGAGCATTTATTTTGGCTAAGGATAGAACTGCTATGATTCATACTGACAGCAGGTATGCATTTGGGGTCGTGCATGACTTCGGTACGCTCTGGAATCAACGTGGGTTCCTCACCTCATCTGGTAAGAAAATGTCACATTCTAAATTTGTTGAAAATTTGTTGGAGGCTATTTTGTTGCACTTCCTGTCTCTCTTAAAAACATTTCTTCTTTACAGGATGTGTCTGACTGTCACGAATTCAGCCAAGGCTGCCCCTCCTCCTTGCTCGGGCAGGTTTCGGCGTTTGTCGTCACCGGCTTACTAGCCACTACCTCTCCATTTATCATCACTCTGTCTTGTCTTGTCTTGTCTTGTCAATCACACACACACACCTGGTAATCATTCCCTCATTAGTCTGTGTATAAGTGTTCCCTCTTGTCCTTTGTGAGTGATTGTTCGTTGTGAGAGTGAGTAGCTCGGTTGAACTTTACTTGTATGCAGCCAAGGTTGATTTTCCCTTGTGCTAGTTTCGTTCTGTCGCTATATGCGCTACATTATTGTACACATAATAAACTCTTGATTTCTGTGTTTTACCTCCTGCGCCTGACTCCGTCATTCACACCTCATCACAGAATCACTCACCAGCTATGGAGTCAGTGGGAGAAGAGCGCTCACCTGGAATCGTGGCAAGGGTCCAGGAGCATTCCACGATGCTGGCCAGCTTAGGGGAAGCGATAGATCGGGTTCTTCAGGTCGTCGAACGCCTGGAGAGAAGAGGAACCGATCTGTCGAGACCAGCTGGCTAACCGGATCCAGCCACCTACATCACAACACCCGGAGGGATCCAGATATCCCGACCTCGGGCGTTCGATGGGACGCCGGTTCTATGTCAGGGATTCCTTCTCCAACTGGAGCTGTACTGCTCCAGTGTCAGGCCGTTGCCATCAGATTGAGAGCAGGTGTCCGTCCTCATTTCCTGCCTCTCGGGGAAAGCCCTGGAGTGGGCCAATGCGGTTTGGAGAGAAGGAGGAGCCGCGTTGGAGGACTACAGGGAGTTCGCCTGCCTCTTTCGGGCGGTTTTCGATCACCCGCCCGAGGGTCGAGAGGCGGGTGAGCAACTGGTCCACTTGAGGCAGGGGACGAGGACAGTACAGGGGTTCGCGCTGGAGTTCCAGATCCTGGCAGCAGGGTCCGGGTGGAACGAGCGGGCCCTGATCAACCAGTTCCGGTGCCATCTACGAGAGGACGTCCGATGGGAGCTAGCCTGCCGTGACACCAGTTTGTCTTTTACCGAACTGGTGGACATGGCCATTCATCTTGATAACCTGCTGGCAACCAGAGGACGTCCAGGAGGAGATCTGCCCGTTCCCGCCCCGACCGACGCGGATCCAGAGCTCATGGAGCTGGGTGGTACAGCGCACCGAGAGAGCGGAGGGCGACAGCGCCAGTCAGGAGGCGGCCAGCAGGGCACTCTCGCATCACCCCAGGTATTGAGCACCCACTCTTGTTCAGAGCCCTCTGCTGAGCGCTGCACTATACCCATATACTTCCCTGATCACATGAGAGTTGCTCTGGGTGGCGTGCCCGAGTGGTACCGTTTGTAGTGGAGGTGGATGCGTCTGAGGTTGGGATGGGAGCAGTCCTGTCTCAACGCTCGGGCACGCCACCCATTCCTCGTCTGGACGGACCACCGTAACCTGGAGTACATCCGGGCAGCGAGGAGGCTGATTTCACACTGTTATACATTCCGGGTGCGAAGAACGTGAAGGCAGACGCACTGTCCCGGCTGTATGATACAGAGGAGAGGCCCAGAGACCTTCCCCCATACTGCCAGACTCCTGCATTGTGGCGCCGGTAGTATGGGCGATGGACGTGGATATAGCGCAGGCATTACGCACAGATCCACCTCCACCGCAGTGTCCAGCTGGGCTGCAGTACGTGCCTGCGCTTATCCGTGATCGTCTGATCTACTGGGCACACACATCACCCTCCTCTGGTCACCCAGGTATCGGTCGTACAGTGCGCTGCCTAACCGAAAAGTACTTGTGGCCTACCTTGGCTAAGGACATGAGGGTGTATGTTTCCTTCTGCTCAGTGTGCACCCAGAGTAAGGCACCTAGGCACCTCCCAGCGGGTAAGTTAAAACCTTTACCAGTTCCACAACGACCATGGTCTCATTTGAGTGTTGATTTTTTTAACTGATCTGCCTCTCTCTCAAGGGAACACCACCATCCTGGTCGTTGTGGACCGCTTTTCGAAGGCCTGCCGCCTCCTTCCTCTGCCCGGTCTCCCCACGGCTCTGCAAACTATGGAGGCCCTGTTTACACACGTCTTCCGGCACTACGGGGTACCAGAGGATATAGTGTCTGACTGAGGTCCCCAGTTCACGTCAAAAGTCTGGAAGGCATTCATGGAATCTCTCGGTCAGCCTGACCTCTGGGTTCCACCCTGAGAGTAATGGGCGGGTGGAAAGGGTTAATCAGGATGTGGGTAGGTTCCTGAGGTCCTATTGCCAGGACCGGCCGGGGGAGTGGTCGGTGTTCCTGCCATGGGCAAAATATGCCCAGAACTCTCTCCGCCACTCCTCTACAAACATTTCAGTGTGTTTTCGGTTATCAACCGGTTCTGGCACCGTGGCACCAGAGCCAGACAGAAGCTCCTGCGGTGGATGACTCGTTTCTGCGCGCGGAGGAGACGTGCCCATGTTCACCTCCAACGCGCCATGCGTCGTCAGAAGGCCAACACTGACCGTCACCGCAGTGATGCCCCCGTCTTTGTACCAGGGGATCGGCTCCATGCGTCTGAGGTGCGGGATGTCCCTCCACCTCCTTTGGACATCGAGGGGGCACCGGCGTACTCTGTCCGGTCCATCCTGGATTCTAGGCGCGGTGTGGGGGGCCTTCAGTACCTCGTGGAGTGGGAAGGGTACGGTCCAGAGGAACGGTGCTGTGTCCCGGTGAGGGATATCCTCGATCCCTCTCTGCTGAGGGACTTCCATCGTCGCCCTGCTCCGCGTCCTCCTGGCCGTCCCCAAGGCCGGTGTCGGCGCGCTGCTGGACCTGCGCGTCAAGGGGTACTGTCACGAATTCAGTCGAGGCTGCCCCTCCTCCTTGCTCGGGCAGGTTTCGGCGTTCATCGTCACCGGCTTACTAGCCACTACCGCCCCATTTATCATCACTCCATTTGTCTTGTCTTGTCTTGTCAATCACACACACACACACCTGGTACTCATTCCCTCATTAGTCTGTGTATAAGTGTTACCTCTGCCCCTTGTCCTTTGTGAGTGATTGTTCGTTGTGAGAGTGAGTAGCTCGATTGAGCTATTTTTTACTTGTATGCAGCCTAGGTTGATTTTCCCTTGTGCTAGTTTCGTTCTGTCGCTATATGCACTACATTATTGTACACTGAATAAACTCTTGATTTCGGTGTTTTACCTGCTGCGCCTGACACCGTCATTCACACCTCATCACACTGACCTGCAGTCTACAAAATGTACTGGCCTGCCTGCCTTGCCTAGGTCCTGTTTCCCATGTAGCAAAGAGGGGAGTCGTGGGAATTTTCCTGTATTTGCAAAATGTGTAAACCCCTTTCCCACAGAACAGATTGACACTGATGGTTTGCAGGTATCAAATGGTAAGCTACTGTGCTGCACTTAACAATGTTCTGAAGTCTATTTTCCCCAGGATAAAAGCGTCTTTGCCTAAACCAAAAGGTGGTCAGCTCCACAAATTGCAGCCAGGAGATTGAGTGATCATCAAAGACCTCTGCAGGAAGACTTGGCACCAACAGCGCTGGACCGGTCCATTCCAGGTGCTCCTGACGGTTGCAGAGAGGTTGACATGGGTTCATGCCAGCCACTGCAGGAAGGTTCCCCACAACCCAGACAAAGATGTATTAGCCGAAGAATCATCATAGGCGACCCCAGTGGCCATGGGAGGACCAGGACCGGACTCTGTTTGTTGCTTTCGTGGTCTGTCTTCTCATTGCAGATGTTGTATGGGCCCTGGGAGAAGCGGCCATAATGCAACTGAAGAATACCAGCATAGTCCCACGGTGGCACCTAAATAACAGCCGCTCCAGCTAGAGCCAACTGCAGGCTCAGGACAGGAGTCCAGCAAACAATAGCCGCCCCATTGTATAAGAAGACTGAGCTCGATGCATCAACGTGATGATTGTCCTCCTTGTACAGGTGAAGAGTTTACTTCTGTATAACTTTTTAATTGTCTAAATGATTCCCTTAAGAATGTTTTGCACCATGTGAAGGTGAAGTTATTGATTTGGACTGATTAAGATTTAGCAAAGGGAAAACTGATGAAATGTTTATGTTATGAATATTTGTTAATTGTATTAATACCGTGTTAGATTTATTGTGTGTTTTTTATTTAGGTTTGAGTGGATGTTTCACATTTTTCACAATTGATACTCCTTAAAGGGCACACAAATTACATTTTCTGAAGTTTCTGTTGCCAGGGTTTTGGTTGCACACATGTACATTATCCTGATTACAAATGTACTGAAGAACCCAGTGTAAACCTGGTACACAAAATGTTTGAAATATCTTTAAATAATGTCTGAGGTAAGTGATGTTTTACCTGTTGCATACTTAGAAGTGCACCTCTTGTAGACAGAGGTTTGCTCACAAGGTCAGCTCAGTAGGAGTGGAATATTGGCTGAATGCAGAGACACTGTGATTGCCAGGTGTTCTCTCCTGAGCAGCCGCACTCTGGGAGCAAACACTTTACTGAGAAAGAATCCACTTGGCTATCTTTGTTATACCTAATCATCAGCAGACACTTGCAAGTTAGAACTGAATATGGTATTTGTAGAAGGTAAAATGTTTGAGACTCAGTAACCCGAAGGGAGGTTCCTCATAAGGATTATATACATGTCATATGGTACATCTGGAAGGTTTATTTTCATCTTTACATATGGTGTGAATCTGTCATATTATTTTATAGAAGATTGAATCTTCTAAGAGGGAAATGTGGGAGGAAAAACACGTATTTACCCGATTTGCTTAACCATAGTACATTTTAGTCATTTAGCAGACACTCTTATCCAGAGCGACTTACAGTTAGTGAGTGCATACATTATTTTTATATTTTTCTGGCCCCCCGTGGGAATCGAACCCACAACCCTGGCATTGCAAACGCCATGCTCTGCCAACTGAGCTACATCCCTGCCGGCCATTCCCTCCCCTACCCTGGACGACGCTGGGCCAATTGTGCACCGCCCCACTGCGCCACTCGGGAGGTCGTAGTAGAGACATTTCTTAAGTAACAATGCTGTGCTTTTCATGAGGATGGTTCCCTCTAGCTCCCTGCAGGTGGTCTGGGTGTAGTCAAGGAAATGGGATAGAGATAAACTTGAGAAACAGATAGACCTTTATTGTTTCAATTTCTCTATGCTTCTGAGTAACCTGGTCACACGGCATAAGACAAAGAGCCTCAAAGTGACCACAGTTTTTCAGTTCATCCTGACTTTTACTATCTTCCAAGGGCACAGCTGTGTGGAGATATGAGGTGAAATCAGAACTAACATTATCACTTGTTTGTGCGCTATGACACGATACACATAGCCTAAAGAAGAAAACAAGGTAGCTCCTGATCTGCTGGAGAAGGGTGGAACCAGCCATGACTAAGCATTTTTAGGTCCACTATATAAGACGTCAGCATTTCTTGTTTGTTGGGCTCTCAACTAATCACCTACAGGATGTAGTTTATACTCAAACCTAGCCTGTAGTTGACCAATTAGAATTCCTTGCAGAAAATTGGGCCAATGGCCAAATACCAAGTATCCCATTTCAGGCTCAATGTATAGACAATTTGGACCAATGAGAACTTGCCACATGGAGCTATGTGTCCCGGACTGGAACCCCTACACAGATTCTAAACAGATGTTGAACTGAAAAACAACTATTTCCATTGATCGTTAATTCCCTGCGTTATGCATTTATCTTTAAATAGTCTTACACTCTCCCCTAGACCATTAAAAAATATATATATACTTAAAATGTATTTTTAGAAAACAATAGAAAACATGAAAACATAGACAGTATAAAAAAACATTAGCTGTAAGCATAAAATTATTTATCTGAAGCACCTTGCATTTCTATAAAACACAAAGGGCATATTGTACTTACCGTTGCAATAAGAAATAGATTTCAAACAAAGTTATTTTTAGAAAATAGGTATTAACAGGTATTGTAGAGGGTGATTTGGATGGAGTCAGGCGCAGGAGGCTAAATCACAGAATAAATGGTTTATTCGGCAATACAGCGGTACGCAGCAATGCGTAAAACACTCCAGTGCAGTAAATACAGTGAACTGGAGACAACAAGGCACACCGGTAAATATCCCGGCGATACAAAATACAATATAGCTCCACCGAGCTAATGTAACCTCCACAATAAACAATCACACACAAAGACAGGGGGGGGGGGGCAGAGGGAATACTTATACAGGTATTAATGAGGTGATATGAACCAGGTGTGTGTAATAAACAAGACAAAACAAATGAAATGATGAGATGAGGAGCGGAGTGGCAGCGGCTAGAAGGCCGGTGACGGCGAACGCCGAAGCCTGCCCGAACAAGGAGAGGAGGAAGCTTCAGAGGAAGTCGTGACAGGTATAATGATGATGACCCTTACGATTCCTACATCCTGTATTAGGAGGTAACTCACAAAAACATTTATTTCAAACATCTTTCAGTTGTCTGCAAGACAATAATATTAAATCGTCCTATTGGCAAGGTAATCATTCACAGAGTCCTTTAAAGTGACCAGCTGTTCCGCACCGGTATCAGTCCCACATAGATAACTATTAGAGAGTATGTTCTGACAGCCTGCCGGTAGTGAGGAATACTTCTTCCGTTCCACTGGCTAATAAGGACGTCACTTCACCAGTGATCTTGTATCGTTTCAGGTACAGGCCTTGGGTCAGGGGATATTGCTGCAGCTTCAGACAGTAGATTCTCAACCAGTAACGGAGGATGAAAGTAAGCATGTCCCGATTTTCTGGAAAAAGTGGATATTTCTCCTAGATATCCCTAATATGATGACTGCGGTGTACAACATAGAAGCTTATCAGGTTCTGATCGGCTTACTATGCTTCTTCACCCGAGATCGGCCCCCGACTGCTAATCAATCAGTTCTTTATTCTCCAGGCTCCGCTTTGTCATCAAAATGAACAACCTTGCAATGAGTGACATGTATCCATCGTAAGTTGCCATGGACTTTCACTGCTGACCTCGTTATGAGCAAAACTTGATAAGGACCTTCCCATTTTGGCCCTAATTTGGCCCCTGTCTGTTAGGTATTTTTTCACCATCACCCTCTGTCCTGGCCCTAGGTCATTTCTCCCCTCTGGAGTTATTCTCCACGCCTCTTTTACTTGTCTGTCTGCTTAGCCTACTGCATTAGAAAGTTGTATGTAATAGTTAAGCTTTGTGTCACTCATAAAGTGTACGTCTTCCTTTCTCAAATCTAACGTGCCTGGTAGTGACATGGGTCGACCTGTGACAACTTCAAACGGACTCAACCCTGTGGTTTTGTTATGAGTCGCCTGTATACCACATAAGACCGTAGGCAATGCATCCGGCCATGCTATCCCTTCTTGATGCATCTTTGAAAGTCTTTCTTTCACAACTCGATTTGTGCATTCTAACTGACATGTCTGTACTTGCAATTCGCCACGACACACAAGGATTTACCATTTGCCCACAAAGCGATAAATTATCTTGTCCACACCAATGTGTCCCAACGAGTGGATCTGTGTCACCAAGTAGGGTAAGAGTGCATTTGGCGCTACACATCTCAGGTTGTATTTCCACACACCTTCTTGATTGAGTTTGCACCCTGCAGCCATCCATTCCGAGACTTCATCTTTTGGTGCACTGCTCTGCATGTCTCTAATGTGTTGCAATGTATCAAAGGTATATTTCCTAATCAGTTTAGGTGACAGAGGTGTACTCTTGGCAGCCGCCTTGGCAGCTCTGTCAGCCAGGTCATTACCTTTACTCTTGTCTGTAAAGATTTTTCCATGTGCTTTCATTTTCAAAATTGCAACTTGTGCAGGCAACCTGAGAGCATTCGGTAGAGCCATCACCTCTGGTCCATTCTTCACAGGAGCTCCCAGTGATGTGATGAATCCTCTGTTTTTCCATATTTTTCTAAAATCATGGGTAATGCCGAAAGCATACCTTGAGTCTGTGTAGATATTAGCTGTTTTTCCTTCAGCCTGTTTGCATGCTGCTGTCAAAGCCACCAATTCCGCCACCTGTGCTGATGTTCCTGCAGGTAACGTGCCTGTCACTATCACATTGTCCATTGTAGTAACTGCCCAGCCTGCCTTCCTCTCACTCCCCTCCACAATGCTTGAACCGTCTGTGTATAAGATAAACTCAGGGTTTTCCAACAGATGACTTTTAGTAAACCCATCAGAGCTGATCCAAAACCAACTCACAACAGTTGTGTTCATGCAATGTGGTGTCTGGAGGAAGCATCAGAGTAGATGGATTAGATGGTGTGCCACGTTCTATGATGATGTTAGGAGCCTCCAACACAGTCAACCACTTGTTCCAACGAGCAGCTGTGACCTGTGCAGCTCGATTCATTGTTAAAAGAGTATGAACAGCATGTGGACACTTGATGGTAAGATGTTGGTTGAGAACAAGCGATGCCACCATCGACACAGCGACGTAAGTAGCCTGCACAACAAAGACTAACATCTGTAACCCATCATAAGGATGTAGATTGTAGAGTTTTTTTATATCGATTGAAATGGTTTCACGTCTTCATACCCACGTCTCGTGGATGCTACAAAGTCTTTGACCATTCATCCAACTGTTTTGGAGATGCTGATTTATGTGCGATTACTGTTACTGGGGGTTTGTCTTTACTTCCTTTAACGGCCTGTGTTCTGGTTGGCCTAAGACATCGTGCGTCACCGCTGTCAGAATCTGTTGACTCGAAGCCAGGAAATGCTGACCAGATGTTTGAAACCCGATCTGCCTTGCGCAACTCAGCATGAGGGTAGATTGAGGGAACAGAGAGCCCACAGGTGGGGGCCAAGTCTGCCTTATCCACCCTTGCATCCTGCAATTGTTGAATTTCACCTTTTAATGTTTTAATCTGTTCACCAAGAGCCCTCAAACTCTCTTTATCTCGCTGCAATAATTATCTAGTTTTCTCAATTTGGCTAATACAGTTAAAGACCATCGTGTCTTTGTCAGTGAGTTAGAGATTCTCTGTATTTTCCCACAAGCTTTTTGTATATCAGACAGATTCCATATTCCATCTTTGTCAACAATGATATAATATGTATTTATTAGCTCCTGCCTACACTCCTCTACTTTGAAATGGTTCTTCATATCACTAGACAGTGAATTAAATATATTTTTCCTGTTCACATCCGGAGCAGCTGTCCCGCCCTTTTTAATAGTGTTTTTTTCACTTGAAGATGCCATTACATTAACTTCAAAAGTTGTATAAGATATATTTATATGTTTATATATTTATATCCCCTTGAGGACTCTAACCTCCTATCTATAGAACACAAATTGTTTCTGCAGGGCCTGGTTACCCGTTACCCCTAAAACCGGTGTTTACTTCCATTGTGCGCTCTGAACGCTCCGAGACCAAAATGCTCTGAATTTACGAATTTACGAACGAACAATCTGACAAAGCTCTGAGTTTACGAACGCCCAGAGCACACTCTGGCACTCCAGATTAAATGTATGAACACACACGTAGTATAAACCAGCCTTGAAATCTTTGGTTGTTTAGTACAACCAAAGAGATGTGTGGGGCTAAAGCTAAAGAGGGTGTGAACGATGCTGAATAGGTGTAGACGAAGAAGCGCTCTCCAGTAGGTACCAAACATTAAAGGGCCATTTTCTCAAAAGTGAGTTTACAAGTTTATCAACTTTCCATGCAGAATTACTTTCCCATTGTTCCTCAACTGTAGTGTATGATATACAATTTTTTTGCTCTGAGTCTCAACTTTTATCCAATGTAAAGAACACAATTTTATATGTTGCTACATCAGACCGAATCGAGCTGGTCGGTCACATATGTGCAGATATGTGCACCAGTCATTGCTCTCTCTCTCGCTCTGCTGTGTGTGCATCTTGCTAGCGGTCACTCAAATTGCGAGGGACCTGAAGTTCATTGGATAGAACTCAGATTGCTTGGGGGCTGGCCCACGTGGGGGAAACTGTAGGGGAAATTGTGCAACACAGCTTCCAGAAAAACAGTCGCTTTCAAACTAAGGATTCCGTGGCTAATGGAGGTAAGACAGTAATTCTGCTCATAGATTATGTATGTATTAGCTACACATTGACACATCCAGCCCAAAGCGGAAGGTTTAAAAAATACTTAGTAGTCGTCAAAGTTCTGGAGCATGTCTTTAAATGGCTGTTAATGGGGCAATCAGTGATTGCTAAATACTGTACATTTTTGTACTTTAAAATTAATTATATATACCCATTGATTCTATGTTTGATAACAATGCATTTGTAAACAAACACTGTATAGCCTCAAAACATGGTTAAAACGGTCATTTTGGGGGCTGGCCCACGTGATGTTATGGATGGTCAGTCCTTGCATCCATAGCTCTGTCTATGAATTTGAGAGTGGTTACATTTTTCCAGCCCCATCCTCAGCTGTTTACTAAAAACAGTGGTGGGTGCAGTGGCATAGGCAGAAACTGTCGTGTGGCTAGAACAAAGTAATAGTGGCTAGGCCAACATTTTCCAGCTAAAATACCCTTACATGTTTAAGTGTAAATTAGTGTGATCTCATTGCATCATTTAACACATAAAAAAACTATCCCTTGGCAAACAAGCCCGTTATTATTGCCAAGTACCGCCGACAAAAAAACAGGCCGACTGTCTGAGTCCGACAGTAAACAAGCATAATAAAATACACAACATATCTATAACCTACATATTCGGAGAGAGAGAGAGAGAGAGAGAGAGAAAGAGAGAGAGAGAGAGAGAGAGAGAGAGAGAGAGAGAGAGAGAGAGAGAGAGAGAGAGAGAGAGAGAGAGAGAGAGAGAGAGAGAGAGAGAGAGATAGATATATTCTACAGTGGACAGGTGCAGTGCTAAAATTGGAAAAGTTAGACTGTCACAAAATATGGAGAATGGATGAAGTGATCAGTCCGTCAGTAATCAAACATCATGAAATAATCAACGTATTATCAGATCAGATCGACCACTCCCACTGAAAGCATGCAATATACAGTACAGGCACAACTGGTGGATTCAGGACCATGGTCGGGGCATCAGCAGGACACCAGCTCAGCACCGGAATATGCAGATGCAAACAGATTATTGCACAAACAAGCATGGAAGAATAAGCATAGAAAGGCCTGAACGTGCACACGTTTTGCCATATGTCGTCAACGGTGACGACATGGTGATGTGACAGATGATAGCCTAGGACTTTCAACTTGACTAGCACAGCACAGCAAAGAGCGTCGTCGGGCTGCGCACAGCACGGCAGCACACTGGTGATTTTCAGAATAAATTGCCTGTGTTTGTTTCTGCTATAGTCTATTTCAATCAATATTGACCATATTATTGCGATATAACCATATAGATAACATGAACATACTGCATTTTAATTTTAAGCCACCCTGATTGGGTGGGCCTGTTGTAAACAACACCCGATACACATAACCACAAGATGAATACAAGGTGCCCTGATCTGCCGGGGAGGGGTGGAACCAGCCATGACTAAGCATTTTCTAGGTTTACTATGTAAGACCTCTGCATTTGTTGAATTTCTTAAGCTCTCTGTCCTACACTCAAGAGTGTGGGGTCGAACAGCTTCATTATTGCAATTCTTATTAAATAAAGATGATTGTTCGAAGAAATGACAAAGTCTCTCCTTCCTGGTTAGAATTTCCATGACAATACCCTCTTGCTAACAAAAATATAGAAAGCGGTCTGTCAAAATCAGTTAAAACTTTCAGGGCTATCTGTAATTATGTGAGCTCAAGCTCTTTCAGAGAACCAAAACAGGAACTGTGCTTCACACAGACTCATGACATCAGCTAAAAAATATGTGTAATATTTTGTCACGATTTATGACACATTAATGAGCGCATAATGAATAAAGTGTGAATATATGACACAAAGAGTGTGTTTTATACATAAGAATACACATTGTTTTTGTAACTCATGCTGTTCCATTTACAGTAAGTGCCAAAGGAGGACACACTTTTAAAACGTATCAAATCGTCATCATCCCAGATGTCATTGTAAAAACGTGGAGATTTATGTTTTATAAAACAACATCAGTCTGAGATTTGTGGGGGAAGCCTCCAAACTCCTGGATTATGACATACTTAGCATCCAAATCTTTGGCATGAGACCACAATTTGTCCTCTTAAAGATTTGCTGTTCTCTTTTTTTTTTCATCAGCTTTGCTACGCTTACAGCAGCACTCTCAAGTCTGACATTTGAAGAGACTCAGGTATTTACAGCTCTCGGCGGATAAGGCCTGGTAAACCAATGAACATTTCATATGGGCTTTTTAAAAAGATTACACAGCAATACGGCATGGTGTTGTCAGTCGAGGTGACTTTGAACGAGGTGAGGGAATTACCAAGCGGGCAACACTGGTTGCAATGACATCAGGCTGACATCTTTTGTGACGCCTTGGTGGTCACTGGTCAGGTTGTATACTGATTGTAATAAGATGTTTTTCAAATGTATTTTAATAGATCTGAAAATTATGTCTTTAACCTCTTAAGGATCGGACCCTTTTTTCAAATTTTCTCCTAAAATGACATACCCAAATCTAACTGACTGTAGCTCAGGACCTGAAGCGGAAATGTAAAATTAATGTAAAAGAATATAACACATTAGATCTGGTAAAAGATAATACAAACAAAACATGTGTTTTCAATTTTTGTTTTTGTTCCATCATCTTTCAAATATAAGAGAAAGGCCACAATGTAATATTGCAGTTTAGGTACAATTTAGATTTTAGCCACTAGATGGAAGCAGTGTGTGTGCAAAGTTTCAGATTGATCCAGTGAAGCATTGCAATGCTGGACTATTTTGTATCAAGTCTGCCCAAATGTGCCGAATTGGTCAATTGATACATACAGTTGAAGTCTGAAGTTTACATACACCTCAGCCAAATACATTTAAACTCAGTTTTTCACAATTCCTGACATTTAATCCTAGTAAAAATTCCCTGTCTTAGGTCCGTTGGGATCACCACTTTATTTAAAGAATGTGAAGTCTCAGGATAATAGTAGAGAGAATGATTTATTTCAGCTTTTATTTTGTTCATCACATTCCCAGTGGGTCAGAAGTTTACACACACTCAATTAGTATTTGGTAGCATTGCCTTTAAATTGTTTAACTTGGGTCGACGTTTTGGGAAGCCTTCCACAAGCTTCTCACAATAAGTTGGGTGAATTTTGGCCCATTCCTCCTGACAGAGCTGGTGTAACTGAGTCAGTTTTGTAGGCCTCCTTGCTCGCACACGCTTTTTCAGTTTTGCCCACAAATGTTCTATAGGATTGAGGTCAGGGCTTTTTGATGGCCACTCCAATACCTTGACTTTGTTGTCCTTAAGCCATTTTGCCACAACTTTGGACGTATGCTTGGGGTCATTGTCCATTTGAAAGACCCATTTGCGACCAAGCATTGACTTCCTGACTGATGTCTTGAGATGTTGCTTAAATATATCCACATAATTTTCCTTCCTCATGATGCCATCTATTTTTTGAAGTGCAACAGTCCCTCCTGCAGCAAAGCACCCCCACAGCATGATGCTGCCACCCCCGTGCTTCACGGTTGGGATGGTGTTCTTTGGCTTGCAAGCATCCCCCTTTTTCCTCCAAACATAAAGATGGTCATTATGGCCAAACAGTTCTATTTTTATTTCATCAGACCAGAGGACATTTCTCCAAAAAGTACAATCTTTGTCCCCATGTGTAGTTGCAAACCGTAGTCTGGCTTTTTTATGGCGGATTTGGAGCAGTGGCTTCTTCATTGCTGAGTGGCCTTTCAGGTTATGTCGATATAGGACTCGTTTTACTGTGGATATAGATATTTTTGTACCTGTTTCCTCCAGCATCTTCACAAGGTCCTTTGCTGTTGTTCTGGGATTGATTTGCACTTTTTGCACCAAAGTACGTTCATCTCTAGGAGATAGAACGCGTCTCCTTCCTGAGCAGTATGACGGCTGCGTGGTCCCATGGTGTTTATACTTGCGTACTATTCTTTGTACAGATGAATGTGGTACCTTCAGGCATTTGGAAATTGCTCCCAAGGGTGAACCAGACTTGTGGAGGTCTACAATATGTTTTCTGAAGTCTTGGTTGATTTCTTTTGATTTTCCCATGATGTCAAGCAAAGAGGCACTGAGTTTGAAGGTGGGCCTTGAAATACATCTACAGGTACACTTCCAATTGACTCAAATTATGTCAATTAGCCTATCAGAAGCTTCTAAAGCATGACATCATTTTCTGGTGTTTTCCAAGCTGTTTAAAGGCACAGTCAACTTGTTGCATGTAAACTTCTGACCCACTGAAATTGTGATACATTGAATTATAAGTGAAATATAATGTAAACTTTCGACTTCAACTGTAGGTACAGAATTAATACAATTAAGTACCCCACAAGATACACTTCATTTTAACAAGCTAAATCCTGTGTAACACCCAGTATTTATGTTGTATTTAGGCAGATATTTCATGTGTGGCGTACTAGTGTGTTTATCCTCCCACTTGGATGGCGCTTGCCTTAAAATGAGTGCATCAGCAGTGGGGAAAAAAAGTATTTAGTCAGCCACCAATTGTGCAAGTTCTCCCACTTAAAAAGATGAGAGAGGCCTGTAATTTTCATCATAGGTACACGTCAACTATGACAGACAAAATTAGAAAAAAAAATCCAGAAAATCACATTGTATGATTTTTAATGAATTTATTTGCAAATTATTGTGGAAAATAAGTATTTGGTCAATAACACAAGTTTCTCAATACTTTGTTATATACCCTTTGTTGGCAATGACACAGGTCAAACGTTTTCTGTAAGTCTTCACAAGGTTTTCACACACTGTTGCTGGTATTTTGGCCCATTCCTCCATGCAGATCTCCTCTAGAGCAGTGATGTTTTGGGGCTGTCGCTGGGCAACACAGACTTTCAACTCCCTCCAAAGATTTTCTATGGGGTTGAGATCTGGAGACTGGCTAGGCCACTCCAGGACCTTGAAATGCTTCTTACGAAGCCACTCCTTCGTTGCCCGGGCGGTGTGTTTGGGATCATTGTCATGCTGAAAGACACAGCCACGTTTCATCTTCAATGCCCTTGCTGATGGAAGGAGGTTTTCACTCAAAATCTCACGATACATGGCCCCATTCATTCTTTCCTTTACACGGATCAGTCGTCCTGGTCCCTTTGCAGAAAAACAGCCCCAAAGCATGATGTTTCCACCCCCATGCTTCACAGTAGGTATGGTGTTCTTTGGATGCAACTCAGCATTCTTTGTCCTCCAAACACGACGAGTTGAGTTTTTACCAAAAAGTTCTATTTTGGTTTCATCTGACCATATGACATTCTCCCAATCCTCTTCTGGATCATCCAAATGCACTCTAGCAAACTTCAGACGGGCCTGGACATGTACTGGCTTAAGCAGGGGGACACGTCTTGCACTGCAGGATTTGAGTCCCTGGTGGCGTAGTGTGTTACTGATGGCTTTGTTACTTTGGTCCCAGCTCTCTGCAGGTCATTCACTAGGTCCCCCCGTGTGGTTCTGGGATTTTTGCTCACCGTTCTTGTGATCATTTTGACCCCACGGGGTGAGCTCTTGCGTGGAGCCCCAGATCGAGGGAGATTATCAGTGGTCTTTTATGTCTTCCATTTCCTAATAATTGCTCCCACAGTTGATTTCTTCAAACCAAGCTGCTTACCGATTGCAGATTCAGTCTTCCCAGCTTGGTGCAGGTCTACAATTTTGTTTCTGGTGTCCTTTGACAGCTCTTTGGTCTTGGCCATAGTGGAGTTTGGAGTGTGACTGTTTGAGGATGTGGACAGGTGTCTTTTATACTGATAACAAGTTCAAACAGGTGCCATTAATACAGGTAACGAGTGGAGGACAGAGGAGCCTCTTAAAGAAGAAGTTACAGGTCTGTGAGAGCCAGAAATCTTGCTTGTTTGTAGGTGACCAAATACTTATTTTCCACCATAATTTGCAAATAAATTCATAAAAAATCCTACAATGTGATTTTCAGGAAAAAAAAAAATCAATTTGTCTGTCATAATTGATGTGTACCTATGATGAAAATTACAGGCCTCTCTCATCTTTTTAAGTGGGAGAACTTGCACAGTTGGTGGCTGACTAAATACTTTTTTTCCCCACTGTAGATACTGGAGGCTGAGACGGGGACGGGGGGGACACTGTGGCCCCATCCAACAATACCCCCGGACAGGACCAACCAGACAGGATATAACCCCACCCACTTTGCCAAAGCACAGCCCCCACACCACTAGAGGGATATCAACAGACCACCAACTTACTACCATGAAACAAGGCTGACTATAGCCCAAGAAGATCTCCTCCACCAAACGTGCCCGAGGGGGCGCAAACACACCTTTGTAACACCTAGTAATCAGGCAGCAGGTAGCCTTGTGGTTAAGAGTGTTGGGCCGAAGGGTTGCTGGTTCAAATCCCCGAGCTGGTAACGTGGAAAAAAACTGTCATTCTGCCCTTGAGCAAGGCAGTTAACCCCTAACAACTACTCCCGGGCGCTAAGGACCTCAATTAAGGCAGCCCCCTGCACCTCTCTCTCATTCAGAGCGGTTGGTTTAAATGTAGAAGACATATTTCAGATGAATGCATTCAGTTGTGCAACTGACTAGGTATTCCCTGACCCTAATCACATTGTACTTATGCAGATAGTACATGTACCCTGTGGTGTACTAGTGGGTTTATCCTCCCACTTGGATGGGAGGTTTCAAGGAGGTTCAGGTTGTCATAATGGGCAACATCCACATTAATTATGTTTTTTAAATTATAATCTGTTTGAAACTTGTATGGTAGACCCCAGTCAGTGAGGTTGACCTATAAGCATTTGTTGTTACACATCTGTAATTACAGACTGCAATTATCACCAGTTAAATGTTGTTATTACAGTGTAAGTATGAGTTATTACAATTAACTACAATACTTGTTACACTGTAATTACACACATAATTACACTGTAATAAAGACCCCTTAAAATTAACTGTTACCAACATTTCCTGTAATTTTATGGTACACTACCGGCTACAGGTTTCTGGGAAAATACACGTTAAGTCACTGTGTTTTTACTGCTAAATTATGGTGGTTTTGCTGTATGCTGCTGAGTGGTAACTAATTGGGACTGTACCTCACTTAGGATTTGAACTCATAGGAGGGCATAGGCCCACCCACTTGGGTGCCAGGCCCAGCCAATCAGAAATAGTTTTTTCCCCACAAAAGGGCTTTATTACAAACATAAATACTCCTCAGTTTCATCAGCTTACTGGTTGGTCTCAGACGATCCCGCAGGTGAACAAGCTGTATGTGGAGGTCCTGGGCTGGCATGATTACACGTGGTCTGCGGTTCTGATGCTGGTTGGACGTACTGTCAAATTCTCTAAAACGACGTTGGAGGCAGCTTATGGTAGAGAAATTAACATTTATTTATCTGGCAACAGCTCTAGTGGAAGTTCCTGCAGTCATCATAACAACTGCACGCTCCCTAAAAACTTGAGACATCTGTGGCGTTGTGTTGTGTGACAAAAATGCACATTTTAGAGTGGCCTTTTATTGTCCCCAGCACAAGGTGCACCTGTGTAATGAGCATGCTGTTTAATCAGCTTCTTCATGTGCCACCCCTGTCAGGTGGAGGGATTATCTTGGCAAAGGAGAAACACTCACTAACAGGGATGTAAACAAATTTGCGCACAACATTTTAGAGAAATAAGCATTTTGTGTGTATGGAAAATGTCTGGAATGTTTTATTTTAGCTCATGAAACATGGGACCAACACTTTACATGTTGCGTTTATATTTTTGTTCAGTATATATATAAATGACAACTTGAAGGTGTTTTTGCTGTCAAATGACATACATTACCTTGTGAACTCCACAACATTTATCCCTTACCTATTTTTACTGCAACTCAGAAGCTGGTAAGTTATTGTAATTTTACATGCTAAGTGATACAGTACAATCCTGTAAAGGTATGTACTGTGAGCGCACTTGGGACTCAACTTCTACAACCTCTTGGCTGCCAGAAACCTGAAATGTTCTGCTACGCCACCATATCTGTGGGTGTGACAGAGATTGGCCACAGATCTATTGGCAAGAATACATTTCTGCACTTTGCTAAAAGTTGCCCAATATCAAGTCAATAATTGTACTACAATCTTACAACACCAACATAAAAATAGCAGTGCTCAAGGACCCTTGACATGAATACTCTGGGGATTTGAACTTGCAACCACTTGGTGGGGAGCACATCGTTATTTCTGCAGTGCTACCAGGTACATACTTATTACCAAGAACATATATTCACACACTCAAAAATAATGTATGTTTAGGCTACAGGGTTGTTCCTTGGGGTATGAAAAGGTCAAAGGTACACATAAGAACTCACATGGTACTGGTTGTTCATTACCTTTTAGGGTACATGTGCAGATAATCTATTATAATGATACATTTTCTACTCAATATATTCAATATATGGTACATTTATTACTGCACTTTGAAATGTTGGCGGGTGCTCATTAGCACATTTGGGGGTATGGTCTAAAATACAGTGCATTCGGAAAGTATTTAGACCCCTTGACTTTTTCCACAAGTTGTTACGTTACAGCCTTATTCTAAAATTTACTAAATAAATGTTTTTCCTCATCAATCTACACACAATACCCCACAATGGCAAAGCGAAAACAGGTTTTTATAACTTTTTGCAAATGTATATATATATATATATATATATATATATATATATATATATATATATATATTTTTTTTTTATACCATATTTACATAAGTATTCAGACCCTTTGACATGAGACTTGAATTGAGCTCAGGTGCATCCTGGTTCTATTGATCATCCTTGAGGTGTTTCTACAACTTGATTGGAGTCCACCTGTGGTTACGGCTGTTGTGGTGACCGTATTACCACCACACCGGCGGTCACGAGTCATGAAGGCAGTCAAATTCCACGTGACTGTTTAGTCACGGCTTCTCCAAGCTCTGATGCTGCTAATAGTCATTAGTAGCCTACCAGACTCGCTAACTGCCTGTTACTCAGCACTCTATTGTCCCTCTAATCACTCTGACATCAATGCAAATATAAACGAAAATCAAACACTTTATGAGAGCCCATGAACTCATGTTGCGCAACATTTCTATAGGCTATGCAATTGCGCGAGAAAACAGAGTGATGGCCTCTACTAAAAAGAGAAGGATCCCATCAGCTTTCTGTAGGCTAGGCCTACTATATTTATTTCTCAACTTTCCTAATATTAAGCACATTGCTTATATTTACAACAGGAGTATAGCCTACCTGGCTGTCATGAAAATGAACCATGGGAAAAGCATCCTCCATTCGCTATTTAAGTGCATAGATTACATTTTTTCGATACAGGTGCATGGTAATGGTCCATTCTAAATGAAAACAAATTTCACACTAACACTAAATATTATATGTAAAGACAAGATTAAATCAAGAATAGTCTGATGGGTGACAATATTAGCATATCACTTGTGAATTATATATTATTACTTGTGAATGATTCCCAGCATAAGAAACAATGCCTTTTTCTTGTGACTTTTTCTAATCATAGTCGCACACCTCATGTAGCCTAGCCCAATGGCCTATATGTTTTGATAAGGTTTGTATCACAACTAAAGTGACCAAATAACTTCTTAAAATTATGCACATTAATCTGCTTTACAAGGGGTGTAGAGCCTAACTGGCATACATAAGCAGCACGTGAGTTTCAAGTTTGGGGAAGATAATTTTCACCATAAAAATGCACCTTTATAATAAAAGCATTACATGCATAATTGCATTTGAGGTCACTTTTGATAATGGTGTTTTCCCACTAATGGAACATTTATGCTTATAGCCTACTGCCATGTGCGCATTTCTGCACTTATAATGTGAAGAAATAGCGTAATCGTTTTAAGCTAAACATTATAATCTGTTGCATCAGCCGCATTGCGTACAAAAGGTTTTTTGATGCTAGTGGTTGTATTAATTTGGGATCTATCGCATCCCACAACTGTCCCAGACTATGTTTGGAATATTATTTCTCACAGAGAATAGAATAGGTTGACTTTTGTACTATGGGGGATAGTAGATTGACATAGGCTAGTGCTTTTGCTGTTAATTAGGCCTACTCATCTTGTTGGCTGATGAAAAGTAAATGTGGACAGTTCCTCCAATACCTTCAATATGCACCTCGGAATTGAATAAGGACGCTCGCAGTTGGGTCCCTGATGTGTCTGTCTTCACTTATAGCCTGTGAGAAAGACCCGATCAGGTGATGGAGAGCCATGTGAGTGAGAGGTGCTTCGGAGCGTGCAGAACTCAGGGAGAAGGAAACAACGGCCACTGGCCACAAAAGGCATGGATTTTCTTTAGGGTGCATTACGGCCACCGTGAAATTTGAGGCCTTATCAAGTGCTTGTCAAATTGTGAATGAGTGATTGATGAAGTGTGTACAGCTTGCGCAAAATCATCATTAGAGTCGCATCATGCAGACTTACAATGTACGAAAAATCAAACATATAGCCCAACGTTTGTAGAACAACTAAAGTTACATTAGAAACTCTAAATTAAGTATATAGGTATACCTATTTCTTCGTTAATCGCTCAACACAGAATAGCCGCATGTGCGCACACCCTCAAATAGTTTGGAGAAAATATCCTTTCTATTTTATTCAGCTTTGTTCAATTGTATTCTTCATACTATAAAATAATGCCATGGAATTCTTAGCAAATCTTGTCTGCTAAATTAACTAGTGTAGCCCACAGCCATTTGGCATAGCCAGATCAGGACCTAACATAAGGACAACTCAGAGTATGCTATTCTGTTCTTCTGAAATAGACTACATTTTCTTCAAATCATGCTTCTTTAGACCTGTCTAAAATAAATTATGGATTTATCGTGAAGTTGTAGTCTATATTACATGGATTTATTAGACTTGTAGCTCTTCCAAAGGTCTGCATCAGTGGCTTGTAAGCTATGTGTGGAATCCAGGAGATGCAAAATGTGTTTGTTAATTAACTGTAAATTAGCGTGAGACCGACAGTTATTTGCTTGACAATCACCAGCTGACAAAATTCAGTGACCACCACAGCCCTACCTGTGGTAAATTCAATTGATTGGACATGATTTGGAAAGGCACACACCTGTCTATATAAGGTCCAATAGTTGACAGTGCATGTCAGAGCAAAAACCAAGCCATGAGGTTGAAGGTATTGTCAGTAGAGCTCCGAGACAGGATTGTGTCGAGGCAATTTTTTTTGTGGTATTGAAGGTTACCAATAACACAGTAGCCTCAATCATTCTTAAATGGAAGAAGTTTGGAACCACCAAGACTCTTCCTAGAGCTGGCATCCCGGCCAAACTGAGCAATCGGGGGAGAAGGGCCTTGGTCAGGGAGGTGACCAAGAACCCGATGGTCACTCTGGCAGAGCTCCAGAGTACCTCTGTGGAGATGGGAGAACTTTCCAGAAGGACAACCATCTCTGCAGCACTCCACCAATCAGATATTTATGGTAGAGTGGACAGACAGAAGTCACTCCTCAGTAAAAGGGACATTACAGCCCGCTTGGAGTTTGCCAAAAGGTACCTAAAGAACTCTCAGAACATGAGAAACAAGATTTTCTGTTCGGATGAAACCAAGATTAAACTCTTTGGCCTGAATGCCAAGCGACATGTCTGGAGGAAACCTGAAACAATCCCTATGGTGAAGCTGGTGGTGGCAGCATCATGCTGTGGTAAAGTGTTTCAGCGGCAGTGACTAGGAGACTAGTCAGGATTGAGGCAAAGATGAACGGAGCAATGTACAGAGAGATCCTTGATGAAAACCTGCTCCAGACTGCTCAGGACCTCAGAATGGGGCTAAGGTTCACCTTCCAACAGGACAATGACCCTAAGCATACAGAAAAGACAACGGAGGAGTGGCTTTGGGACAAGTCTCTGAATGCCTTTGAGTGGCCCAGCCTGAGCCCGGACTTGAACCTGATCGAACATCTCTGGAGAGACCTGAAAATAGCTGTGCTGTGACGCTCCCCATCCAACCTGACAGAGCTTGAGAGGATCTGCAGAGAAGAATGTGAGAAACTCCCCAAATACAGGTGTGCCAAGCTTGTAGCGTCATACCCAAGAAGACTCAAGGCTGTAATTGCTGCAAAAGGTGCTTCAACAAAGTACTGAGTAAAGGGTCTGAATACTTTTGTAAATGTGATATTTAATTTTTTAATTTTTAATACATTTGCAAACATTTCTAAAAACCTGTTTTTGCTTTGTCATTATGGGGTATTGTGTGTAGATTGATGAGGGAAAAAACAATGTAATCAATTTTAGAATAAGGCTGTAATGTAACAAAATGTGGAAAAAGTCAAGGGGTCTGTATACTTTCCAAATGCACTGTATGGTGAAATTCTGGAGAAAGCTTTGAATAGGTCAGTAGCCTACAGATTAATATGAGAAGAATGCAATTACTGAATTTATGTAGATATTCTAAATGAAGTGTTTCGATACCTTTCGAATGTAGTAACATGTCCATGTAGAAAAAATAACCATTTACATAATACCATAGAAGCAGTGTTCTGCTAATATAACAATGTGCACATTTCAAAATCAAATCAAATCACATTTTATATGTCACATGCACCGAATACAACAGGTAGACCTTACCGTGAAATGCTTACTTACAAGCCCTTAAGCAACAATGCAGTTCAGAAAATATTTACTAAATAAACAAAAGTAAAAAATAAAATAAAAAGTAACACAATAAAATAACAATAAAGAGCGTATCTACAGGGGGTACCGGTACCGAGTCAATGTGCGAGGGTACAGGTAAGTCGAGGTAATTTGTACCAGTTGGTAGGAGTAAAGTGACTATGCACATATAATAAACAGCGAGTAGCAGCAGTGTAAAAACAATAGTCCGGGTGGCCTTTTGATTCATTGTTCAGCAGTCTTATGACTTGGGGGTAGAAGCTGCTAAGGAGCCTTTTGGACCTAGACTTGGCACTCCGGTACTGCTTGCCGTGCGGTAGCAGAGAGAACAGTCTATGACAATTTTGTGGGCCTTTCTCCTCCTAGTATGTAGGTCCTGGATGGCAGGAAGCTTGGCCCCAGTGATATACTGGGATGTACGCACTACCCTCTGTAGCGCGTTACGGTCGGATGCCGAGCAGGTGCCATACCAGGTGGTGATGCAACCAGTCAGGATGCTCTCGATGGTGCAACTGCATAACTTTTTGAGGATCTGGGGTCCCATGCCAACTCTTTTCAGTCTCCTGAGGGGGAAAAGGTGTTGTCGTGCCCTCTTCACGACTGTCTTGGTGTGTTTGGACCATGATAGCTTCAAAGCACTTCATGGCTATCTACAGTGCCTTGCAAAAGTATTTATCCCCCTTTGAGTTTTTCCTATTTTGTTGCATTACAACCTGTAATTTAAATGGATTTTTATTTGGATTTCATGTAATGGACATACACAAAATAGGTTTCAAAAAATTCAAAAAAATAAATAACGGAAAAGTGGTACGTGCATATGTATTTACCCCCTTTGCTATGAAGCCCCTAAATAAGATCTGGTGCAACCAATTACCTTCAGAAGTTACATAATTAGTTAAATAAAGTCCACCTGTGTGTAATCTAAGTGTCACATGATCTGTCAGATGATCTCAGTGTCTGCAACACCACTAAGCAAGGGGCACCACCAAGCAAGCGGCACCATGAAGACCAAGGAGCTCTCCAAACAGGTCAGGGACAAAGTTGTGGAGAAGTACAGATCAGGGTTGGGTTATAAAAAAATATCTGAAACTTTGAACATCCCACGGAGCACCATTTAATCCATTATTAAAAAATTGAAAGAATATGGCACCACAACAAACCTGCCAAGAGAGGGCTGCCCACCAAAACCCACGGAGCAGGCAAGGAGGGCATTAATCAGAGAGGCTAAAAAGACACCAAAGAAAACCCTGAAGGAGCTGCAAAGCTCCACAGCAGAGATTGGAGTATCTGTCCATAGGACCACTTCAAGCCGTACACTCCACAGAGCTGGGCTTTATGGAAGAGTGGCCAGAAAAAAAGCCATTGCTTAAAGAAAAAAATAAGCAAACATGTTTGTAATGGTAAAGGTTTTTATTTTTTTGTTGACATATTTTATAATTTTCGGGTCCAGAAGATGCGCTCTGTTCATTCTCCAAATTCTGTCGCTAAGTGTATTTTATTTTGGTGTAATTAAGCATGATCCCGCAGAATGATCCGATATCACTATATCATACATTTTTTCATCCAGTAAATTGTTGAGTGTATTTTTTGGAAGAAATACAATTTAGTCAATTCTTGGTCTTTTGTAGTTGGGAATAATAATCTCCAGGTATCCTGTAAATTATGTGTAGAAATTACATTCTTCAGCCTCTTTGGTGGCTCCCTAAATTTGCCTTTTTTATTACTATATCTGTCAATCTCATAAAATGTATGATTTAGGTTACCTACTAAAATAATAGTTGCTGTCTGGATTTGATGTAATATAGCTTGAATTCTATCTAAAATACAAGATTTGCCCTTGGTGAGATACCCAATGAAATCAATATGTATTTTTCACCATGTAAGGTACAATTCAACATTAGAAAACAGCGTTTTTGGTCCATATGCTGGAATATACGGGAAAATTGTGTATTCTTATTAATAAGGATGCCTACACCTCTGCTGTTACTACGGTAGGTGGCAGCATAGGCCTCTCCAACCCAGCTCTTCTTTAAATGTTACATTTTCTAATAAAAAAAAAAACACATCTGCTGACAAACTCTTTGAGTGTTCGAGAACCATATGCTTTTTTCCCCCATCATCAAGCCTGTGCACATTTCATGTGATAAGTTGGATTTTGTTGTTCTTAACTTGTATAGAATCAAAGTTAACCTTACCTGTTCCATCTATCATTGAAGAACCAAGTAAAATATTTTAGCAGACATGACAAATGAGGGCAGTGGGCATTCCATAGTATGGGAGGATCATAGTATAAATACATAGTTATTGTATACATTACATATATAGAGTGTGTGGGGATGTGGGCTGAGAAAACATTTAAAAAATACATACATGAAGCAAAGTACTTCTTTGTACTTGAGGCACTATTACTTTTTAGGGCTTTTTAGCTCCGACTCCTCTCCTAATGTACCAAAAGAAAACTGTGGATACATACATGTACATATATACATGTACATAAAAAATACACTTAGGTACTGTGGTTGACTTGTATTACCTTATAAATTAAATTAAAGTATAGTGGCTGGTGGGGGTCTACTTGGGGTGAGTGGATCCTCAGAGAGACTGAAATGGGATGAGTGGAGGCCCCACGCACACCACAGAAGTGTCTGATGCCCTCCCAGTCACCATCCTAACCCCCCGGATATAGCCCCTTTCCATTCTTACCAATAACCATCATCTATGTCTGAACAGTTTGGACTACACACTAATATGACCACTCTATGGTAAGATGAGACTCTCACAAACACATTCATGTCGTTTTGCTCTAGGACGCCCACAGGCCTCACAAGACTCGTCTGAATGTCCCCCGGTACCAGTTCAAAAACGGAATAGTTTCACCCACATTTCTAAATTAAATACTTTGAGGGAAGGGTTGATAAGCCAGGTCAAATGGTTGAACAAAGGCAAGGGAGTAGGAAAGAGCTAAATTAATAAGAGCGGCATTAGCTTCGAGGTTAGAAAGGCAGGCCAGATATGCATCTGTTGGTCACAGATACCTTTAAAAAACAAAGTAGGGGTGTGGATTTAAAAAACTGTCAGTATCTGGTGCGAACACCATTTGCTTCATGCAGCACGACACATCTCCTTCGCATATTTTATTTATTAATTTTTATTTATTTAACAAGAGTTGATCAGGCTGTTGATTTTGGCCTGTGAATGCTGTCCCACTCCTCTTCAATAGCTGTGAAATGTTCTGTATATTGGCGGGAATTGGAAGACGCTGTCTTACATGCTCAATGGCTGACATGTCTGGTGAGCATGCAGGAGTCACGACTTCCTCCGAAGCTGCCTCCTCTCCTTGTTCGGGCAGGCTTCGGCGTTCGTCGTCACCGGCCTTCTAGCCACTGCCGCTCCTCATCTCATCATTCCATTTGTTTTTTCTTGTTTATTACACACACCTGGTTCATATCACCTCATCAGTACCTGTATAAGTATTCCCTCTGCCCCCCCATATCTTTGTGTGTGATTGTTTATTGTGGAGGTCACTATAACTCGGTTGAGCTATATGGTATTTCGTATCGCCGGGATATTCACCCGTGTGCCTTGTTTTCGCCAGTGCGCCGTATTACCACACTGGAGTGTTTTACGCATTGCTGCGTACCACTGTATTGCCGAATAAACCATTTATTCTGTGATTTTCCCTCCTGCGCCTGACACCGTCCAAAATCACCCGCTTCAGAATCCTTTATTGGCTTTGCCAATTACTATCAGAGATTTATCCCGGGCTTTGGCAAGGTCGCAGCTCCCATCACCTCTCTGTTGAAGGGTGGGCTGTCACGGCTCCGCTGGTCTGCTGAGGCTGACAGGGCTTTCAGTAACCTGAGGGCTCTGTTCAACTCAGCCCTACTACTGGCACATGCCGATCCATCATTACCGTTCGTAGTGGAGGTGGATGCGTCTGAGGTAGGGATAGGTGCTGTCCTATCCCAACGCTCGGGTCCTCCACCCAAGCTCAGCCCCTGTGCCTTCTCTAAGAAGCTCAGCCTGGCAGAGCAGAACTACGACGTTGGTGATCGGGAGCTGTTGGCTATTTTCAGAGCCCTGACCACGTGGAGGCACTGGCTTGAGGGGGCAAAACACCCTTTCCTCGTCTGGACTGACCACCGTAACCTGGAGTACATCCGGGCAGCGAGGAGGCTGAACCCTCGCCAGGCCAGGTGGGCCTTGTTCTTCACCCAGTTTGATTTCATGTTGTCATACATAACAGGTACTAAGAACGTGAAGGCAGACGCACTGTCATGGCTCTACGACACAGAGGAGAGGCCCATAGACAACACCCCCATACTCCCGGCCTCCTGCATTGTGGCGGCGGTGGACGCGGACATAGAGTGGGCGTTACGCTCAGAGCCATCTCCACCTCAGTGCCCAGCTGGGCTGCGGTACGTGCTGTCTCTTGTCCTTGATTGTCTTATCTATTGGGCACACACGTCCCCCTCCTCTGGTCACTCAGGTATTGGCCGTACAGTGCGCTGCCTGACCGGGAAGTACTTGTGGCTTACCTTGGCTAAGGACATTAGGGTGTATGTCTCCTCCTGCTCGGTGTGCGCCCAGAGTAAACACCTAGGCACCTTCCAGCGGGTAAGTTACAGTGAGGGAAAAAAGAGAATGACTAGGCCACTCCAGGACCGTAATGTGCTTCTTCTTGAGCCACTCCTTTGTTGCCTTGGCCGTGTGTTTTGGGTCATTGTCATGCTGGAATACCCATCCACGACCCATTTTCAATATCCTGGCTGAGGGAAGGAGGGACTCACCCAAGATTTGACGGTACATGGGCACGATCTGCAAAGAGGAGTGGAACAAAATCCCTCCTGAGATGTGTGCAAACCTGGTGGCCAACTACAAGAAATGTCTGACCTCTTTGATTGCCAACAAGGGTTTTGCCACCAAGTATTAAGTCATGTTTTGCAGAGGGGTCAAATACTTATTTCCCTCATTAAAATGCAAATCAATTTATAACATTTTTTTCTGGATTTTTTTTTGTTATTCTGTCTCTCACTGTTAAAAAAAACTACCATTAAAATTATAGACTGATCATGTCTTTGTCAGTGGGCAAACGCACAAAATCAGCAGGGGATCAAATACTTTTTTCCCTCACTGTACATCCCTTACCAGTTCCACAACGGCCATGGTCCCAGTTTTCAATTGACTTCCTCACTGATCTTCCCCTCTCTCAGGGTAACACCACCATCCTGGTCGTTGTGGACCGCTTTTCTAAAGCCTGCCGCCTCCTTCCTCTGCCCGGTCTCCCCACGGCCCTGCAAACTGCGGAAGCCCTGTTTTCTCACGTCTTCCGGCACTACGGGGTGCCAGAGGACATACTGTCTGACCGGGGTCCCCAGTGTACATCCAGGGGCTGGAAGGCGTTCATGGAACGTCTGGGTTTCTCGGTCAGCCTGACCTCTGGGTTTCACCATGAGGCTAATGGGCAGGTGGAATGTATGAATCAGGATGTGGGTAGGTTCCTGCAGTCCTACAGCCAGGACCAGCCGGGGGAGTGGTCAGTGTTTTTGCCATGGGCCGAATATGCCCAGAACTCTCTCAACCACTCCTCCACTAATTTATCTCCATTTCAATGTGTTTTAGTTTGTCAGCCTGTCCTGGCGCCGTGGTATCAGAGCCAGACCGAAGCTCCTGCGGTGGATGACTGGTTCCAGCACGTGGAGGAGACGTGGAACGCTGCCCACGTCCACCTCCAGTGCGCCGTGCATCACCAGAAGGCCAACGCTGACCGCCACCGCAGTGAGGCCCTGTTCTTTGTACCGGGTGATCAGATCTGGCTCTCGACCCGGAATCTGCCCCTCCGCCTGCCCTGCCAGAAGCTGAGCCCGCGGTTTGTGGGGCCGTTCAAAGTCCTGAGGAGAGTAAACAAGGTTACGCATATGTTACGAACCCTGTGGCTTTAAACATCTAGGGTGGATGGACAAGAGACCCGTAACATAATTCATGCGAATTAGAAGCGTGACATGGAACAGTGAGAACAAAAACTACACGACAACCATAAACTACCGTCAAACATAAAAGGTTTATTTTTGAACACACGGTAAAGGTTTGGGAAAAAGGGCTGAGCAGGACCCAAGAAATGAAACAATAGTGTAAAAAAACCCTAAACTGATCTAAGCTACTGCTAATCATACAAAAATACAGTGGGTGGTCCGCTCAGGTCTAACTAGTGTTTTTAGACAGTTTTCTTCCTACGGGTAATGTACGCCCAAGGGCAACTTGCTTAAATTCCCCTTTTCCCAGAAACACACAAAGTTACCAAACAGAGTAACCAGCAAATGAGTGAGTACACAAAACACCACAGTATCCATACTCACATACGGAAATAGTCTCTAACAAAATTACCAAACAGAGTAACCAGCAACTTAGTGAGTAAACAAAACACAGGACACCACAGTATCCATACTCACATACGGAAATAGTCTCTAACAAAATTACCAAACAGAGTAACCAGCAACTTAGTGAGTAAACAAAACACAGGACACCACAGTATCCATACTCACATACGGAAATAGTCTCTCACAAAGTTACCAAACAGAGTAACCAGCAACTTAGTGAGTAAACAAAACACAGGACACCACAGTATCCATACTCACATACGGAAATAGTCTCTCTAAAAACAAACACAACTGACCGGCTTTTAAACAATGGGATGTGTGATTGAAAAACCATAAACAGGTGGTGCAATGCAGAGGAATGTTCACTGATTGGTCCACCTTAGCAATCAGCAGACACCCCAACGACCACCAATCAGGAACATACAGGACACCTGTGATTAGGGCAGAAGGAGAGGAAAAACACAAAAAGACACACAGGATACCTGTATCCGTAACACTCCCACACTTAACCTCTTAAGGCCCAAGCTGTTTTTTTACATGCATTTTTTTATTTCTCTTTGCTATTTGGGCTTATTGGAACCTAATTAGAATAAAAACTAAGTATCATCTTTTGATATGATGTACTTTTAGAGAAAAATGATGTCCACATATGTGGATTCATGGTCCGAATTGCATTAGGCTAACATTTTCAACACAACTAATTTAAGTATGTATGTATGTATTTAGTGATTTAATTGTTATTTATTTCATTGGGACCATGTACAGCTTTTTAGCTGCATCAGAGCTAGCTTTTTTCCCATTTTACGTGTGTGCATGTTTACAAGCATATTAGCTGTTTCGAGGAGCCTCAGTCCATAAGTACACTTACGTGTACTTCATGTTTAGCGACCTACAAAGTTGCTAGTTTTACACTTTTTTTTTCAAATTTGCATGTCATGACAAATATACAAGGCTTTTATAAATATCTAAATCAGAATAAGTCATGAAATATGACAGAACTTCTACACAATTGTGGACATAAGAGCTAAAAAGTGCTGTCCACGTATGTGACCACTAAGCCCTAGGAGGTTAAAAGAGCAAACCACAATGGTTTGCGACACACGTACCATCACAACACCCAACATTCAAAGATCAACAGCATCCTGACGGGATAACAAAAAAAAACTAGATCTTTAAACACGAGACAAAGCATCTGCCAACACATTATCCGACCCCTTTTTGTGGCGGATCTCCAAATTATAATTTTGCACTACAAGTGCCCAACGCATAAGGCGTTGGTTCTGGTTGTACATCCGGTGGAGAAAAACTAAGGGGTTATGGTCAGTATATACTATCACTGGTAATGAACTGGAACCAACATAAACTTCAAAGTACTGCAGAGCTAACAACAAAGCTAGAACTTCTTGTTCAATGGTGGAATAGTTTGTCTGACATTTGTTAAATTTCTGTGAAAAATAACAGACAGGATGGTCCATTCCACTCTGGTCCTGCTGCAGTAGAACAGCACCAGCACCTCTGGCACTTGCATCTACCTCCAGTTTTAACGGTCGTTCAAAATCTGGCGCAGCAAGAACAGGAGTACTACATAAGAGTGCTTTAGCAGTGTTGAAAGCAGTACGACAATCTTCAGACCATACAAATTTTCTCGCCGGACTGAGCAAATCCGTTAATGGAGCAACTACCGCAGATACATTTTTACAGAAACTACGGTAGTAGCCAACCATCCCTAAAAAGCGATGTAGCTCTCTTCTGGTGGTAGGTGCGAGTGCCAGATTATGTTACTACTCCCTCTTGATTACCGTATCAACCCCTCGTTTCACGTGTCTCTCCTCAGGCCGGTGGTGGCTGGTCTGCTCCAGGAGCCTGAGGTGCGGGAGGTCCCTCTGCCACCTCTGGACATTTAGGGGGCCCCGGCGTACTCCGTCCGTTCCATCCTGGATTCGAGGCATCAGGTGGGTCCTTCAGTACCTTGTGGAGTGGGAGGGGTACGGTCCGGAGGAGCGGTGCTGGGTCCTGGTGAGGGATGTCCTCGATCCCTCCCTATTACGGGATTTCCACCATCGCCATCCGGCTCGCCCTGCTCAGCGTCCTCCTTGCCGTCCGCGAGGCCGGTGTCGGCACGCTAGAGCTGCGCATCAAGGGGAGGGGGGGGGGGGTTAAACACCCCTCATCAGACCTGTATAAGTATTCCCTCTGCCCCCCATGTCTTTGTGTGTGATTGTTTATTGTGGAGGTCACCATAGCTCGGTGGAGCGATATTGTATTTTGTATCACCGTCATTTTCACCTGTGTGCCTTGTTTTCTCCACTGCACTGGAGTGTTTTAAGCATTGCTGCTTACTGCTGTATTGCTGAATAAACCATTTATTCTGTGATTTACCCTCCTGCGCCTGACTCCGTCCAAAATCACCCACTACAGCAGGTCATGGAAGAACTGGGACATTTTCAGCTTCCAGGAATTGTGTACAGATCCTTGCGACATTGGGCAATGCATTTTCATGCTAAAACTGACGTGACCATCCCTTGAGAGCCCTCTGCTGCCACAAAATAGTGGGGTCATGAGAGGCCAACCAGGGAAGCCCCAACACCACAGGAAACACAGGAGAATTGATCAGGAAGAGACTAATTCTCTCCTCATGACCCTCCTGCGTTTTCATCCATAGTGGAGCTGTGACCTCCCTAATCAGGCCCGACCCTAAAGGACGACTATCTCAGGCATGTACAGGGAAGGGCAAATCAACAGGAACAATAGGGATCCCTAATCTACGTTCAACTGAACTGTCAATAAATTTCCCAGCTGCGCCTGAATCGACTAGCGCCTTGTGTCTCCCGAGTGGCGCAGTGGTCTAAGGCACTGCATTGCAGTGCTAGCTGTGCCACTAGAGATCCTGGTTCGTATCCAGGCTCTGTCGTAGCTGGCCGCGACCGGGAGACCCATGGGGCGGCGCACAATTGGCCCAGTGTCATCTAGGGTAGGGGAGGGAATGGCCGGCAGGGATGTAGCTCAGTTGGTAGAGCATGGCGTTTGCAACGCCAGGGTTGTGGGTTCGTTTCCCACGGGGGGTATATATATATATATTTTTTTATGAAATAAAATAAAATAATAATGTATGCATGCACTCACTAACTGTAAGTCGCTCTGGATAAGAGCATCTGCTAAATCACTAAAATGTAAAATGTAAAATGTTATGCTGGGAATGCGGCGAAAACTCAGGAAATTCTATGTAAACATACATGTGTGCAACAGGGAGCTCTGGGTAAGTCAGGTGCCTACTCACCTGGCATGATCCACCAGTGCCCTGCCCGCTGCCTCAACTCCCTGGGCAACCTCCCCTGCACCAACCAGCAGTGTGGCCTCTGCGGCCACACTTGGTGCAGGAACTGGCCCCCACTCCGGTCAACCTAGGAGCAGCACCTCCGAGCTCCATAGGGGTAGGGTCGGAGGTGCTGGGGGATGGAAGGGACGGACCCTGATCCGGATGTCCGCGGGTGGCCAACAGGTTATCCAGCCGTACAGATAGATCCACCAGCTGGTCAAGGGTGAGGGTGGTGTCCCTGCATGCCAGCTCCCGATGAACGTCCTCAGGTAGACTACACCGGTAATGGTCGATCAGGGCCCTCTCATTCCATCCCGCGCTGGCCGCCAAGGTCCGGAAGTCCACTGCGAAGTCCTGTGCGCTCCTCTTCCCCTGTCTGAGGTGGAACAAGCGTTCCCCCGCCGCTCTCCCCTCTGGTGGATGATCGAAAACCGCCCGGAAGCGGCGGGTGAAATCCTCATAGTGAACCAACGCTGCGTCTATTCCTCCCCATTTGGCGTTGACCCACTCAATCGCTCTCCCAGACAGACAGGAGATGAGGGCGGACACCCTCTCTTATCCCGAGGGAGCCGGGTGGATGGTCACCAGGTAGAGCTCCAACTGGAGCAGGAACCCCTGGCATCCGGCAGCTGTCCCATCATATGCCCTCGGGAGCGAGAGCCAAATCCCACTGGGTCCAGGTGACGGAGGGGTGGACATCGGTGTGGGTTGACCTGAAGTTGCTGGGGTTGTGGGAAAATCCCCTCTCTCCCATCGCTCCATGGTCTGCAACACACAATCCATCGCAGTGCCCAGATTCTGGAGCATTGTCGCATGCTGCTGGACGCGCTCCTCCACGTGTACCGGAGGACTGGCTGCACCTGCTGACTCAATATTAGGTGCGTGTTTCTGTCAGAGTGTCAAATGTGCAGCGGTAGGACGGAGTCAGGCGCAGAACACAGAACTGAGTACACGACGTACTTTACTCAGAAAAACAAACACTAATTTCCACGCAGGGAAACCACATCAGCTCACAAAAGCGAATGACACAACACAAGGAATAAACATGCACAAAACCATGTGGGAACCTGAGGGTTAAATAGGGGATTAATCATCATACAATGGGAACCAGGTGTGTACAAACAAGACAAACAAATGGAAAACAGAAACGTAGATCGGTGGCAGCTAGAAAGCCGGTGACGGCAACTGCCGATAGCCGCCCGCACAAGGAGAGGCACCAACTTCGGCGGAAGTCGTGACACCATCTGCAAAAGTGAAGTTTTGCTTTGATGTCAAATCAACTCATATTGTTGCTACCTGGCTAGCTACCTTAGCTGTTGTGCTAGTTAACATGCTACTGAACCGTGACACTAGCATATTGACATGTATATTGGTATTAAAAGACAGCAACATATTCACCCCAAAATGTAAGTGTTTAGGCAAATCATTAGATATCTTGCTATCTATCACATGAATTGAGCAGAAATATGATAGCTAACATTAGCTAGCTAAGCGCTAGCCAGTCAGTCAGTGGCGCTGACATATTGAAACTGGTATCAACAAAATTTGTTTCACTCTATCCCATAAAAAATATGACATTGCTAACTAGGCATCATTTAGCTAATAAAATGTTCAAGTTTATTAGGAAGTTTAATTAATACATTAGGTAGGTTCTGTAGCTAGCTAGATAGCTTGGTTTCCATTTTCCTACAGATGTTTCTAATCCCCTTGATTGGTCATCAACGGTTACTGGTCTTGGAATTCATGTGTTCACCAGAAACGGCTTCTGGTAAACTGTTTGCCACTAGTGGCAATAAATATTATTGTTGCCAAAGGTCTGCCGCAGATCCACCACTAGTGGCAAACGTTTGCAAACTTCTGGCAACATTTTGTGAGACACTATTTAGTTTGCAGCAAAATTGCCACAAACTTGCGGGAAGTTTGCAGCAACAAATTCATTTTTGTAAGCGTGATGGACAGCTGTGAACCTATGCTTTCCAACAATATATGATTAAATGGTATACGTGAGCAATAATTTGTTGTATACTGACATTGTTTGTCTTAGGGTAAAATCCGTATGGGAGAAATGAATGGGATGGAGGGATGAAAGAGGGTGATAACACACATAAAGCTAACATTGCTTCATTGCTATCACACATTCTCCAACTCTAGGGACTTAGAGCCCCCTGGCTCTTGGCCTAACTTTATCAACACGATCGCGTTTGGCCGCGATGCACATTTTAAAGGCAAAGTTACACATTCGCGGAAAATGCTGCATATGTCGGCTCAATCTTTAAATGTCAGTTGCGCAATAATGCGGATCTTCCGCGGTCCGGATTGAATCTAAGCCTAAGTGTTCTGTGACAACAGACCTCTTAAAAATCTCTACATTAATTCAATTGGATTGAATTTTATACAGGGCTGGTACAGTTTGAAGCTTCAGCCCTTGATGTGTTTACAGATATGTTACCACAAGTTTTCAAGACACTGAAAACTACTGACTAAAACCACTGTAAAACCTTATCTGTGGTCAGATTTGAAGACGGAGATAGTTAAAAGATTCTGCTCAATGGGGGAGTAGACATATAGTAGACATGCTGAACATTAGGACTCTCCTAACTTCATTTTTATTGTTGTATTGCTTTTACTCCCCCATTGGGTGTCCTGAAAAGGTGCTTCTGATAAAATGTTGAGTTAACCTAAGTACAATGCAGCACAATGGTCAAACAGATTAACATAATCTTTGAAGTAGATTGCGCCCGAGTGCCGCAGTGGTCTAAGGCACTGCATCGCAGTGCTATGTGCCACTAGAGATCCTGGTTTGAATCCAGGCTCTGTCACAGCCGGCCGCGACCGGGAGACCCATGGGGTGGCGCACAATTGGCCCAGGGTAGGGGAGGGAATGGCCGGCAGGGATGTAGCTCAGTTGGTAGGGGTTGTGGGTTCGATTCCCACGGGGCCAGTATGAAAAATAAAAAAATAATGTATGCACTCACTAACTGTAAGTCGCTCTGGATAAGAGCGTCTGCTAAATGACTAAAAATGTAAATGAAAACATTTTGTGTTGTGAAGTATTGCATTTCATTCCTCCGACAGTTTATTGTTACAACACCAACACTCAGCATATGTACTACTGCTATCCAAAGATGTTTCAAAGCACAGGTATGGGACATTTCACAGTGGGTACTGAATTCTGACCTCCTGCTGTTGATTAAAGTTTATCGGTTGCATACAGAGATTTGCAGGTGCAGCGAAATGCTTGTGTTTCTAGCTCAAACAGTGCAGTAATAATACCTAATAATACTCGCACAATCCAAAAAGTAAAAATAAAGAAATTAAGAAAAATCTGAACGAGTAATGTCAGAGTCCGGAATATAAATAAATATTTATAGGCAGTATGGACAGTATATGAATAGAAAAGGAATAGAAAAGTTGTGTACAGCAGTAGTTACAGTGCCTTCAGAAAGTATTCATAGCCCTTGACTTATTCCATATTTTGTTGTTACAGCCTGAATTCAAAATGGATAAAAAATTATTACCCATCTACACACAATACCCCATAATGCCAAAGTGTTTTTAGACATTTGTGCTAATCTATTGAAAATGAAATACAGAAATCTCATTTACATAAGTATTCACACCCCAGAGTCAATACATGTTAGAATCACATTTGGCAGCGATTAGAGCTGTGAGTCTTTCTAGGAAAGTCTAAGAGCTTTGCACACCTGGATTAAACAATATTTGCACATTTGTCAAGTTGTATAATGATTGGAAGACAGGCGCAGAATACGTATTAGGGTTTTTTAGTACTCGACCCAACACAAGGTACGTCATACAAAACGACGGGACGAAGCCCAAAAAAAACAAGTACAGTGGGGAAAAAAAGTATTTAGTCAGCCACCAATTGTGCAAGTTCTCCCACTTAAAAAGATGAGAGAAGTCTGTAATTTTCATCATAGGTACACGTCAACTATTACAGACAAATTGAGCATTTTTTTTCACCAGACAATCACATTGTAGGATTTTTTATGAATATATTTGCAAATTATGGTGGAAAATAAGTATTTGGTCACCTACAAACAAGCATGATTTATGGCTCTCACAGACCTGTAACTTCTTCTTTAAGAGGCTCCTCTGTCCTCCACTCGTTACCTGTATTAATGGCACCTGTTTGAACTTGTTATCAGTATAAAAGACACATGTCCACAACCTCAAACAGTCACACTCCAAACTGCACTATGGCCAAGACCAAAGTGCTGTCAAAGGACACCAGATACAAAATTGTAGACCTGCACCAGGCTGGGAAGACGGAATATGCAATAGGTAAGCAGCTTAGTTTGAAGAAATCAACTGTGGGAGCAATTATTAGGAAATGGAAGACATACAAGACCACTGATAATCTCCCTCGAACTGGGGCTCCATGCATGATCTCACCCCGAAAATGATCACAAGAACGGTGAGCAAAAATCCCAGAACCACACGGGGGGACCTAGTGAATGACCTGCAGAGAGCTGGGACCAAAGTAACAAAGCCTACCATCAGTAACACACTACACCGCCAGGGATTCAAATCCTGCAGTGCCAGACGTGTCCCCCTGCTTAAGCCAGTACATTTCCAGGCCCGTCTGAAGTATGCTAGAGTGCATTTGGATGATCCAGAAGAGGATTGGGAGAATGTCATATGGTCAGATGAAACCAAAATATAACTTTTTGATAAAAACTCAACTCGTCGTGTTTGGAGGACAAAGAATGCTGAGTTGCATCCAAAGAACACCATACCTACTGTGAAGCATGGGGGTGGAAACATCATGCTTTGGGGCTGTTTTTCTGCAAAGGGACCAGGACGACTGATCCGTGTAAAGGAAAGAATGAATGGGGCCATGTATCGTGAGATTTTGAGTGAAAACCTCCTTCCATCAGCAAGGGCATTGAAGATGAAAAGTGGCTGGGACTTTCAGCATGACAATGATCCCAAACACACCGCCCGGGCAACGAAGGAGTGGCTTCGTAAGAAGCATTTCAAGGTCCTGGAGTGGCCTAGCCAGTCTCCAGATCTCAACCCCATAGAACATTTTTAGAGGGAGTTGAAAGTCCGTGTTGCCCAGCGACAGCCCCAAAACATCACTGCTCTAGAGGAGATCTGCATGGAGGAATGGGCCAAAATACCAGCAACAGTGTGTGAAAACCTTGTGAAGACTTACAGAAAACGTTTGACCTGTGTCATTGCCAACAAAGGGTATATAACAAAGTATTGAGAAACTTTTGTTATTGACCAAATACTTATTTTCCACCATAATTTGCAAATACATTCATAAAAAATCCTACAATGTGATTTTCTGGATTTTTTTTCCACATTTTGTCTGTCATAGTTGACGTGTACCTATGATGACAATTACAGGCCTCTCTCATCTTTTTAAGTGGGAGAACTTGCACAATTGGTGGCTGACTAAATACTTTTTTCCCCCACTGTATATACGTATATAACACAGGGATGGTTCCCAAACAAAAGAGCAAGGTGTAAACCCCTAAACAGTACACGGGACAATACCTGTAATAACAAGAGCCCAATTCACGGTACTCAGGAGACCAACGGACATGGGACAATAATCTACAAGGACAATAGGTAACAGAGGGCACATATATACACATACTAATCCCCCCCCCCCCCCCCCCCGACGCGCTGCACCAGAAACGGGACAACACCGGCCTCAGGGATGACCACAGGAATGTGGTGCGGGTCGGTCAGGGTGCCGACTGTGAAAATCCCTGGTCAGCGAAGCGTCCAGGATGTCCACCGCAGGAACCCAGCACTGCTCCTCTGGGCCGTACCCCTCTCAGTCAATGAGGTACTGGAGACGCCCCACCCGATGCCTCGAATACAGGACTTCATGGACCGAGTATGCCGGACCTCACTTGATGTCCAGAGGAGGAGGCGGGGCGACGCTGGAGACGAGTGTGCACAGCATTCCAGATCTCCTCAGTGCGCCAAAACCACTCGTCCACCGCAGGGGCCTCGGTCTGGCTCGGATGCTAAGGTGCCAGGGCTGGCTGTTACCCCAACAAGAACTGGAAAGGAGAGAGGTTAGTGGAGGTAAGACCAGCGTCATTGTGGAACCGGCAGGGGAAGGTGTCTTTGACTGGGCACAGATGGAGCAGGAAGAGACGTAAACCCGGACATCTCTAGCCAAGGTGGGCCACCAGTACTTATCAGTCAGGCAGGCGATGGTACGGCCTATCCCACCCAGGATGACCCGACATAGGCGCCGTGTGCGCACAGGAAAGGAGGCGGTCCCGCACACCCGTGGGCACGTAGGCATGGTTCTCTGGGCACTGTGCAGGTGCGGGTTGCGTACGCAGGGCCTGCCGTATGTCGGCGTCCAGGTCCCACACCACTGGCCCGATGATACGGAACCGAGGGATGATGGGGTCTCCTCTCCCTGCCTTTCCTCTGCGTCATAGAGCCGAGACAGGGCATCCGCCTTCACGTTCTTCAAGCCTGGCCTATAGGAAAGCGTGAATTGGAACCTTGCGATGAATAGAGCCCACCTGGCCTGTCTCGGGTTTAGCCTCTTCACTGCCCTGATGTACTCCAGGTTGCGGTGGTCCGTCCACACCAGGAAAGGGTGTTTGGACCCCTCCAGCCAGTGCCTCCACGCCTTCAGGGCCTTCTTGACCGTCAAGAGTTCCCGGTCCCCTACGTCGTAGTTCCTCTGGGTGGGGCACAGCTGCTTGGAGTAGAAGGTGGTGTTCCGGTTCGCTTGGACAGCACTGCCCCGACTTCTACTTCGGAGGCATCCACCTCAACTTCTTTGGACGGCGGTGGCACAGGAGCAGTGGTGAAGCGTGCCTTCAGTGTATCAAATGCCCTCTCCGCCTCCGCCGTCCAAAGAAGCCGCTGGAGACCTCCTCTCTGCAGGTAGGTAAGAGGTGCGACCACCGTGCTGAAGCCCTGGATGAACCGCCAGGAATCACTGGACTGCTTTCACGGCGTTGGGGATGGGCCATAACCTGACTGCGCTGATGCGCTGCTCCTCCATCTCCACTCCCTCCGTGGATATGATGTAGCCCAAAAAGGACACGGACCGCTGGATTTTTTTGTTGTTGCTTGTTTAACATATAGGTTATGCTCCAACAGTCTTCCTACCACAGACCTGACTAATGAGACATGCTGGGCTCCATCAGCAGAATATATCAAAATGTTGTCTATATAAACTACTACACCCCGTCCCAGCATGTCCCGAAACACTTTGTTAATAAAGACCTGGAAGACTGAAGGAGCATTTGACATGCCGTGGTCGTGGAAAAGGCTGTTTTCCATTCGTCGCCTGCACGAATGCGCATCAGATTTTAGGCGCTCCTCAAGTCCAGTTTCGTGAAGTACTGGATCCTGTGCATTTGTTCGATGATGGTTGAGATGAGTGGTAAAGGATAGCTGAACTTAACGGTGGCTTTATTCAGTGTCCGATAATCAATGAAGGGGCGCAGTCCCCCATCTTTCTTCTTAACAAAAAATAAGCTTGAGGAGGCTGGTGACATAGAAGGGCGGATAAACCCCTGCTGGAGGCTCTCTTGTACGTATGTCTCCATGGCCTCGGTCTCCACATAGGAGAGGGGTAAGACGTGTCCTCTCGGGAGGGCTGCGTCAAACAGCTGGTCAATGGCACAGTCCCGGGGCGATGAGGAGGCAGGCGTTTAGCCTGGGTCTTAGAGAAAAACCGGTGCAGATCCTGGTATTCCTCCGGTAAATCCACTTGAGTGGCGTGGTCCAGACTTTCCACCGTAGTGGTGTTGACAGACACCGCAATACACCTCCCCTGACACTCCTGCGACCAACCCAGCAGTTTCCTCTTATGCCAACTCAACCAGGGGAGACCTCTAAAACAACGGAGTGCGTGGGGGTGTCTATAATCAAACATTTTGATCTGTTGTAAATTATTGTCATGGGTCAGCAGAGAAATGGGAACAGTGATGTGATGTACGAGCCCCGTCCCTATTGGACAATTATCCAGGGCTCTAACAGGAATGGGTGACTGTAGGGGAACCAAAGGAATGCGTAATGCAGTGGCCAGTGCACTAAAAGATTCCCGGAAGCTCCGGAATCAATCAGAGATAACGGGAGTGAGGGGCTAGGGTATTCAGGGAATTTAATGGAAAATGTCACTGGTTTAGTTTACAAAAAAGGAGAGGAGATCTTGCATCCTACCTGGGTTGGAGCAGGGGATTTCCCTAGCTTGTCACCTCTTCGCCTATTAGTGGATAGAGGGCAGGTCGGGGAGAAATTACCCCTTTCTCTACAATAGGAGCAGAGGCCCAGATTCCTCCTTCTCCTACACTCTGCCTAGGGCAAACGTACAGAGCCCAAATCCATCGGCTCTGGCCATGGAGCAGGTGTAGCCATGGGCTCCGGATTCCGCCATGCTAATGAGCTGGTCGAGTGACAGGTTGTCATCACGGCAGGCTAACTCCCTCTGTACCTCCTCCTGCAGTCCGCTGTGGACAACGGTGACCAGAGCCGACTTGTTCCATCCGGTGGAGGCCGCGATATTCCGGAACTCCAGCACGAACTACGAGGCGGTCCTAGATCCCTGGCGTAGTCGGAGTATGATCAAACACCAAGCGGAAGAGGAGGGTGAACCACTCGAAGGACTCGACCTCGGGTCCGCCCGTTTTCCAGACCGCGGCACCCCAGTCCAGGGCCCTTCCGGTCAGTGCCGAGATGACTGTGGCAACCCTGTCTCTCCCGGAGGTACAGGTCACATTGCAGAAGGAATCACTTGCATCTCGCTGGCGCGCCATCGAAGCGCTCCGGGAGGGACAGGGTTTTCCACAGACCGGCTCAGATGGGACGGAGGCAGGTAGTGGTGGTGTGGGGGCTGGTGCCAGAACCGGTGCTGGAGACTGGAGGGACTGTACATTCCTCTCCAAACGCAGGATGGTTGCCAGCACGCTATCCATGGCGCTGCCAAGTCTGGAGAGACTGTCCTAATGATGCTGGACTGTCTCTACGATGGTCGCCAGATCTGCCTTTACCGCTGTCTCCATTTTGCTGGGTCGATTATTCTGTCACGTTGTATAATGATTAGAAGAAAGGCGCAGGAATATGTATTAGGTTTTTTGTTACTCCACCCAACACAGGGTACGTCATACAAAATGACGGATAACACAGGGATGGTTCCCAAACAAATGAGCGAGGTGTAAACCTCTAAACAATACACGGGACGAGACCCGTAATAACAAGAACACAATACACAGTACTCACGACACCAACAGACATGGAACAATAATCGACAATGACAATGGGGAACAGAGGGCACATACTGTATATACACTTACTAATCAGGGGAAATGGGAAACAGGTGTGCGTAATGAGACAAGACAGTCCGGGGTTGGTGGTAATGATCCAGGTCAGTGACGCCTAGAAGACCGGTGACGTAGACCTCCAGAGCTGGTGAACGGAATGAGCAGCAGTACCGGGGGGATCCGTGACAACATTATTATTTTAAAAATTCTGTAAGCTCTGTCAAGTTGATTGTTGATCATTGCTAGACATGCATTTTCAAGCCTTGCCATAGATCTTCAAGCCGATTTAGGTCAAAACTGTAACTAGGTCGCTCAGGAACATTCAATGTTGTCTTAACAATCAACTCCAAAGTATATTTTGCTATGTGTTTTAGGTTACTGTCCTGCTGAAAGGTGAATTTGTCTCCTATTGTCTGTTGAAAAGCTGACTGAACCAGGTTTTCCCCTAGGACTTTGTCTGTGCTTAGCTCTATTCCATTCATTTTTTTTCTTAAAAAACACCCTAGTCCTTGCCGATGTAAAGCATACCTATAACATGATGCAGCCATCACCATGCTTGAAAATATGAAGAGTGGTACTCAGCAATGTGTTGTGTTGGATTTGCCCCAAAGATAACGCTTTGTATTCATGACATAGTATTTCTTTGCCAATTTATTTTGCAGTTTTACTTTAGTGCCTTATTGCAAACAGGCATGTTTTGGCATATTTTTATTCTGTACAGGCTTCCTTCTATTCAGTCTGTCATTTCGGTTAACATTGTGGAGTAACTACAATGTTATTGATCCATCGTCAGTTTTCTCCTATCACAGCCATTAAACTCTAATTGTTTCAAAGTCACCATTGGCCTCATGGTGAAATCCCTGAGCGGTTTCCTTCCTGTCCGTCAACTGAGTGAGGAAGGATGCCTATATATTTGTAGTGACTGGGTGTACCATCCAAAGTGTAATTAACTTTTTGCTTACCCCATCAACCAATAGATGCCTTCTTTGTGAGGCATTGGAAAACCTACCTGGTCTTTGTGGTTGAATATGTGTTTGAATTCATTGCTTGACTGAGGGACCTTACAGATAATTGTATGTGTGGGGTACAGCGATGAGGTGTTCATTCAAAAATCATGTTATACACTATTATTGCACCCAAGAGTGAGTCCATGCAATTTATTATGTGAGAAGTTAAGCAACGTTTTACTCCTGAACTTATTTAGGCTTGCCATAACAAATGTGTTGAATATTTATTGACTCAAGACTTTTCAGCTTTTCGTTTTTAATTAATTTGTAAAAATTTCCAAAAACATAATTCCACTTTGACATTGAGGTATTGTGTCTAGGTCAGTGACTCAAAATCTAAATTGTATCCATTTTAAATTCAGGCTGTAACACAACACAATGTGGAAAATGTCAAGGGGTGTGAATACTTTCTGAAGGCACTTTCTGAACACAAATACATTTATTTATTTTTTTTGTCATTTAGCAGACGCTCTTATCCAGAGCGACTTACAGTTAAAGTGAACTAAAATTAACCATGACTAGAATACAGTATTAGTCACACATTGAATGTCAATGTTAAATTCTAATCTCCCTATCATCATATCTAAGCCAATATGACACACACTTTCCGCCTCTCGTCATGATCCGTCCTGCCGTTACCGAGAACCACTATACCGGATTTTTGAGAAGGTCATTAGAATTAGGGTCGGCAGACAATTTTTTGCCCAAACCAAATTCGTCGTAAGAATATTCAAAGACAAATTCACACAACGCAGACGACCTGTGGTCAATAGAGGACTAGAGGTCAAGAGGGAATTAATGATCAATGGAAATAGTGGTTTTTCAGTTCAACATTTGTTTAGAATCTTTGTAAGGACTACCCGTTCCATGATCTCGCCATCACGGTTGACAACTCCGTTGTGTCCTCCTCCCAGAGTGCGAAGAGCCTTGGCGTGACCCTGGACAACACCCTGTTGTTCTCCACTAACATCAAGGCAGTGACCCGATCCTGTAGGGTCATGCTCTACAACATTCGGAGAGTACGACCCTGCCTTACACAGGAAGCGGCACAGGTCCATCTCCCGTCTGGATTACTGCAACTCTTTGTTGGCTGGGCTCCCTGCCTGTGCCACTAAACCCCTACAACTCATCCAGAATGGCACAGCCCGTCTGGTGTTCAACCTTCCCAAGTTCTCTCACGTCACCCCGCTCCTCCGCACACTCCACTGGCTTCCAGTTGAAGCTCGCATCTGCTACAAGACCATGGTGCTTGCCTACGGAGCTGTGAGGGGAACGGCACCTCCGTACCTTCAGGCTCTGATCAGTCCCTACACCCAAACGAGGGCATTGCGTTCATCCACATCTGGCCTACTGGCCCCCCTACCTCTGCGGAAGCACAGTTCCCGCTCAGCCCAGTCAAAACTGATCGCTGCTCTGGCACCCCAATGGTGGAACAAGCTCCCTCATGATGCCAGGACAACGGAGTTACTCACCACCTTCCGGAGACACTTGAAACCCCACCTCTTTAAGGAATACCTGGGATAGGATAATGTAATCCTTCTACCCCCCCTTACCCCACCCCAAAGAAAGAAAAAAAATACATATTGTAAAGTGGTTATCCCACTGGCTATAAGGTGAATGCACCAATTTGTAAGTCGCTCTGGATAAGAGCGTCTGCTAAATGACGTAAATGTAAATGTAAATGTTGTAGGGGTTCCATCCAGGGACTCATACAGTGAGGGAAAAAAGTATTTGATCCCCTGCTGATTTTCTACGTTTGCCCACGGACAAAGACATGATCAGTCTATAATTTTAATGGTAGGTTTATTTGAACAGTGAGAGACAAAATAACAACAACAAAAATCCAGAAAAACGCATGTCAAAAATGTTATAAATTGATTTGCATTTTAATGAGGGACCCCTCTGCAAAACATGACTTAGTACTTGGTGGCAAAACCCTTTTTGGCAATCACAGAGGTCAGACGTTTCTTGTAGTTGACCACCAGGTTTGCACACATCTCAGGAGGGATTTTGTTCCACTCTTCTTTGCAGATCTTCTCCAAGTCATTAAGGTTTGAGGCTGACGTTTGGCAACTCGAACCTTCACCTCCCTCCACAGATTTTCTAGGCCACTCCAGGACCTTAATGTGCTTCTTCTTAAGCCACTCCTTTGTTGCCTTGGCCATGTGCTTTGGGTCATTGTCATGCTGGAATACCCATCCACTACCCATTTTCAATGCCCTGGCTGAGGGAAGGAGGTTCTCACCCAAGATTTGACGGTACATGGCCCCGTCCATCGTCCCTTTGATGTGGTGAAGTTGTCCTGTCCCCTTAGCAGAAAAACACCCCGAAAGCATAATGTTTCCACTTCCATGTTTGACGTTGGAGATGGTGTTCTTGGGTTCATAGGCAGCATTCCTCCTCCTCCAAACACGGCGAGTTGAGTTGATGCCAAAGAGCTTCATTTTGGTCTCATCTGACCACAACACTTTCACCCAGTTCTCCTCTGAATCATTCAAAACTTCAGACGGACCTGTATATGTGCTTTCATGAGCAGGGGGACCTTTCGGGCGCTGCAGGATGTCAGTCCTTCACGGCGTAGTGTGTTACCAATTGTTTTCTTGGTGACTATGGTCCCAGCTGCCTTGAGATCATTGACAAGATCCTCCCGTGTAGTTCTGGGCTGATTCCTCACCGTTCTCATGATCATTGCAACTCCACGAGGTGAGATATTGCATGGAGCCACAGGCCGAGGGAGATTGACAGTTCTTTTGTGTTTCTTCCACTCGAGAGGTTTAAGGGGAAACATTTAAATGTCTTGTCTAGTCAAAGGTCTTTTGTGTTTCTTCCATTTGCGAATAATCGCACCAACTGCTGTCACCTTCTCACCAAGCTGCTTGGCGATGGTCTTGTAGCCCATTCCAGCCTTGTGTAGGTCTACAATCTTGTCCCTGACATCCTTGGAGAGCTCTTTGGTCTTTGCCATGGTGGAGAGTTTGGAATCTGATTGATTGATTGCTTCTGTGGACAGGTGTCTTTTATACAGGTAACAAACTGAGATTAGAAGCACTCCCTTTAAGAGTGTGCTCCTAATCTCAGCTCGTTACCTGTTGTAGTGTCGAGTTAAAGTCGCTAGTTATTGCTTTAACAAAGGAGTCCACTCATGTGGTCCTCTGTAGCTCAACTGGTAGAGCACAGCGCTTGTAACGCCAAGGTAGTGGGTTCGATCCCCGGGACCACACATACACAAAAATGTATGCACGCATGACTGTAAGTTGCTTTGGATAAAAGTGTCTGCTAAATGGCATATTATTATATTATACTGAACTTTGATCATAAGGTTTATTCATATCACAAGATTTCAGCATGAGTTTACGGATGTCCAGATCACCCGGAGAGCAGTTCCCAAATTGCAATGTCTGCTCTGCCGTTTTTGTCTCTAGCCTATACTTATAATCTTCCCCAAAATATGGGCTGCTCCCTCTACTGTCCAATCCCCTGTCTACAACACACAGACGTCTCTGTCCTATGTGGCGTCACACTAAAACCATTCCCTTTGACACTAAATAAACATCCTCTCAAGTTCCACTTAAAACCATTAACAAAGTCATAATCTTAATACACTACATTTCCCCCCTTCGAGACTAACTAAAAGTCTCGAAAACAAACAAAATAGGATTATGACAAGTAACAATTTATCTTATTGAGTATCTTTAACAATAAACCAAAAACATTTCCCTCTGGAGTGTAAATACCTTTCTATGAAATATGAACAAATCTTTATGGAGTGTGAATACATTACTATGAAATATGAACAAATCTTTATGGAGTGTGAATACATTACTATGAAATATGAACAAATCTTTATGGAGGTTGAGAGCGAAAAACCTGTCTGGCAGCATTCTTTTCAAATATCCATCCATCAATCAAGACAGTAAAATTCTCTCACGGCCCCTCTGCCCCAGGCAACCACCTAGGTACTCCAGATCAATTCATAAATCTTTATCAATGCATTTGAAACTATGATGCAATTAAATACACATGAAAGCCCCAGCAAACAAAATACTATCCAAAAAATATCCACACTAAGCCTGGTCGACCCATCGGACCCTACAGTATCCCTGCCTAGACTCCATGTCCCTAAGCATTCACGAAATAAACAAAAATATCTAAGATCCCCACATGTATTCAATAACATAAAATATAATTCTACAAAAATTAATACCTAAGAATATGACACAAATTATGTATTACACATGCAAATATGTCTATATTTCATTGCAGACACTGGAATGTAGTCCACTACACTTCATCTCCCCCGTAGTCTCCTCTTCCAATGCATCTTCGATGATGGAATTGGAACATTTCCACACCTTCCTTGTTCCGTCTCCTCCTTTCATATTCTCCTTTCATATTGTCCCTTCATATTGTCCTTGTTTGAGTATTTCAATCTCTACATATTCCCCCAAATGCTTCTGGAAGAAAAGAAAAGACCAAACAGTATCTTTTGCAAAACAACACTTTCAAATTAAAACATCAATATCAACTAAGAATATAAAAAATTATATAAAATGATATATGAATCACATTATCCTATTTCCCCCCTTTGATTCATAACATCATACTACAATCACACTAATATTGATTTTTTTTTTTTGAAAAATGATCAAATAATCAAAAAGGATATTTATCCATCAATATTCCATCCAGTGCCACTTGTCCCTCTTCATCCAGATCAGGAACAGTCAACAACGGCATCTGAGCGTTGTCTCCAGGCATCACTACTCCAACCCATCTCAATATCATAGCTTTCTCAAAGGTCAGTAACAAATTACAAAAGAAAACATCACACACAGTGCTATCAAAACTGCTATTACATCTAAACCATCACTGCTCCCACTGGGCCTAACTAATCTTGCAACCAAGACTTCGCTGACCATCCAGCTCCTTCAGATCTACCAAATGCATCCCTTATATTCTTCAATGCATCTATAACACTAGTGATATTATCTGAACTATCTGGAATCAAAGTATAGGTAATATTAACAATATGATCTTCCCAAATGTTACACCATACCATGGAAAAATCCCCACTTCTCTCTTAGACTTATCCTCCAATGATAGGCTTCCCAGACTATGAAATTCCTCTAAAATTGGTGCTGGAGCCATTGGCTCCCTTGCAATCAAATGCGATATATTTATGGTTTTAATAACTATCAATGTTGAAAGAGTTAAATTGCTTCTCACTGTTGTTATAATAGGCTGAAGTGTTGATGTCCTTGTTGTTACTTCATCCATTCTCCCTAAGACTTTTAACTCCTTACTTGTATTTACATCTATAACCACTAGTTCTCTCCATTCACTCTCTCTTCCTACTAACATTGAAACTTAGCTTACTGTCTTAGAGTTCCTTCAACCCTAGTTTTCCTAACTTTTTTTAATCTAATGTTTTCTCCTAACTTTTAAAACCTTTTCCACTGATTTATTCACAAAATCCCTTTTCCACCAATTTTTAGAATATGTGATTGGGTAATCCCCACCTGCTTCTGACTTCTTTACACACAGACTTGGCAAACGATCAAACATCTTTTAGCCTAGTCTGAAATCTCTTGCACCTCTTGGTGTAGGAATGTAACCAAGAATAACAGTCACCCCTTTTAACTTTATTTTCCAGACAGATTGTCTAATAGGCAGTCTAATAGATTGTCATCCTTCCTATGATATTATATTTTCAAGCAAATATGATTCCCAAAAACCCTACTTTTTAAAAATCTTCTACCAGACAGCCATCTAGTGTACATCTTATTGTACAGTTCAATTTACACAATGCATCTCTTCCCAACAATGCAATAGGTATATGTTCTAATACCAGTATGTGCATTTTAATTTCTCTTTGATTTTTATAGCAGAGCTCAATTGGTTCCTTAAGAGTAATCAACTGTTTTACCTTCTCAAATCCCTATCCTAATTAGTTCATTTTACATAGTGAGATGTTTAACCTCTTTAGGCTCAACACAGATAAAAGCTTTTTCTCTATTCCTTCTCCTAGTCCTTTTTATTTTCACTTCAATTGTTGGATTTTTTTTTTCCTAATCGGTGCTATCATCTGACACCCCCCTTCGGATCTTCTAGGCACTCTAGACTCCTTGCTCCTTTAAGGGTTCACCTGGAGAACAGGTGATTTTCACTTGCTCCTTTATCTTCCTCTGAAATGTAATCTGTTGTTTCCTCCTGGCGCATTGCAATCACAGGTAACGTAACCAACCTGTCCACAATTATAACACTCTTCTGAAAGTTGCTGGAAGTGTAGCTGAAACCTTCCTCCTCCTTCTAAGCCTTCTCGTCCTCTTCCTCTCCAATTCTGTGTCTGTCCAGAAACTGGCTGTGGATATGGAACAACTTTTACCGCTATTGGTGGCTGATACAATTGCATTTGACCTTGTTCAGTTGAAGCTGTAGCAGTGATTGTTGATTTGATTCACCCTGATTCTTCATAACCAAAGCTTTTCTTCTCCTTCTTCTTCTCCACCAGTTGTATTTGATTGAGTTTTCTGAGAGTTTCTTGGTCCTGTTCTTTCCTGTTGTTGACATATCAGTATTCTTCAAAAGGTTATATTCTAAGTTCTGTCCTCGAAATATCATCTTCCATCATCTTCTTAATTTTCTCTCTTTCCTTGGCCTCAATGTATTCTTCTCCTCCAATTATTGGGATCCTTTTCTCAGCAGTTTCTCCTTCTGTATCTTCTCTTCTTGAGTTGTTCCTCCAGTTGTGTTACTTCTTCTAAACTATTCGCTTTATCCAGGCATGATATGCATCGGTCTATATCTCTTTCTATTTCTTCTTTGCTAATCATTGTTGGATAAAATCCTCTTGAATATGAAGTACCTTTAATCTCCAAATCTTCATCGCTTTCTCCATCTTCACTTTCCTCAGAGATCGAATCTCTAGTATCCTTCTTCTTCCTTCAACTTCCATCAGAGATCAAATCTCTTGTATCCTTCTTCTTTCCTCTCTTGCCAACTTCCTTCTGATCACAGAGTCATATCCACCCATGATCTCTTCTCAATCACTCTCATCTTCATCATCAGCATCATCATCTTCAAGTTCCATCTTCCTTAACCTCACTCTTCTCTTCCAGACATCTCATTTTCTTCCTTTTGGAGTTTTCTTTTATCTTTATGGTCGTTTCTGCTTGTCCTCTGTCTATTATTCGTTCATCTTAATCTCTGATGCAATAATCACCCTCCTGGCTGATCACCAGAAGCTTTATCGTTGGTATCTTTAATCAGTTTTTATTTGAGAATGAAGGACAACTTAAGAACACCCAGCTCTCTTTGTCTCTTTTCTTTTCGTTGTTCTCTTTTCCCTTCTTTTGATCTGCTTTATGAATTGACAGAAGCACTTTCATTATCTTGATTACGTCAGGGTTAAGAGTCTCTCTACTGTCTATGGTTGTTCAATGTCAGGCCAACGTTTGTTCCATTTGCCGGATAACCTTTAGTTAATGGTATTGCAATGTTTACTATTTTCAACTATATCAACAGGTGTAATTACCTTCATAGCCCTGATATCCCTTTTCCCCATTGTAACATTCCTTTAATGTGAATTATTTTATTTTAGACTATATAGCCTATGGCTTCCTCCCTTTAATTATTAATATTAAAAAAAAATCTATAATCCAGCAACACTACAGTACTCATAAATGCCATTGCTTACTAAGCATCCAATTATCTTAATTTTACAGAATAATGTCAGTACTCGATTTCCAACACAACTCTAATCAAACTCAGTCATTCACAGAAACTCCAAAATGCAATTTTTATTTAATCAGTCTTTTGCCAAGTCTCTGTGAAATTGTCATAAAATCGCATAAATACCTCAATAACATTTTTATTTTATTTATTTATTTAATTACTTTTTATTTTTAATCCGTCAATATATCTCTCTCATTTATCAATTCAATATGTATCAAGAAACCCGTTTCATCGTCAAACAGCCGATGTAACAACTAGAACATTCCATTCGTGTTCAAATCTCTCCTCTTTTTTCCTTCGTCTGTGTCCCCCCGCAGCACAGTGTAACAGAGGATTGACCTATTTACCCCTACGTCACTCTAGTGTCGTAAAATCACAAGCATGCGCAGTACATTCATCAATATGATTTCAACGTGGGGAGCTTCTCAGCACTCTCCCCAAGCCAAATAGAAAGTTAACAGTCCCGCTGTAACTCCGTTTTCTCCTCATAGTCAAACAACATTTAACAGAGCTCACAAAGCATAGAACCTAAATTCCACACACACAAACATAATTTAAGAGGCTTTATTCCATCGCGATGGCCCTCTAAGGTCACATGTTAGCATGCAGCATGTAGCATGTATGTAACATGTGGCATTTAACATGTAGCATGTAACCTACATTGCGCCTAAATTCCTGTTTCCTTTGTCCCTACCTTTTATGTTGCCGTGAGTTCTGGATATTCTATGAGAGGTTACATCAAACATATACTCCGTCGGATACAAGATGAGCAGTAACTTGCAATAAAATGTAAATACCACTCTCCAGTCCCAGACTGACCTAAAACACATAATGCGTTAGAGGATTTTCGGCCCATCCTAAGATCGCCTCCCTGAGGTCTTTTCGAGATCCGCAATGCCCTAATTTGTATACGTATCTCTGCCTTATTCACTTCCATCGATTGTTCTTGAATTCCTATTCAAGCCACATATTTCTATAGCCACATATTTCTATAGCCACTCCTATAGGCTCTCTCCCCCCTTTTGCGCTGTCTACCAGTGCAAAGAAATTTAGAATGGTTAGGCCAGACCCCTAGTTCTAAGCAATAAAGCAACACAAAGCACACATCGGTCCCCAACGGTACATTTCTCCAGCGCACACTCAAAAGCCCTCGAACTAACAAATGCCCAAAGTGGTGAGGAACTCACCCTTATCTGGCCCTGACTTCGGAAAGAGAGTCATCTGGCGCCCCTGAATGGAACAAAGGAGAGATGCAGACCGGCCATTTTCGTGACGCCATTTGTAGTGTCGAGTTAAAGTCGCTAGTTATTGCTGTAACAAAGGAGTCCGCTCATACTGAACTTTGATCATAAGATTTATTCATATCACAAGATTTCAGCATGAGTTTACGGATGTCCAGATCACCCGGAGAGCAGTTCCCAAATTGCAATGTCTGCTCTGCCATTTTTGTCTCTAGCCTATACTTATAATCTTCCCCAAAATATGGGCTGCTCCCTCTACTGTCCAATCCCCTGTCTACAACACACAGACGTCTCTGTCCTATGTGGCATCACACTAAAACCATTCCCTTTGACACTAAATAAACATCCTCTCAAGTTCCACTTAAAACCATTAACAAAGTCATAATCTTAATACACTACACTGTATAAAAGACACCTGGGAGCCAGAAATCTTTCTGATTGAGAGGGGGTCAAATATTATTTCCCTCATTAAAATGCAAATCAATTTATAACATTTTTGACATGCGTTTTTCTGGATTTTTTTGTTGTTATTCTGTCTCTCACTGTTCAAATAAACCTACCATTAAAATTATAGACTGATAGTCTCTTTGTCAGTGGGCAAACGTACAAAATCAGGAGGGGATCAAATACTTTTTTCCTTCACTGTAGCTACATGTGGCAAGTTTTCATTGGTCCAAATGGTCTATACATTGAGACTGAAACAGGATACTTAGCCCAATTTTATTACAAGGAATTCTAATTGGTCAGCCACATGCTAGGTTTGAGGCTATAAACTACATCCTGTCTCTTTGTTCAGTGGAGAAAACATTGAGGACAGGGAAGAATGAACATCTACCATCTACTTTCCAGCATAACAACTATGATTGGTTATCTTTGAATAAATATATTTTTCTCCCATGATTTGCTTTGGGGTCTGTGTTATTGAAGAATAACATAAACTGCTAACAACTTCGAATTAAAATGAGGGTACAGTGTCTATAAAGTGACCATCAGACTGAACAAGTTTGTAGGTGCAACAGTTTTTATTAAATTCACAATTTTCACTCTCATGTGCACATTTCTGCCCAATAAAAACCAACGATTTGCTACCTTTTTGTAGCATTTGACAATGCTAACATTTTTTCAGCCGAATCTCAGAGTAAACCGGTCGAGCAACTCGGCTGCTGCACAACAATAGCAGCTAGCTAGTAGAACACTAGCAGCTATAGCTAGACAGCTAACACCAGTTGGATGAGAAGCAAAAGGAGTATTTTGCTATGGAAGGTTTTTTATATGGCTGAAGACAGTCAACTGTGTAAACTGCTGACCTGGACACGTGTAATCAGAGCACAAACAAATAAGCTAGCGAACGTCCTTGGCTGCTATTATAGCCATTTAGATACACCAAACTTTGGGATCTTTGGGAAATCTGCCACGCTGATAATTTATCATTCATACACATGTCAGACAGACGTGTCGCTGTTAGAAGATCCAGAGCAAATTCTAGCCCTTAGCTTATACATTAATTCAGTACACGCCCTCCTCTGTCAACGTAATTGTCTTCTTGTCTTTATAATCCACATTTGCGCTGACTGATCAACACAGTGTCAAGTTGCTTTTCAATGTGTTCATGAAAACCTGAAGTCACCACAAGTAAAAAGTAGCAGGGGTGCATGTTGCACATGAAACATCCAGGTAAAACAACAACAACATCATAATGATCATTCCTTGATCACGCGACCGGTGCGCAGTCAAAATAAAATGCCATGCTTGCTAACTTGGTTAGCTATGTGATAAAATGAAAATGTTTAACACATCAACTGTTTTAGACATAAACAATCAATCAGTACTAAGTGAATGAAGAAAAACATTTTGGAACGAAAGCATGCTGTCCTCACCAGACTGTCCAGTTAAATAGAGTGTCAAGTTGATGTATCTATAACAGGGTTCGCAGTGTAACGGTTAGCGTGTATTAGTATTAGTGCGCGGGTCTTGCTACTATGGAGGAGAGAACAGTGGAGAGACCAGGGCCCGGTTTCCCGATAGCGATGGAATTTAGGAATGGAGTGTTTTAACATGCATCTTTTTACCGAAGACGTAACCGAAGACGTAACATGCGATTCCCAAAACAGCACCCAGAGAGAATGGTTGCTAAGTGCGTTGTTGGAGTATGTGTCGATACTGATAGAATCAAAATAAAAGAAGCAATGCTCTCGGATCAGCTTTTTCCATTTAAATCTTTCCTTAACATTATAATTATTTCACAATACTGACGACGGATCAGCTCCTATAGAGATATTACCACCCACGGCGGAAAATATTGAGGCGGCTTATTCTAATGCTTACCCAATAAAAATTCACTAAATCACTGATTAGACACATCATTGCGCACATGTTAGGCTACACATCATAAATATGTTGAGACAAATTATCGACAGTAGCCTACAAGTGACAAAATAGAACTCAGTTTATTGAATATGAAATGTATTTAAATATGATATGTCTCCCGAGTGGCGCAGTGGTCTAAGGCACTGCATCGCAGTGCTAGCTGTGCCACTAGAGATCCTGGTTCAAATCCAGACTCTGTCATAGCTGTCCACGACCGGGAGACCCATGGGGTGGCGCACAATTGGCCCAGGGTAGGGGAGGGAATGGCCGGCAGGGATTTGGCTCAGTTGGTAGAGCATGGTGTTTGCAACGTCAAGGTTGTGGGTTTGATTCCCACGGGGGGGCCAGTATAATAATGTATGCACTTACTAACTGTAAGTCACTCTGGATAAGAGCATCTGCTAAATGACATAAATGTAATTGTAATGATAGAAATAGGCCTATAGCATACTGTTTATATTTGAATGCAGTCATCTTTGTTTTCATTTGAAGCATATTTTTATACATCACTTGTTTGTATCAATTGGTGCAAAAACATTGGCAACTTTGTATTTATAGTCAACTTTGTTCTAAAGTTATCATGGTCACAGAGAGATGGATAAACCATGTGATTCTATGTTTAGTGGAGATCGTTTGTGTAGAAAGTGACGCAGGAGGGTAAAAAAGTATCTAACGATGCACTTAGCTGTTCAAGTGCAACCTTAACAATGATGGTTTTGGGAAACAGCTCTGAGATTTATCGATGCTCCTGTAGGAATATTCAAAGATAAATACACAACACAGAGAACTAGAGATCAATGGAACTAGTTTTTCTGTAATGGGGAAGATTAATGGGTCAGGGACACAGGTTGTTTTTCAGTTCATCATCTGTTTAGAATCTGTGTATGGGTTCCAGTTTGGGACTCATAGCTACGTGTGTCATGTTCTCATTGGTCCAAACTATCTATACGTTGAAGCCTGAAACGTGATACTTTGTATTTGGACATTGGCCCAATTTGACTGCAATGAATACTAATGGTCAACCACAGGCTTTGGTATAAACTACATCCTGTCTAATTGATCAACGGAGAAACACGAGAACAGGAAAACACGAACATCGAACATCCACTTTCAAGCATAACAACTATGATTTGTTCTCTTTGAATAAATATATATATTCTCCCCATGATTTGCTTTGGGGTCTGTGTTGTTGAAGAATAAAATAAACTGCTAACACCGCTACACAAGTTCTAACGATGAACTTAGCCTTAAGTTACTCTTGGGAAACAGGGTCCAGCTCTCAATCTAAATGTTGGAATCAATGTGTGCTCTTTTGCTGGAGTTGGACAGCTGTGTACAGCATTAATAAGAACATTTGTACCTAAAGGATTTAGAGAACATATGCAGCTTTGTAAATATGTATTCTTAAGTGTTTTGTACTTGTCTAATGACTTTGTATTTTACAGGTGTTTCTCAGCAGTTTCTCATTTGTCACAGTGTTTGTATCAGGAGTTACCAAAATTGCTATTGACGAGCCACAGAGTTATGCAGGCTTTTTTTTTTTGAGCCCGATGCTACCACACCTGATTCTACTACTCAGCTGTTCATCAAGACCTCAGCTGTTCACCGAGACCTTGGATAGTAGAATCAGGTGTGCTTAAACAAAAAAGGCTGCATAACCCTGTAGCTCGTCAAGAGTAATTGTATGAACAAATGTTACTATATCTGATGAATATATGTTTGAATGTAAAAAGAAAACGTATTTTGTAATAACTCACTATTGTTTACAGGTAATGTAGTACTAGGCTTTTCTTCAGTAAGCTTTAAAGTAAATTTTTATGTAAATAGTCAAGTACATGTTCATTATTTGTGTATTTTCCAGGAGCTTGCTCCATTGTCTTGTTAAAAGAGATCAAGGGAAAAAATTCCAGTTTACTCCATATTGGCTTAAATGTGTGTAGTGTATTAAGATTATGACGTTGTTAATGTTTTTAAGTGGAACCGGAGAGGATGTTTATTTTAGTGTCAGAGGGAATGGTTTTAATGTGACACCCCGGATAGGACAGAAAAGTCTGTGTGTTGTAGACAGGGGATTGGACAGTAGAGGGAGCCACCCCTATCTTGGGAAGATTATATATACTGGGTAAAAACGACGAAGAGGTTAGAGCGGCCATTGCAATCTGGGATGCCGTTCTCCGGGTGTCATGACATCTGTAACCTCATGCTGAAATCTTGTGATATGAATAAAACTTATGATCAAGGTTCAGTATGAGCGGACTCCTTTGTTTCACAGCAATAATTACCAGCATTGACTCGATACTACAAATGGCGACACGAAAAGGGAGGGACTGCATCTCTTCTTTGTTCCATTCAGCCGCCAAGCTAACTCGTTCTGAAGTCATGGCCAGATAAGGGTGAGTTTTTTTCTCACCGCTTTGGGAGTTTGTTAGTTTGGATGCTATTTGAGTGTGCACTGGAGAGGTGTACCGTTAGGACCAATGTGTGTATGTTGCTTTATTGCTGAGAACTGGGGGTCTGGCTAATCATTATTTTAAAAAATTGCACTGGTAAACAGCGCAAAAGGGGGGAGAGCCTATAGATTGGCTATAGAGATATGTTGCTTGAATAGGAAGTCAAGAACGATCGATGGAAGTGAATAAGGCCAAGATATGTATACAAGTTAGGACATTGTGGATTTGATAAGACCCCAGGGGGGCGACCTCTCGGGTGGGCCATAAATCCTAATAACGCATTCGGTGTGATTAGGTCAGTCTGGGACTGGGGTTTTGGAATATACATTTTATTGCATGTTACCGCTGAGCTGGTGGTTGACGAAGCATTTGTCTGAAGTAACCTCTCATAAAATATCCAGAACTCACGGCAGCCTAAAGTTACGAACAAGGAAATATAATTTAAGGCGCAATGTCGGGTACATTGTTTTCATGCTACATGGTGCATACAGGCTAATGCTAAATGCTAATGCTAAATGCTAATATGCTGCATGCTAACATGTGACCTTAGAGGTCCACTGCGATGGAATAAAGCCTCTTAAATTATGTTTGTGTGTGTAGAATTTCGGTTCTATGCTCTGTGAGCTCTGTTAAATGTTGTTTGACTATGAGGGGAAAACGGAGGTACAGCAGGACTGTTAACTGTCTGTTTGGGTTGGGGAGAGAGCTAAGAATCTCCCTTCCACGGTGAAATCGTATGGTTAAATGTAATGCGCATGCGTGTGATTTTACTAAACTACAACACGTTTGATTTTACTGCACTAGATTACGACACGTGTGATTTTACGGCACTAGATTATGACACGTTTGATTTTACGGCACTAAAACTACAACACGAGGGATTTTACTAGACTACAACACATTGGATTTGACTAAAACTACAACACGGGGGATTTTGGGTAAATCGGTCATACTTCTGTTAGACTGTGCTGCAGGGAGAAACAGACACAGACACAGATGGAGGAACAAAGAATTAGACATTTAGAGTCTAATGGTGTATTCTAGTTGTTACGTTGTCTGTTGTTTGAAGATGAAACTGTTTTCTTGAGACCTATTGAATTGATAAATGAGAGAGAGATGTTGACGGATTAAAAATAAAAATAATAAAATAAAATAAAATGACGGATTAAAATAAATAAAAATGTTATTGAGCTGTTTATTCCTGAGTTAATTCTTAGAGCGAATGTGAGTGGAGGAATATTGAATGCTGGAAATAACTCAGTGAGTGTATAAACTCTAAATTCTTGTCTGTTTCTATGCTCTTTTGTCATATGAGAGGAAATAGGAACAATGGGACGAGAGAGAGAGAAAGAGAGGTGCTGACGTGTACATCACGTGACAGATTGTGACAAGGGGAGGATCGAGTCAAAAGGTTTTGATGCTGTTCTGTTTACAAAATCTTCCCCTACAGGATATTTGATGTTATGACAATTTCACAGAGGCTTGGCAAAACACTGATTTAATAAAATTTGCATTTTGGAGTTTCTGTGCATCACTTGGGTTGATTAGGGGTTCTGTTGGAAATCGAGTACTGACATTATTCTGTAAAATTCAGATAATTGGGTGCTTATAAAGCAAGGGGGTTTATGGGAATTGTAGTGTTGTAGGATTAGAAGTCTTTGGTTTTTGGGATTGCTCTGAAGTTGACTACTTGCATTTACTTTCCGGATGGGTTGTGGTAAGATAGCCACTAATTGATACATTTTTTAATTGATTTTTTTAATTGATTTTTTTATTTTAATTAAAAATATGTTTTTGAATAAAAAAAATTAATTGATTTTTTTAATATTCATATTTTTGTTGATTGATAAAAAAAAAAAAAAATTGTTTAGTTTACATTAATAATTAAAGGGGGGAAGCCATAGGCTATATAGTCTAAAATAAAATAATTCACAATAAAGGAATATAAAAGAGTTGTTACAATGGGGAAAAACAACATCAAGGCTATGAAGGTAATTACATCTGTTGATATAGTTGAAAATATTAAACGTTGCAATACTATTAACTAAAGGGTATCTGGAAAAGGGAATAAAAGTTGGCCTGACATTGAACAACCATAGCTAGTAGAGGGGAATCTTAACCCTGACGTCATCAACATAATGAAAGTGCTTCTGTCAATTCATAAAGCAGTTCAAAAGAAGGGAAAAAAGGGAACTACGTAAAGAAAAGAGACAGAGAGCTGGGTGTTCTTAAGTTGTCCTTCATTCTCAAACAAAAACTGATAAAAGATTCCAGCGATAAGATAAACAAAGGTATAGAGAAAATGCTAAAGGAAGAGAAGGCAACAGAAAAACTAATGGCAGAAGTTAGTACACCTTTCTCACATACGGATTCAGCAAAAAGACCCCCACCTTATTAGAAGGAAGTAGAGCTTAGGGATGTTTATCCTCAGCTTCCGGTGATCATCCAGGAGGGTGATTATTGCATCAGAGATGAAGATGAACGAATAATAGAGAGAGGACAAGCAGAAACGACCAGAAAGATGAATCCAAAACTCCAGAAGTAAGAAAAAACCGAGATGTCTGGAAACTAAGAGAAGAATGAGGTTTGGAAAGATGAAGATAAAGATGAAGATACAGAAGAGAAGAAAAACTGCTGAGAAAAGAATCCCGAGAATTGGAGGAGAAGAATACATTGAGGCCAAGGAAAAAGGCCACTAGTAAGAAGATGATGGAAGATGATATTTCGAGGACAGAACTTAGAATATAAGCTGTTGAAGAATCCTGATATGTCAACAACAAGAAAGAACAGGACGAAGAAACTCTCAGAAAACTCAATCAAATACAACTGGTGGAGAAGAAGAAGGAGAAGAAACAAGCTTTGGTTATGAAGAATCAGAGTGAACCAAATCAACAATCACTGCTACAGCTTCAACTGAACAAGGCCAACCGCAATTGTACCAGCCACCAAGGACGGTACCAGTTGTTTCATATCGACAGCCAGTTTCTGGACAGACACAGAATTGGAGAGGAAGAGGACGAGAAGGCTTAGAAGGAGGAGGAATAGTTTCAGCCACACTTCCAGCAACTTTCAGAAGAGTGTTATAATTGTGGACAGGTTGGTTACTTTACCTGTGAGTGCAATGCGCCAGGAGGAAACAACAGAGGACATTTCTGAGGAAGATAAAGGAGCAAGTGAAGATCACCTGTTCTCCAGGTGAACCCTTAAAGGAGCAAGGATTCTAGATTGCCTAGAAGATCCGAAGGGGGGTGTCAGCTGGTAGCACCAATTAGGAAGAAAAAATATCTAACAATTGAAGTGAAAATAAAAAGGACTATGAGAAGTGATGGTGAATAGTGGAAAAGCTTTTATCTGTGTTGAGCCTAAAGAGGTTAAACATCTCACTATGTAAAATAAACTAATTAGGATAGGGATTTGAGGTAGTAAAACAGTTGATTACTCTTAAGGAACCAATTGAGCTCTGCTATAAAAAATCAAAGAGAAATTAAAATAGACATACTAATATTAGAACATATACCTATTGCATTGTTGGGAAGATATGCATTGTGTAAATTGAACTGTACAATAAGATGTACACTAGACGGCTGTCTGGTAGAAGATTTTTTAAAAAGTAGGGTTTTTGGGAATCATATTTGCTTAAAAAGATAATATCATAGGAAGGATGATAATCTATTAGACTGCCTATTAGACAATCTGTCTGAAGAATAAAGTTAAAAGGGGTGATTTATTATTGGTTACATTCCTGCACCAGGAAATGTCAGACTAGGCTAAAGGATGTTTAGTCGTTTGCCAAGTCTGTGTGTGAAGAAGTCAGAAGCAGTTGGGGACTTCCCAATCACATATTCTAAAAATTGGTGGTAAAGGGATTTTGTGAATAAATCAGTGGAAAAGGTTTAAAAGTTAGGAGAAAAGATTAGATTAAAAAAGTTATGAGAACTAGGGTTGAAGGAACTCTAAGACAGTAAGCTAAGTTTCAAAGTTAGTAGTAACAGAGAAAGATCAGGGAGAATATATGTGTACTTATCTAGTGCAAGCATTAAAATATGTTCTGGTTAAGAATTATTGGTTAAAAGGCTATGTAATTCGTAAAGTGACGCTTATAATGGAAGAGTTGAAGTTTGTTGAAGCTTCCACAGTCACCAAAGGAGTTCAGGAGAAGTATATTACAGTAGCCACTCCAACAGTAAATAATACACAGAGGATATTGGTAGCTTTCCCACTAGAAGTAGTTAAGGGTGTTAATACATCAACTAAATCAACTACTTTAATGGTGACTTTGGAAGGGATTAATGATGCGACGGCAATGACAAATGTAGGAAGTATGACACCGACACCGACAACAACTTTTCTGAAATTAAAGGGGGTAGCAAGAGGGACTCAGGAGTTTATGGTACGGGTGGAGAGTGCTGTCAATGGTAGTAAGGATAGGGTTAAAATAGGAGAGCAGATGGTGGTAGAGAAGAATATAGATTAATCTGAAATAGTGAAGGATACTATCATGGAGGTACAGGATGAGGTCTTTGATTTTAATGACAGACAAGGAGAGGTATCTGATCAGTACCGCTCGTTAGGGAAGAGAGAAACTAAATGGAAGGCATATGGGTTTGATTCTTCTGTTGTGAAAATTAAAGATGGATGGGCAGGTAGGAATCTTTGGTTCCAGCAGCTAGCTCATTCTGTAAGATCAGTGAGGAATCTTGAGGGTCCATGTCTGTTGAGAATTCCAGCACCAGAAACGTGGGGTTACATTTTAGAGACGGTCGCTCAGCCTCTATCGAGTATGTGTCAGTCTTATGCTTTGTCATGGGTATTGTATCAGCAACAATCAGTAACAGATAAAATAATGTCGTTGTCAAAACATTTGTTTAAGCCTAGGTTTAGGTGTTCTTGGTTAAATGAATTACCCTATGTGAATTTGTTAGATGGGAAGGAAAATCAGGTAACAGCGAACCCTGATGCATTGGAGGTGAAACCATTGAGGGCTAAAAGTTGTTTTTGTTCTAATAAAACATATGATGTAAGGGGTATGTTTATGGGAATATCAGATTGTGATGATTATTTGATAACTTTGGGTAATCATGACCTTAAGGGTAGTAATGAGAAATATAATGTTACTTTTTATGTTCCAGTTAGTAAGAAGAGCAGGACTTTGATGGTTAAAAGATTAGCTTTTGCCTGACAATGTGACTATTGGGAATTTTAGAGATATTTGGATGGTTTGTGGTGATAAAGTATATATATTATTACCCTATGGATGGACAGGATGTTGTTACATGTCAACGTTGAAACTTCCATATGAGGTTTCTACCATTAAAAGAGGGGTAGCACCGGACACAGATAAATCTGAATCTAGGTTTGGAAATAGGGTGAAAAGGGACATGGCGACATTTCATAGTCTTGAAGCCTATCATTGGAGGATAAGTCTAAGAGAGAAGGGGGGACTTTTTCCATGGTATGGTGTAACATTTTTGGCAGATCATATTGATAATATTACCTATACTTTGATTCCAGATAGTTATAGATGCATTGAAGAATATAAGGGATTCATTTGGTAGATCTGAAGGAGCTGGATGGTCAGCGAAGTCTTGGTTGCAAGATCAGTTAGGCCCAGTGGGAGCAGTGATGGATTAGATTTTAATGGCAGTTTTGATAGCACTGTGTGTGATGTTTTTCTTTTGTAATTTGTTACTGACCTTTGAGAAAGCTATGATATTGAGATAGGTTGGAGTTGTGATGCCTGGAGATAACGCTCGGATGCCGTTGTTGACTGTTCCTGATCTGGATGAAGATGGACAAGTGGGACTCGAAGGAGTATTGATGATAAATATCCTTTTTGATTATTTGATCATTTTTCAATTTTTGTTCAATATTAGTGTGATTTTAGTATGATGTTATGAATCAAAGGGGGGAAATAGGATGATGTGATTCATATATCATTTTATATCATTTTTTTATATTCTTAGTTGATGTTGATGTTTTAATTTGAAAATGTTGTTTTGCAAAAGATACTGTTTGGTCTTTTCTTTTCTTCCAGAAGCATTTGGGGGAATATGTAGAGATTGAAATACTCAAACAAGGACAATATGAAGGGACAATATGAAAGGAGAATGACTGGAGGAGATGGAACAAGGAAGGTGTGGAAATGTTCCGATTCCATCATCGAAGATGCATTGGAAGTCGAGACTACGGAGGAGATGAAGTGTAGTGGACTACATTCCAGTGTCTGCAATGAAATATAGACATATTTGCATGTGTAATACATAATGTGTGTCATATTCTTAGGTATTAATTTTTGTAGAATGATATTTGATGTTATTGAATACATGTGGGGATCTTAGATGTTTTTGTTTATTTCGGGAATGCTTAGGGACAGGGAGACTAGGCAGGGATAGAGATTCACTGTAGGGTCCGATGGGTTGACCAGCCTTAGAGTGGACATTTTGGATAGTATTTTGTTTGCTGGGGCTTTCATGTGTATTTAATTGCATCATAGTTTCAAATGCATTGATAAAGATTTATGAATTCATCGGGAGTACCTAGGTGGTTGCCTGGGGCAGAGGGACCGTGAGAGAATTTTACTGTCTTGATTGATGGATGGATATTTGGAACGAAGGCTGCCAGACAGTTTTTCGCTCTCACACTCCATCAAGATTTATTCATATTTCATAGTAATGTATTCACACTTCATAAACATTTGTTCATATTTCATAGAAAGGTATTTACACTCTAGAGAATTTTTTTTTGGGGTTTAATGTTAAAGATACGCAATAAGATAAATTGTTACTTGTCATAATCCTATTCTGTTTGTTTTCGAGACTTTTAGTTTGTCTCGAAGGGGGGAATGTAGTGTATTAAGATTATGACGTTGTTAATGTTTTTAAGTGGAACCGGAGAGGATGTTTATTTTAGTGTCAGAGGGAATGGTTTTAATGTGACACCCCGGATAGGACAGAGAAGTCTGTGTGTTGTAGACAGGGGATTGGACAGTAGAGGGAGCCACCCCTATCTTGGGAAGATTATATATACTGGGTAAAAACGACGAAGAGGTTAGAGCGGCCATTGCAATCTGGGACGCCGTTCTCCGGGTGTCATGACATCTGTAACCTCATGCTGAAATCTTGTGATATGAATAAAACTTATGATCAAGGTTCAGTATGAGCGGACTCCTTTGTTTCACAGCAATAATTACCAGCATTGACTCGATACTACATGTGTTTTCGGTTTTTTGCTTCCCTCTGGAAAATCAGCTGCTAATATTAAATAAATACTAGTAACTACATTATTTCTGTTGCCATTTGTCATTATGGTGTACTTTTACTTTACTTTTATTGCTGTATTATAATGTTGATAAATCACCTTACGATGTAAAAACCATGGACATGAAAAACTAAAAAATGTTTTAAGTGGGAAGGAGGCATTGGTCTGAAGCCGAAAAAGAAAGGACATTCACATGAGCACCACAATGCGTACTTCACCTATGCTCTACCAATGTTTTCCAACACACAGCTATGACCTCCAACAGTAGCTATGTTAGTCTACTGTACTTCCAAAAATGTGTAGGCAGGTTGCTTAGGATTCAAACATTCTCAAACAGCCTAATTCCTACTCTTCAGAGGAATAATGGACTTAACAGTGTCGTGCAATTAAAATAAATGTATATACAGTACCAGTCAAAAGTTTGGACACACATACTCATTCAAGGGTTTTTCTTAATTTTTACTATTTTCTACATTGTAGAATAATAGTGAAGACATTACAACTATGAAATAACACATGGAATCATGTAGTAACCAAAAAAGTGTTAAACAAATCAAAATATATTTTAGAGTTGAGATTCTTCAAATAGTCACCCTTTGCCTTGATGACAGCTTTGCACACTCACATGCAGAGATAATCCGTTCACCCACACAGCGTCACACAAAGACACGGCGGTTGGAACCAAAAATCTCAAATTTGGACTACAGACCAAAGGACACATTTCCACCAGTCTAATGTCAATTGCTCATGTTTCTTGGCCAAAGCAGGTCTCTTCTTATTATTGGTGTCCTTTTGTAGTGGTTTCTTTGCAGCAATTTGACCATGAAGACCTGATTCACACAGTCCTCTCTGAACAGTTGATGTTGACATGTGTCTGTGACTTGAACTCTGTGAAGAATTTATTTGGGCTGCAATTTCTGAGGCTGGTAACTCTAATGAACTTATCCTCTGCAGCAGAGGTAACTCTGGGTCTTCCATTCCTGTGGCGGTCCTCATGAGAGCCAGTTTCATCATAGCACTTGATGGTTTTTGCGACTGCTCTTGAAGAAACTTTCAAAGTTCTTGAAATGTTCCGTATTGACTGACCTTCATGTCTTAAAGTAATGATGGACTGTCGTTTCTCTTTGCTTATTTAAGCTGTTCTTGCCATAATATGGACTTGGTCTTTTACCAAATAGGGCTATCTTCTGTATACCCCTTACCTTGTCACAACACAACTGATTGGCTCAAACGCATTAAGAAGGAAAGAAATTCCACAAATTGACTTTTAAGAAGGCACACCTGTTAATTGAAATACATTCCAGGTGACTACCTCATGAAGCTGGTTGAGAGAATACCAAGAGCGTGCAAAGCTGTCATCAAAGCAAAGGGTGGCTATTTGAAGAATCTCAAATATAAAATATATTTTGATTTGTTTAACAATTTTGTGGTTACTACATGATTCCATAGGTGATGTCTTCACTATTATTCTACAATGTAAAACATAGTAAAAATAAAGAAAAACCCTTGAATGAGTAGGTGTGTCCAGACTTTTGACTGGTAGTGTATGTATACAATGAGTGTACAAAACATGGTCTTTCCATGACAAATACTGATCAGGTGAATCAAGGTGAAAGCTACGATCCCTTACTGATGTCACCTGTTAAATCCACTTCAATCAGTGTAGATGAAGGGGAGGAGACAGGTTAAAGAAGGATTTTCAAGCCTTGAGACATGGCTTGTGTATGTGTTCCATTCAGAGGGTGAATGGGCAAGACAAATTATTAAAGTGCCTTTGAATGGGGTATGGTAGGAGGTGCCAGGTGCACCGGTTTGAGTGTGTCAAGAACTCCAACGCTGCTGGGTTTTTCACGCTCAACAGTTTCCTGTGTGTATCAAGAATAGTCCACCACCCAAAGGACATCCAGCCAACTTCACACAACTGTGGGAAGCATTGGAGTCCACATTGGCCAGCATCTCTGTGGAAAGTTTTCGACACCTTGTAGAGTACATGCCCTGACAAATTGAGGCTGTACTGAGGGTAAAGGTGTGTGGGGGGTCAACTCAATATGCGGAAGGTGTTCCTAATACATGGTATACTCAGTGTATGTTTTGTATTGTTACCTTTATACATGCTGAAACAGTCATTCATTTTTGGCAGAAATGCCTTCTGGAACATGTGAACTTTCATGTGCCTTAATAACAAACATGTATTCATAAATTACGAGCCTAGTAGTGGTTGTGAGCTTATGTCAATATTACACAGGTAAGCTAACGGTTACAGAAATCAGGAATGCAAACAGGCGCTATAGACGTATATAAGAGTGACTGTGTTGAACACACCGCGTCCTGTTATGTTGGGTACCTACTGACCAAAAAAATTTTTTTTATATATTTATTTTTCAATGACATGTATCTTTAAAATAAAGGTTTAAGGAAATACAGGCAGGCACCACATTACTACAAGACAAAATAGCTCACTCAATCAAGCCTGACGATGTACAGTGGGGAAAAAAAGTATTTAGTCAGCCACCAATTGTGCAAGTTCTCCCACTTAAAAAGATGAGAGAGGCCTGTAATTTTCATCATAGGTACATGTCAACTATGACAGACAAATTGAGAAAAAAAAATCCAGAAAATCCCATTGTAGGATTTTTAATGAATTTATTTGCAAATTATGGTGGAAAATAAGTATTTGGTCACCTACAAACAAGCAAGATTTCTGGCTCTCACAGACCTGTAACTTCTTCTTTAAGAGGCTCCTCTGTCCTCCACTCGTTACCTGTATTAATGGCACCTGTTTGAACTTGTTATCAGTATAAAAGACACCTGTCCACAACCTCAAACAGTCACACTCCAAACTCCACAATGGCCAAGACCAAAGAGCTGTCAAAGGACACCAAAAACAAAATTGTAGACCTGCACCAGGCTGGGAAGACTGAATCTGCAATAGGTAAGCAGCTTGGTTTGAAGAAATCAACTGTGGGAGCAATTATTAGGAAATGGAAGACATACAAGACCACTGATAATCTCCCTCGATCTGGGGCTCCACGCAAGATCTCACCCCGTGGGGTCAAAATGATCACAAGAACGGTGAGCAAAAATCCCAGAACCACACGGGGGGACCTAGTGAATGACCTGCAGAGAGCTGGGACCAAAGTAACAAAGCCTACCAACAGTAACACACTACGCCGCCAGGGACTCAAATCCTGCAGTGTGAGACGTGTCCCCCTGCTTAAGCCAGTACATGTCCAGGCCCGTCTGAAGTGCATTTGGATGATCCAGAAGAGGATTGGGAGAATGTCATATGGTCAGATGAAACCAAAATATAACTTTTTGGTAAAAACTCAACTCGTCATGTTTGGAGGACAAAGAATGCTGAGTTGCATCCAAAGAACACCATACCTACTGTGAAGCATGGGGTTGGAAACATCATGCTTTGGGGCTGTTTTTCTGCAAAGGGACCAGGACGACTGATCTGTGTAAAGGAAAGAATGAATGGGGCCATGTATCGTGAGATTTTGAGTGAAACCCTCCTTCCATCAGCAAGGGCATTGAAGATGAAACGTGGTTGGGTCTTTCAGCATGACAATGATCCCAAACACACCGCCCGGGCAACGAAGGAGTGGCTTCGTAAGAAGCATTTCAAGGTCCTGGAGTGGCCTAGCCAGTCTCCAGATCTCAACCCCATAGAAAATCTTTGGAGGGAGTTGAAAGTCTGTGTTGCCCAGCGACAGCCCCAAAACATCACTGCTCTAGAGGAGATCTGCATGGAGGAATGGGCCAAAATACCAGCAACAGTGTGTGAAAACCTTGTGAAGACTTACAGAAAACATTTGACCTGTGTCATTGCCAACAAAGGGTATATAACAAAGTATTGAGAAACTTTTGTTATTGACCAAATACTTATTTTCCACCATCATATGCCAATAAATTCATAAAAAATCCTACAATGTGATTTTCTGGATTTTTTTTTCTCATTTTGTCTGTCATAGTTGACGTGTACCTATGATGAAAATTACAGGCCTCTCTCATCTTTTTAAGTGGGAGAACTTGCACAATTGGTGGCTGACTAAATACTTTTTTTCCCCACTGTAAGTATAAAAGCAAAGCTTACTTTCATATAATAAAAATAAGCTTGAAAAGGTAGTGGAATGGGGTAATGTCTTAGTGTGGGGTGGGAAGCACGCAATACATTACCTTGTATGCAGTACAAATCACATTATTGTGGGAGAACCTCCTCCAAAAGTATGAATTAGGCTGTTTGAGAAGGTTTGAATCATAATCAAATCAACCTGCCTACACATTGTTGAAAGTACAATAGACCAACATAGCTACTGTAGTAGGTCAAAGCTGTTTGCTGGAAAACATTGGTAGAGCATGGGTGAAATACACATTGTGGTGCTCACGTGAATTTCCTTTCTTCAGACCAATGCCTACTTCTCACTTAAAACAAAGTTTTTTTGTTTTTAATATACATATAAAGTGAGTAGTCGTTGTAGAAGTAGTAGTCATAGTACTTTGAGTGTCACAGTTTTTCTACAAATGTGAATTCACATAAAAACATAGCTCATATTCTATAGTAATTGAAGCTATTAATTCTGCTTTGGGCTGAGAGGTTTGGGCTGCACTGGCATGGGATTTCGTATGGCCGTCAGAAATTAATACTTTGGCGAGCGTACAAGATTACATGGTGATCCTACATCTGCGAAACTTGGTTTCAAATCTGATCAGAGCCGAATTGCAGGAAAAACAGCAAAAATGTTGATCCCCTGATGCAGCCAATCCAGTTATAGCGACTGGGCTGAGCTCCACCCTCCCTCATACAGCCAGGACATAGAATTAAAAACAAAATATTTCCCCTGGATAAGAAGAACAGAGGAAAGACAGTTAGGATGTTGAGCGTGGGAAGAGAGAGAGAGAGAGAGAGATCGAGAGAGCGAGAGAGAGATTAGGGGTGATAATGAAGCCTTGATGCCTTTTTTTGGAAGTCAAGGGCTTACATAATGTTTTCCCACATAAAGTCATGGTTATTTTTAGAATAATGTTATACTATTGGATATTCAAATTTTGCTTATTAAACTGACACTTTCTGGTTTGGTACGTTTTTGGATAAGGATGATGAAATGTTAACACTATCAAATCCATAGTTTGGGCCATGAACGGACCGTTCAACATAACATAGTTTAACAAAACAACAAAATGGTTTGTTTACAAAGACTCAAGTGACAACAAAACCACAGTAATACAACCTAAGATCTGGGGTTAAGATAGGGCAAGGCCCTTAAACTCATACGATTTTTTATAAAACACCAAAAAACAATGGCTATATCATTAAATTACATTTTACAGATTGTGTTGTAGAGGCTTGTAATCTCTGTTACCCAGAATAAAAATTCTCGCAAAGTTCTCACTTCCCGTTTAACTTCTGGGGGGATATGTGTTGTGAAATTGTGATTTCCGTTGTGTGAAGGAAGGAAGTGAAGTCTCCTCCTTCGAAAAAGGAAACTCTCTGCCAAATCCCTTCCGCTAATTTCACCTGTGTTTATGATCCGTGTGGACACGCGCGAAGCAGTAAACATGGAAGATGTGAGTGAGGACGTTTTCAACACAGCTATTTCAAATCGTAGAGTGTCCATTCCATCCCGTCATTTAAGCCACAGCAAAATGTTTGAGTGGCAAAGGGGACATTTTAGCATGCTTGCCAAGTGGCTATGGCAAAAGTTTAAACAGCGTTTCCCAAACTTGGTCCTCAGGACCTCAAGGGGTGCACCTTTTAGTTTTTGCCCTAACACTACACAGCTGATTCAAATTATCAAAGCGTGATGATTAGTTGATTATTTGAATCATTTGTGTTGTGCTAGGGCAAAAACCAAAGTGTGCACCCCTTGGGGTCCCGAGGACCGAGTTTGGGAAACCCTGGTTTAATATATCAAGCGTAGATGGAGAAAATGTATTTAAACAACCGTGTTCAGCAAACGGATGATAGGACTGTCAGTGGACGAAGTGTACACTGTTCACTGGTAAGTATACATTTCAGACCAACTGCTGTCTAGCCATTGGCATTCATCCTACTTTACTATCAACTGGCCAGCTGTATCAGGCAGCAAACACATATTTGCTAGCTATCCATCGGATTGATGAAGTTGAGAATGCCATTAACTAGTTCATTATATTAAAACTGCTGTGAGAAAGCTAGCTAACGTTAATTCCCACCATCAATCTGAGTTGATTTCACCTCAGACTGATTTAGGATCAGTTGTATCTTTTAGATCACAATGAATATGATTACATTGACAAGGGGGAGCTGGTCCTAGATCACTATTCCTACTCTGAAGACACTTTGTGAATACGGGCCCTGGAATTAAGCTGTTGCCCAATACCTTGCACAGCAGTCGTTTCACCACAGGACCCTGGAGGTATTAGAGTCAATGCTTATGAACTGAATATAAGTGAATTTCCATATATCAATGACACTAACAAACTACTGTAGCTAGCTTGATACTCACTCAGTAACGTTAGATTACCATGCTTTTCCGGACAACTCAACATTCTTCTTGCCAATCCCAGTCGAGTGCTTCTTGCCTACTCCCGTCTCTCGGTCTTCTTCTAGGTTCAAAACTTTATGGCTGTAGACAGTCCGGTGCCTTATTGTCAAAAAGCAACCCACTCATTACACATCCACCTGGTGCAGTCAATGGCTCAGTGTTCCAAAGCTGTTCACCGGCACAGCAGCATCAATTTTCTCGAATAAAATAACTAGGTAACATATCATATTGATACATATATGCACTACACATTATTGTTTGGCTGGTGCTAATGTGAAACATGGCATTTAGTGTTTCCCCGGGGGTACAATAACTACTGCGTACAGGGCTTGAAATCACCGCCCCGAGTATAAGCATCACCCTCACCTAATCCTGATTCGTCCAAATAATCAATGCAGAAAAGCTAAACCAGGAACTAATGCTGCTCATAATCACATAATTCTACGCGAGTCATGACATCTTGACAGATTCTCGCTGTTTATACGCCACTCTGTCCACGAGAGATTTGCTTCATGAAAGTTTTATTCATATACAAATGGGAATGTCTATGGGGACATCTAGTGGCAAAATTGTGGGAAATGTTGACTCAAAAAGCAAGGGGCCACATGTATCAAGCGTATCAGATGAAGAGTGCTGATTTATGATCAGTTGTGCCTTTTAGATCACATTCAATAAGTTTACACAGGCAGGTGGGACCTGATCTTAGATCAGCATTGTTACTCTGAGATGCTTGATACATATTGATATGGCCCCAGATCAGGGACATTGCAAGATTTAGTGATCATTTTCAGTCAAGAGATGCGGAGAGTAGCAACTTCCAAACTGCCTTCACTGCTTTCACTATAAGATCAATCTCAAAGGGAGGGAGTGCTAAATGTGGAAACAGAAGGCATAGTGAAATCTTCCAGAAACAAGTAGCCTATGCACACAGTTTTGAGCTTTGGAATTAAGTTTCCCCTGGGAACAGATCTACGATCAGCTTCCCCTCCCCCAATCCTAATCTTAACCATTGGTAGGGAAAATGCTAAACTAACCCAAAATCTGTGTATAGGGGCAATTTCATCCTACACTGAGTTTTGAATAGTTATTGCCCTCCTTCATGCTTCCTGGTATAGGAATTCGGAAAAGTAATACATTAGGTCAATGCCACTTCTTTAAAAAAGACATTGGACATCACTATGGAGGTTAGATTACCTCATGGAAACACTTTACTTAAACCCTGTAGAGGTATGCTTTTTAACTTGTTTTAAGCATGAGCTTTTATAATATTTTATAATAGGACAGGCTTATATGTTCTGTTTCTCAATGTACAAACATCAGTCTCAAAATTACTGGTATTTAGCCAAGATCATAAGATGATTACAATACATTAAAGTCTGTTATGTATCTCAAAGCTTAAAAAACAGCCATCTATTCTAAAACCAAATTTATTCACACAATAGACTACACATGCATTGCTGAGCAGAGGCGATTCAGCATCATTATGCAGTCCATCATTACACCACTAGATGTTGTCAATGCTCTTCCTCTGAGTGTACCACGGTCAGCAGTGGACACAGCCGCCTACACAACTTTACCTACTGATGGCAGCTTCACCCTTCCACTGAACTTGGTGCTGTGTATGTCCATTAATCTTAAGCACCACAGAGCTCAGAGGGGCTGCAGAGAAACAAACATGAAGGGACATCTATATGACTCATAGGGCATTTCTTTTAAACAACATGAAACAGGTCTCATTGGTGTCAATTCATGTGAAAATGTGAAAGGCAAAACTTTACACAATTGCAAGCCAATGAGATAAGAGAATCCAGTGTTAAAATGGGTTACAGTTAGTAGACTGCAGTCAATCTTAATTACAGCTGCAATTTTGGGGAAACTTTGGGGGGAGCTGCACAAAAAAAGAGATGCCATGCAAGGTTATTAGAGGTGCCTAGTTATTCTTCTTTTGTTGATATCAGGTAACGTGCAACCTAACCCTGGCCCTGAAATGCAATGACTCCAAACCCCCTCTTTTTAAATCTAGATCTGTTTTTGGTATTTTTCTTTTAAATGTTGTCTAAAATTGATGGGGTTAGGATTTGGGCTAAATCAACTGATGCTGATGTAATTGTGTTTTCTGAAACCTGGTTCAGCATGTCTGTTCTTGATAAGGATATTTGTATAAATGGTTGTAATGTGTATCGCGCTGATCAAGTTTAGAAAGGTGGGGGTGTGGCTGTAAAGACTAAATTCCTTGTAAGTGTGGCAAAGTCAAACTATTTGTAAACAGTTGGAATTTCTTGCTTTGAATCTTGAGGTTTCAAAGGTTGTCTAAAACTGTGATTGGCTGTAATAGACCCCCCTCTGCTCTCGGTGATGCATTTTCTTCTCTGATGCACCTTATGTCTAAACTTCTTTACAATGAAATTATCTTGATTGGTGATCTCAACTGGTGTTGGTTAAAGCTGGTGTCTGATGATTTTAAAATGTATTGTAATTCTATGAATCTATGAATGGCATGCCGTGCTAAATCTGAGAGAAAACATGCCCCTGGGCACCCCAATTTACAAACTGATGGTCAACCCCTGCATAGCTGTGGTGGCGGGCACCCTGACCACCTGTAATATTCCACGGGCCTTCCTGGAGTCCACCATTGCCAACTGGATGGAAGAAACCATGCACTCCTCCCAATGGAAGATCGGCCTCACTTGGCTCCATGCCTTCTTCCCGCACGTCCTGAGTGTGTACATCACTGTCAAACTCTCAACCAAGTACCCACACCTGCAGTGGTTCTACACGGCCTTGGGCATGGTGATCATAGGTGCCAGTTCGTGCACCGTAACAGCTTGTAAAACCTTTGGCCAGCTGATGGGCCCGTTGTGCGGCATCTGCTTTGGCATCACCCTGGTGGACACAGCCCTACTGACCACGCTCGCATTCCTGGTGGACGTGCGTCATGTGTCCGTGTACGGCAGTGTATATGCCATCGCGGACATGTACTGCGTGGCCTATGCCCTGGGCCCTGTGGTGGCCGGACAGATAGTCCACGACTTTGTTCAGCTTAACCTGGGCATGGGCCTTGCCAACGTGCTTTCGCACTGGCGCTCCTCTTACTAAAGAATGTGTGCCAAATGAAACCTTCAAACTCAGAGAGAGGCATGCTACTGGAGGATGGCCCCAAGGTCTCTACGACACGATTAAGATGCAGGAACGCAAGAGGAATGGGTTAAGCTCTGTAGTTGATGAGAATGGCATAGACCTTTGCTCACCGGACGTATTCTGAAGAGTCATCTGTGGTCGAGATCGAGTATGCATAAACTGTTGCAAATTATTAGAAACCAAGTGCTCAAAAAACAACCAAGTGCCCACTAAGCAATGTAGTTATACTCTCAATGTCATACTTCGACCAAACCATTTATATAATCTAATTAGAAATTGTGTAACAAGCTAACTCCAGATCAATCTCCTGCCTTTTGAGACCAATTCTATCGGACAATGTCAGCTGAAGTAGCATTCACTGTAGACTGCAGCATTCTGTGCTCGCCACGAAACGTTTATTCATCTAAGATCTGTTAATGCTGAAAGTGTGTGCATAACCAGTGTGTATCATTGTGTGAAAAAATGTGTTCATATCATATTCAGGGTTTCTATCTAAATGGAACATAATACATAGATCATAAAAAAGAACTAAATAAATGTATTCGTCATTCAATATACTATACCTTACATTTATTTTGCCAGAGTTGTGCTGCTAAAATCAATGTGCAATATGCAAACTGAATTGAACCCTGCGTCTTACTGTATTCTGCATATAATTTGGATTATGTATAGGCTATCTGGAATGCATAGCCTAAATGTATGATAGTACATTTCAACAATTGTTTATATGTGTATACAGTGCATTCAAAAAGTATTCAGACCCCTTCCCTTTTTCAACATTTTGTTACATTACAGTCTTATTCTAAAGTTGATTAAAGTATTTTATCCCCCTCAATCTACACACAATACCCCATAATTACAAAGCGAGAAATAGTGTAAAAACAGAAATACATAAGTATTCAGACCCTTTGCTATGAGACTCGAAATTGAGCTCCGGTGCATCCTGTTTCCATTGATCATCGATTGAGATGTTTCTACAACTTGACTGGAGTCCACCTGTGGTAAATTCAATTGATTGGACATGATTTGGAAAGGCACACAACTGTCTATATAAGGTCCCATAGTTGACAGTGCAAAAACCAAGCCATGAGATCGAAGGAAATGTCCGTAGAGTTCCGAGACAGGATTGTGTTGAGGCACAGATCTGGGGAAGGGTACCAAACAATGTCTGCAGCATTGAAGGTCCCCAAGAACACAGTGGCCTCCATCATTCTTAAATTGTAGACATTTGGAACCACCAAGACTCTTCCTAGAGCTAGCCGCCCGTCCAAACTGAGCAATCCGGGGAGAAGGGCCTTGGTCAGGGAGGTGCCCAAGAACCCGATGGTCACTGACAGAGCTCCAGAGTTCCTCTGTGGAGATGAGAGAACCTTCCAGAAGGACAACCATCACTGCAGCACTCCACCAATCAGGCCTTTATGGTATAGTGGCCAGACGGAAGCCACTCCTCAGTAAAAGGCACATGACAGCCCGCTTGGAGTTTGCCAAAAGGCACCTAAAGGACTCTGAGCATGAGAAACAAGATTCTGTGGTCTGATGAAACCAAGATTGAACTATATTACGTGGTTAAAGGGAACAGGAAGATTATCTTTTCCAGATTACAAATTATATTACTGGTCTTTCCAAATAAAATACTTGAGAGTATGGTCCGATGATTCTATTGCAGCTTCTTGGAGAGGCATAGAGGAAGCACTTGTTGCACCGCATAGACTTCCAGATCTAGTTTTCTCCGGTATTAAGGGATGAACAGCATTCAACAAATGTGGTTCAATTATTTCCAACTCTCTACAAGTATGGTACTACGCTGAGAAACATATAGGCAACACTAAGAAGTTCTGTGAATCTTCTCCTATATAGCATAACCATAACCTGCTGACAAATAGTAAGCCTTTTGTGTACCCTTTGTGGGCGGATAAGGGTGTCCATACCTTGTGAGACATGCATAATGATAAGGGGCTAATACCTTTCCAGGACCTCAAACAAATGTATTCACTTCCAGGCTTTTCATGGTCCCTTTACCTACAGTTAATATCTTCGTTTAAAGCTTATGGTGTACCATGGGATGCCCCGTTAACATGCCACATAATGCTTATATGGATTGACCCTTCATTAACTTCTAAAATGGTCTCTGCCACTTATAATTGCCTGCTAAATGCACTACATTGGGTTTCACTCTAGTATGGAACTGCAAAATGCAGGGATACCATTTGGGAAAATGTATTTGTTACCTCCAAAAACCCAGCACACCAGTTTATACATTATAAGCTTCTACATAGAAGTTTTGCAACCCCATTTAGATGTTTTAAGATGAAGCTGATTCCTACTCCAATGTGTGATAGATGGCGTATGAATGCTGTTGGAACACTAACGTTTTGGGAATGTCCTATGGTGTCCCAGTTCTAGTCACATTTCAGATTTCCTTACAAAAATTATGGGTTTCCCTGTGAACAAAGATCCACCTTTATTTTTATTGAATGATGACTATTCATTTGTATTGCAACTGGTTCATTTATCCGGGGTTAACAGCAGCAAAAAAGGTTATCCTTAGTGCTTGGATTTCTCCTACAATCCTCTCACCTCAAACTTGGTTATCATATTTTCAAGATATTAATCGTATAGAGCGATCAATGGCCGTGATAAATAAAGCTTGGGCAAATACAGTTGATGCCTGGGATGTCCAGTGCATTCGAAAAGTATTCAGACCCTTTCTCTTTTTCCACTTTGTTACGTTACAGCCTTACTCTAAAATGGATGAAATAATTTTTTCCCCTTCATCAATCTACACACAATACCCCATAATGACGAAGCAAAAACAGGTTTATATAAATTTTTGCAGATTTATTAAAACTAAAAAACTGAAATATCACATTTACATAAGTATTCCGACCGTTTACTTAGTAATATGTGGTAGCACCTTTGGCAACGGGCTCTGGCTGGGCCACTCAAGGACATTCAGAGACTTGTCCCGAAGCCACTCCAGCATTGTCTTGGATGTGCGCTTAGGGTCATTGTGCTGTTGGAAGGTGAACTTTCACCCCAGTCTGAGGTCCTGAGCACTCTGGAGCAGGTTCATCAAGGATCTATCTGTACTTTGCTCTGTTTATCTTTCCCTCAATCCTGACTAGTCTCCCAGTCCCTGCCGCTAAAAAACATCCCCACAGCATGATGCTGCCACCACGCTTCACCATAGGGATGGTGCCAGGTTTACTCCAGACTTGACACTTGGCATTCAGGCCAAAATGTCAAACTTGGGTTCATCAGACCAGAGAATCTTGTTTCTCATGGTCTGAGAGTCCTCATGGTCTGAGAGTCCATGTGCCTTTTACTGAGGAGTGGCTTCCGTCTGGCCACTCCACCATAAAGGCCTAATAGGTGGAGTGCTGCAGTGATGGTTGTCCTTCTGGAAGGTTCTCCCATTTCCACAGAGGAACTCTGGAGCTCTGTCAGAGTGACCATTGGGTTCTTGTTCACCTCCCTGACCAAGGCCCTTCTTCCCCGATTGCTCAGTTTGGCTGGGCGGCCAGCTCTAGGAAGAGTCTTGGTGGTTCCAAATGTCTTCCATTTAAGAATGATGGAGGCGACTGTATTCTTTGGGACCTTCAATGCTCCACAAATGTTTTGGTACCCTTCCCCAGAGCTGTGCCTTGACACAATCTTGTCTCGGAGCTCTACGGACAATTCCTTCAACCTCATGGCTTGGTTTTTGCTCTGACATGCACTTGCCAACTGTGGGACCTTATATAGACAGGTGTGTGCCTTTCCAAATCATGTCCAATCAATTGAATGTACCACAGGTGAACTCCAATCAAGTTGTAGAAACATCTCAAGGATGATAAATGGAAACAGGATGCGCCTGAACTCAATTCTGAGTCTCATAGCAAAGTGTCTGAATACCTACAGTGGGGAAAAAAAGTATTTAGTCAGCCACCAATTGTGCAAGTTCTCCCACTTAAAAAGATGAGTGAGGTCTGTAATTTTCATCATAGGTACACGTCAACTATGACAGACAAATTGAGAAAAAAAAATCCAGAAAATTACATTGTAGAATTTTTAATGAATTTATTTGCAAATTATGGTGGAAAATAAGTATTTGGTCACCTACAAACAAGCAAGATTTCTGGCTCTCACAGACCTGTAACTTCTTCTTTAAGAGGCTCCCCTGTCGTCCACTCGTTACCTATATTAATGGCACCTGTTTGAACTTGTTATCAGTATAAAAGACACCTGTCCACAACCTCAAACAGTCACACTCCAAACTCCACTATGGCCAAGACCAAAGAGCTGTCAAAGGACACCAAAAACTAAATTGTAGACCTGCACCAGGCTGGGAAGACTGAATCTGCAATTGGTAAGCAGCTTGGTTTGAAGAAATCAACTGTGGGAGCAATTATTAGGAAATGGAAGACATACAAGACCACTGATAATCTCCCTCGATCTGGGGCTCCACGCAAGATCTCACCCTGTGGGGTCAAAATGATCACAAGAACGGTGAGCAAAAATCCCAGAACCACACGGGGGGACCTGTTGAATGACCTGCAGAGAGCTGGGACCAAAGTAACAAAGCCTACCATCAGTAACACACTACGCCACCAGGGACTCAAATCCTGCAGTGCCAGACGTGTCCCCCTGCTTAAGCCAGTACATGTTCAGGCCCGTCTGAAGTTTGCTAGAGTGCATTTGGATGATCCAGAAGAGGATTGGGAGAATGTCATATGGTCAGATGAAACCAAAATATAACTTTTTGGTAAAAACTCAACTCGTCGTGTTTGGAGGACAAAGAATGCTGAGTTGCATCCAAAGAACACCATACCTACTGTGAAGCATGGGGGTGGAAACATCATGCTTTGGGGCTGTTTTTCTGCAAAGGGACCAGGACGACTGATCCGTGTAAAGGAAAGAATGAATGGGGCCATGTATCGTGAGATTTTAGTGAAAACCTCCTTCCATCAGCAAGGGCATTGAAGATGAAACGTGGCTGGGTCTTTCAGCATGACAATGATCTCAAATACACCGCCTGGGCAACGAAGGAGTGGCTTCGTAAGAAGCATTTCAAGGTCCTGGAGTGGCCTAGCCAGTCTCCAGATCTCAACCCCATAGAAAATCTTTGGAGGGAGTTGAAAGTCTGTGTTGCCCAGCGACAGCCCCAAAACATCACTGCTCTGGAGGAGATCTGCATGGAGGAATGGGCCAAAATACCAGCAACAGTGTGTGAAACGTTTCGGGTAGCCTTCCACAAGCTTCCCACAATAAGTTGGGTGAATTTCGGCCCATTCCTCCTGACAGAGCTGGTGTAACTGAGTCAGGTTTGTAGGCCTCCTTGCTCGCACACGTTTTTTCAGTTCTGCCCACAAATGTTCTATAGGACTGAGGTCAGGGCTTTGTGATGGCCACTCCAATACCTTGACTTTGTTGTCCTTAAGCCATTTTGCCACAACTTTGGAAGTATGCTTGGGGTCACTGTTTATTTGGAAGACCATTTTGCGACCAAGCTTTAACTTCCTGACTGATATCTTGAGATGTTGCTTCAATTTATCCACATAATTTTCCTTCCTCATGATGTCATCTATTTTGTTAAGTGCACCAGTCCCTCCTGCAGCAAAACACCCCCACAGCATGATGCTGCCACCCCCGTGCTTCACTGTTGGGATGGTGTTCTTCGGCTTGCAAGGGTCCTCCTTTTTCCTCCAAACATAATGATGGTCATTATGGCCAAACAGTTATATTTTTGTTTCATCAGACCAGAGGACATTTCTCCCAAAAGTACGATCTTTATCCCCATGTGCAGTTGCAAACCGTAGTTTGGCTTTTTTATGGTGGTTTTGGAGCAGTGTCTTCTTCCTTGCTGAGCGGCCTTTCAGGTTATGTCGATATAGGACTCGTTTTACTGTGGATATAGATACTTTGGTACCTATTTCCTCCAGCATCTTCACAAGGTCCTTTGCTGTTGTTCTGGGATTGATTTGCACTTTTTGCACCAAAGTACGTTCATCTCTAGGAGACAGAACGCGTCTCCTTCCTGATCGGTATGACATCTGAGTGGCCCATGGTGTTTATACTTGTGTACTATTGTTTGTGCAGATGAACGTGGTACCTTCAGGTGTTTGGAAATTGCTCCCATGGATGAACCAGATTTGTGGAGGTGTACCATTTTTTTTCTGAGGTCTTGGCTGATTTACATTTACATTTTACATTTTAGTCATTTAGCAGACGCTCTTATCCAGAGCGACTTACAGTTAGTGCATACAATATATATATATTTTTTTCATACCCCCTGTGGGAATCAAACCCACAACCCTGGCGTTGCAAACGCCATGCTCTATCAACTGAGCTACATCCCTGCCGGCCATTCCCTCCCCTACCCTGGACGACGCTGGGCCAATTGCGCGCCGCCCCATGGGTCTCCCGGTCGCGGCCGGCTACGACAGAGCCTGGATTCGAACCAGGATCTCTAGTGGCACAGCTAGCACTGCGATGCAGTGCCTTAGACCACTGAGGCACTGAGTTTGAAGGTAGGCCTGGAAATACATCCACAGGTACACATCCAATTGACTCAAATTATGTCAATTAGCCTATCAGAAGCTTCTAAAGCCATGACATCATTTTCTGGAATTTTCCAAGCTGTTTAAAGGCACAGTCAACTTAGTGGATGTAAACTTCTGACCCACTGGAATTGTCATACAGTCAGCTATAAGTGAAATTATCTGTCTGTAAACAATTGTTGGAAAAATTACTTGTGTCATGCACAAAGTAGATCTCCTAAACGACTTGGCAAAACTAAATGTGTTAACAATAAGTTTTTGGTGTGGTTGAAAAAACAAGTTTTAATTTCTCCAACCTAAATGTATTTAGACTTCCAACTTCAACTGCAGATGTCATTGAGTGCAACAAGCATGTCTCTGTCACTAACAAATACAGTCATGGGTGGGTATCTCTCCCATTCACTCAAAAGGCATGCTGGGAAATATGCAAATACAGCTTTACACCCTACAGTGTTTAGTTTATAAACCTGTTCATTTGTTTAAAAAGTGTTACAGCGAATAAACATGTTCAGAATCTAAACACTGATGCGTTTTCATTTCCTAAACAATTGTTTTTACAGTGCAGTAGGGGTACCTGCACACATTGCGTATAGCCTACTGAACACTGTCTCATGTTCCTTCAGAAAGTATTCACACCCCTTGACCTTTTCCACATTTTGTTGTGTTACAGACTGAATTTAAAATTGAGATTTTTATTCTCTGGCCTACAGAAAAAACAATATTAAAGTGGACTTATGTTTGTCAACATTTTTGCAGATTAATAAAATATGAAAAGCTGAAATGTCTTGAGTAAATAAGTATTCAACCCCTTTCTTATGGCAAGCCTAAATAAGTTCAGGAGTAAAATATGCTTAGCAAGTCACATAATAAGTTGCATGGACTCACTCTGTTTACAATAATAGTGTTTAACATGATTTTTGAATGACCACCTCATATCTGTACCCCACACATACATTTACCTGTAAGGTCCCTCAGTCGATCAGTGAATTACAAACACAGATTCAACTATAAAGACCAGGGAGGTTTTCCAATGCCTTGCAAAGAAGAGGACCTATTGGTAGATGGGTAAAAATGTAAAAAGCAGACATTAAATATCCCTTTGAGCGTGGTAAAGTTATTAATTACACTTTGGATGGTGTATCAATACACCAAGTCACTACAAAGATACAGGCGTCCTTCATATCTCAGTGGCTAGAGAGGAAGGAAACCGCTCAAGTATTTCACCATGAGGCCAATTGTGACTTTAAAACAGTACCGAGTTTAATGGGTGGGATTTGAGAAAACTGAGGATGAAATAAAAACATTGTAGTTACTCTACAATACTAACGTAATTGACAGAGTGAAAAGAAGGAAGCCTGTACAGAATAAAAATATTCCAAAACATGCATCCTGTTAGCAACAAAGCACTAAAGTAATACTGCAAAACATTTGGTAAAGTAATTAACTTTTTGTCCTTAATACAAAGTGTTATGTTTGACAAAAATCCAATACAACATATTACTGAGTACCATTCTCCATATTTTCAAGCATAGTGGTGGCTCCGTCATGTTATGGGTATGCTTGTAATCGTTAAGGACTGTGGAGTCTTTCAGGATAATAAATAAATGGAATGGAGCTAAGCACAGGCATAATCCTAGAGGAAAGCCTGGTTCAGTCTGCTTTCCAACAGACACTGGGAGATTAATTCACCTTTCATCAGGACAATAAGCTAAAACACAAGGCCAAATCTACACTGAAGTTGCTTACCAAGAAGACAGTAATGTTTCTGAGTGGCCAAGTGTTGACTTAAATCTACTTGAAAATCTATGACAAGCCTGAAAATGGTTGTCATTATGGGTTATTGTGTGTAGATTGGTAAGAAAAACATATATTTAATCAATTTTCAATTCAGGCTGTAACAACAACATATGTAATATGTCAAGAGGTAAGAATACTTTAGAAAGGCATTGTAGGTGGGCTGAAGACACAAACTGCCAAATAAACTTCTCTGCGAATGGCTCGCAATGGGAGGAGCCTTGTTGCTAGCAGGGCTAGGTACCTTCAGCATCTCTCCTAAGCTAACAGAGGTGCTGTGGTGGGAATGCAGTGATGCTGAAACTGAGACTAGACGATAAGGGTTTTGAGGAGAACTGGGTAGAAACATCATTGGTAGACCATCCACCAGAGCCATGGATAATACATGATCATACCTGAAAATGTTTACAACTGCAGAGGAGTCTGACGATTTTCGTCCTAGTGAGTAAGATAAAACGTATTTCTAGTAGCCTATACAGTATAGAGTTTTTCCGTGCATTAAATTCTTCCTCTGATCCCAGCTGGGATGGATTGTGAACTCAGTCAGTTAGTCTTTAATGAGCAAACAGTGTGTTCTGCAGGGTCACCTCTGGGCTTATTCCTTCTGTCTGAGTAGGATCGGTTATGTCGATAGGAGTTTGGTTTCCAAGGAGATGTAGATCATTCGGTCAACTAGCGTGGCCGCACTGCAAAGAAACTTGATCTACCAGTCTGTTAGCAAGTCTTGTAATTATAGGGATACACAGAGGGTGGGCTGATAGGCAGGATAGGGTGTCACGGGACCACCCCATTGATTCTGAGAATTCAGCACATTTATGTCCATTGAGATAATTCTGAGATTTCTTCATGTGTCCACAGTATGTTCCTACTGTTCAGAAAACAGTTAAACAGTCCCTAGGATGAAATATGTAGCCTGTAGGTTCTAAACACACCTAGAGTAAAATACTTACATTCCACGTTACAGCAAATACAATAAATGAAATAAAATACCCCTTTTTAATTATAGAAAAATCTGAAGAAAAATATCACAGTATACTTATACCAACATGTCATGAGTCCTTCAGTGTGATACATTGTTCAGAAATGTGTTTAAATGTCACTGTCGCAATTGGCTCTATTTTTCCTTCTTGTTACAAGGAATATCATAGCTTGAAGCCCCCCTTTCTTGGAATCCACATCTATGGTGCCCGAAAGTCTAGTTGGTAATCCCCAGTGACACATATAAGTCGTAAAGACACACACACACTGATGCGTGCACAGGGAACATTTGCTCCTTCATCATTCATAGCTTGAGGAAGGTGCTGTCAATAACAGAACACTTACTCTGGCCTGAAATGTGGTACATAGGGAATATCTGTTCTCCAGCATTCATAACTGAGGGGCATCTTTCAACAACAAAACTGTAAATCTTTGCCTGGAGGATGCGTGATCCTCACTTGTGGGCTATTGCTACAACACTGCCCAGCGCATGGGAAAGGCCCTGCTCCCTGGACCAAGGTTGTGCTGGACTGCCCAGCGCAGGGAAAGGTACAAGCGGAGAGGGAGAGGTAGGTATGTTAGTACTTCATTTATGGTAGTTCTTCTGGAGCCGGTGAATTTGCGTAAAGTCTTTAGCCATGTTATCCTCTGAGTGTTAAGACTCGCACGAAGGGCTAAAGTTGGTTGCCCACAAAATGGTCCAAACAGACGATGGGTACAGGTCGCTGATGCTGGAATGGCAAATCTGGAGGTGCTGGGAACTGCCTGAAGGTGAGAGGGGCTGCAGGGAAGGTGGAAGGGGTGCTGTGGATGTGGAAAGGTAGACCGTGGAGGTGGGAGGGGTGCCAGGAAGGCAAGAGGGGCTGCAGGAGCGGCAAGGGAGGGCCCTGGTTGTGTGGAGGCAGCAGGCGCAGCCGGGAGCCAGGTGGCGAGGCCGGGCCAGACCGGGGACTGGGCAGAGGCAGAGGCACTGTCGGGGGCCAGGCTGGGTGGCCAGTCCAAGCAGAAGCCTGGGCAGCAGTTGGAGGCAGCCAGTTGAGGGATCCAATGAGGCTGTTGGTAAGGCAGAGTGAGAGGAGGAGGGAGGTGGGAAAGCAGCCAAGAAAGTGAGAGGAGCCGCGGGAGCCACAGAGGGGGGGATGGGAGATAGTGATGGAGAAGACGAGAGGAACAGCAGAAGTGCGGAGGGAGGAGAGTCGAGAGGGGCCGCCGGTAGCAGTGTTTTGCTTTGTCTTTCGTTTCTCCTAGAGGAAAGGGAGAGAGGAACAGGAGGCCGCAGTAGAGGGGGCGAAGAGCCCAGGAGCGCCAAGTCGGGGGAACCTGAGGGCAGAAATATAGCCATGGATCTTGGCAGTGCCGGGCCAGTCACAGCAGGGGCAATTGACCGTGGTGAGGTGGCGGACATGGAAAACCAGACCTAGAATGAAGGTGTCAGCAGGGGTCATCAATGTTCCCTCAAATGTTTTGGCGCACTGAGCAAATATTAGGTCTTATGAGCAGAAACTTGAACATTGTGAGAATTTTGTGCAACTTCTGGCGCGCATTTACAGTGAACATTGAAGCTGTAGCCTTAGTTTTAGACAGTAGCCAATAGGCTATTGTGGCTATTTGAGCATAATGTAGGCCTACCAACAAAACCAATGGAGCAAATCCCATGACGTTTTCACATGGAAATAGGTTTTGATTTCTATGATACAGCCTACAGTAGCCTATATGTGGTGTTAAATGCAAGCCTACATTGCATGACTTTTAAAACGTTTTTACATTATGAAGGGCTTGGCATTAATTTATGATTTTTTACTTAGTCTGTAACACCATGGGCCAAATAGGTGATTGTATATTGCATTGTATTGTGTTGTATGATGCAAGAAACCACTTTACAAAATAAATAATTTTTAACATACAGAGAATTAGACAATGTAGGCTACCCCTTGCATATTCAAGTCTGTCCTAAATACAACACTGCCCTTTAATTGAGACGTAAGCTTTTTACTTGACTGGCTTTTCAGAGACATCTTGAAATGTAGCCTACACGTTTTGTGCTCTTGTAGGAAGCAGTAACTCCCCATTGCTGACCTATGCTTATCTATAACTGGGCTAATAAATTGTTAACTAGCAAAGAATATCATCAAATGTGCACATGCGTGGCTCTGAACTGATCTGAAAAGTGTATTCACTTGGGGGTGATTGAATGACCGCTTGTGGGCTACCCACGCCAATATAATTATATTCCATTGCGCTCTGGCTCTGCCTACAACACAATCCCAGACTTACCTTGCAAAGTTAGATTTGTTTTGTTTTGTTGCACTGAAAAAGGGCTGATATGTTGATTCGATCGCAGAAAGAAACCCGATGATCTACTGTATATAGTGCAACATTTACTGAAGAGATGAGTCTTCAGTAAAGACTTAAAGGTCGAGACCGAGTCTGCATCTCTTACATGGATAGGCAGACCATTCCATAAAAATTGAGCTCAACAGGAGAAAGCCCTGCTTCCAGCTGTTTGCTTAGAAATATTAGGGACAATAAGGAGGCCTGCGTCTTGTGACCATAGCGTATGTGTAGGTATGTACGGCAGGACCAAATCGGAGAGATAGGTAGGAGCAAGCCCATGTAATGCTTTGTAGGTTACCAGTAAAACCTTGAAATCAGCCCTAGCCTTAACAGGAATTCAGTGTAGAGAGGCTAGCACTGGAGTAATATGATCAAATGTATTGGTTCTAGTCAAGATTCTAGCAGCCGTGTTAAGCACTAACTGAATAAAATCTATGTTTATTTGTCACATGCACAGGATACAGAACGTGTAAATGGTACAGTGAAGTGGTTACTTGCATAGTTGCAATATCAAAAACAGAAAGTGTCCAGATAAAAATATCTTATCATTATTAGATGACGCTTACCCGACACCTCTAAATTGATGGGTCATGTGAAGCAAATGCTATAACCACCTCCAAACCACATCTAGCTAAGTGGATGGGTCACTATTGTCTAGACATGCACACATGTTCATGAAATACAATAGATGGCCGTAATCGCCCCCAAACACACCTGGCTAATTTGATGGGTCATGTAATAACCTGGCCAAAGTGGAGTCTTTTGTTTAGACATGTAGCTAGCTAAACAATGAACCGGCATAATCCAACTCATACTACTACCAATACAAACATTGTCATAGCTGTAGTTTGACTCTGCAGGTAGCTAACGCTAACAAACAAGGTTCAATGTTAGCTAGCTAACATTAGGCTATAACTAGGAATGCAAATGGATTTCTGATTCGAATAATATTACTACACAGATCATACACGTAACGTCAGCTAGCGAGCCAGCAAGCTAATGTTTGCTAGCAACTAACAGTACGCTTGAACTTGCAATAAAAATGACTTTGACAAAATTTGAAACGTATATCTGAAAATGTAGCTAGACTCTTACCCGTATACATGGATGAATGCTTCACGGTGGACTGGAACCATTTAACTCTGTTTTGTTTGTAGCTACATCTTGTTTGGCCAGCGTTGTGTCAAGTCACTTCTGTTCACACTGACCGTGGCCTGTGCAGAAAGTAGCCCATCACTTTTTCCAACTGATCTGTCAATAGCGCCTGCTAAATTCAGGGCATCAATGTTGTTGAGAAAAGTAGCAAAACTTTTGTAGTTCTCGATGGCTAACGTTATATCTTTCAAGAACGGCGCAGTAGAAGGGACTGTCAACACATACTGAACAGCTCACGTTATAGACAGACGCATGCTACATGGCAGACCAATCCAAACTCATCTCCCGGCATGTCCAGCCCATACATTATCTCAACCAATCATGGCTAGCGGGAAGGTTCCTGTCTTTTTCCATGGCTAAACCAACTAGGCTCGTAATTTAACAATTGTATTCGTATTTATGGATGAAATACAAGTTTGTTATTAAGGCACATGAAAGTTAACGTGTTCCAGAAGGCATTTCTGCCGAAAAATGCATTTTGATAAAAATAATACCACGTCACTATTCTGTGAAGTAGTGACATGCGAAATACGCCTAGTTTCCTGAAACCAGTCACAAATGGTGGGTGGGAGGGAGGGAGGGGACCGACCGACCGACCGACCGACCCGACCCGACCCGACCGAAACTGCAGTACAGCCTGTTTGTTAGGCAGATGTACAAAGGTGTGAAGATGGATGCCGTTTAAGTACATGAGGTGGTTGACTAAGCAAAGGGATTCAGTTGAGTTAGGCGGGTTTGTGGCAAATGAAGTTTGGATGCAGGTGCGCAATTGGCATGATCACGCTCTATGTCCATATATGGAGTTCCTTGCCAATCGGCCGCGTTCCAGTATGCGTGTCTGGGCCCATATATGGAGTTGCTGCTCCAGGACCACATTCCAATATGAATTTCAGTGTCCACACTAACGTAAAACTGTAAATTATACAGTAATTTTTTTGTATTATCAACAGTGAAATACTGCAGCATATTGTAAATTATAGTGCATTGTGGGAAAATGTTGTGGGCAGAGAAATAATTGCTGTATTTCAAATGGTATTGTAATTCCATCCCACAGAATACAGTACCTAAACGTATTTTTGGACAGCCAAAAACCTTTTAACGACTAGTGGATGCATGGTATTGTTATTTCTGGCTCATTAACATATTTTGAGACGTGCCTTGTGTTGCATCCGTGAATGAGAATGCTGTACCAATTTAACTTTTATGTGGTTATAGAGCCCCATCAATTTAAAATGTGTAGGGAACAGATTGGAATGGCAGCAGGACTTAAACTTTACATGGTTGAGCATTTTGCCATGTCCTTTTGGTCTCTTTGCCCTGTAGCTGCTGCCAATTTAGAAGGCCTTTAGAAGTGCAAGTGATATAAAACACAAAATATTAATTAATGTTCTGTAATGTTTGTAAACACTTTACCTAGCAGCCAACCCGCATGCACCAACCCATTTCAATTACAGTAAAGTACTGTTTCATTCATCCATCCATTCATTCATACATTACGCTTACAGTAGCATTGTATTTTTTTACAGCATAATACAGTCAATTTTACAGTGTTCTACTTTGTCATTACACAGTACTTCCTTTGATACTGTATTTATATTACAGTAAGTGTACTGTATTTTACTTGCCATCATCTGCCTGTAAGCTACCGTAAAATTCACGGTATCCACTTTACAGTGCATGTATGGAGTTGCTTCTCCGGGCCAATTTCTGTGCCATATATGCCCATATATGGAGTTCCTGCTCTAAGGCTGCATTCCCGAAATTGCATTATAAACTACATTTAATGAATGGATGGATTAATGAAATTCATTGAGGGGATTGGGGTTAGTATTTCAAAGTAGTGTATTACATGGGATTGGTGCAAGCAGGTTGGCTACTAGGTAATGTTTACACATTACAGCATATCAATGAATATTTTGTTTTTTATATCACTTCTAGAAGCCTTAACAAGGCTGAGTCAATACATGTTAGGATCATCTTTGGCAGCAATTTTTTTTATTTTTTAATCTTCAAGCTCTGTCAAGTTCGTTGTTGATCATTGCTAGACATCCATTTCAGGTCTTGCCATAGATTTGCAAGCCGGTTTAAGTCAAAACTATAACTAGGCCACTCAGAAACATTCAATGTCGTCTTGGTAAGCAACTCCAGTGTTTATTTGGCCTTGTGTTTCAGGTTATTGTCCTGCTGAAGGGTGAATTTTTCTCACAGTGTCTGGTGGAAAGCAGACTGAACCATATTTTCCTCTAGGATTTTGTCTGTGCTTCGCTCGATTCGGTTTACGTTTATCCTAAAAAACTCCCTAGTCCTTGCCAATGACAAGCATACCCATAAAATGATGCAGCCACCACCATGCTTTAAAATATGAAGAGTGGTACTCAGTGATGTGTTGTGTTGGATTTGCCCCAAACATAATGCTTTGTATTCAGGACAAAAAGTTCATTTCTTTGCCACATTTTTTGCAGTTTTATTTTAGTGCCTATGATGCATGTTTTGAAATATTTTTATTCTGTACAGGCTTCCTTCTTTTCACTCTGTCATTTACGTTAGTAATTATGATTAACTACAATGTTGTTGATCCATCCTATCACAGCCATTAAACTCTTTAACAGTTTTAAAGTCTCCATTGGCCTCATGGTGAAATCCCTGAGCAGTTTCCTCCCTCTCCAGCAACTGGGTGTATTGATATACCATCCAAAGTGTAATTAATAACTTCACCATGCTCAAAGGGATATTCGGTGTCTGTTTTTAAAATGTTTACCCCTCTACCAATAGGTAGAAAACCTCCCTGGTCTTTGTGGTTGAATCTGTGTGTGACATTCACTGCTTGACTTCTGTCTTCGATGAGAGCCCAAGCACAATATGCAGACATTTGCGCATCTCCAGTCAGAACAGAACCTGCCCAAACTTTTTCCCACTGGCGCATTTTCCGGCTGACTCCCGCAATGCCTTCATTCCCTTCATTGTTGTTTTCCTTACTAATAATGACAATGTAAGTGCCTTATTACCTTATCAGAATACATTTTCTGTATATCGTCTTCTGTCATTTCTACTGTAGCACACCATATTTATGTATGGAGCATAATGTATTCTGTTTTTATTCCTTTACTGAGGACACGTGTGGTACTGATTTCATAACTTTTATGGTGTTATACTCAATTGTGTTTATGTAGTTCCCTTTTTCTATTTGTTCTGTAACACAATGCTAATACTAATGGCGTCAAATAAGTATTAGCTTGTGTTGTATCCTTTGAAGCTGCCCAGGCCTTATCATGACCATTGCATTGGCCTGTGTATTAATTAGGCCTACATAGCTCTGCCCTACCCTGCCCCTTATGGAGCTCTTCAGTTATTATGTTACTTGTAATATTGTTTTATTGCTATATCCTGATATTATATTTAATTTCTACTTATTCTGTACTTTCAGAAACCACACACACAGAATTTAAGATAACTTGCCAACATCATAACTGGAACTGGACATCTTTCTTGCCGAAGATTGAGGACAGCTTTTGTATGCTGGCAACATATTGTTTGGAGAGGGGGTCGGGAGGATGAGGAAGTGTAGAGGATGATGAGTGAGTGGGGAGGTGGGTGAGATACTGTCAATATCATTGCATAATGGAACTGCATTTGATTTGTATGTGAACTGTATGTCCAATTACAAAAAAATAATAACTTGTTAGCTGGTGTTGACCTATGTGGCCATTGATGACAGCAGTGTTGATCAGATGAAAAAAAAAAAATTCTTATACCACTTGGTGGTTTTCCGAGCACATTCCCCAAAGCGTATTATTATAAAGACAGAAAAATACACATGTAAAAGCTTAATTACATAAAGCAATTGTCACGATCGTTGAGAGACGGGTCAGACCAAGGTGCAGCGTGGTATGCGAACATGTTTATTAAACTCAATAAACATAAACAAAACAAAAAAACTACGTAACGTGAAGTACTCAGGCTATACACATACAAGCCTAAACACAGAACAAGATCCCACAACTAAGGTAGGCAACCAGGCTACTTAAGTATGATCCCCAATTAGAGACAACGAGCGACAGCTGTCTCTGATTGAGAATCACACCCGGCCAAACATAGAAACACAACCTAGATCCTAAACATAGATATACATCACATAGATTTCCACACCCTGACTCAACAAACAAGAGTTCCATATGTCAGGGCGTGACAGGAATTTTAGTGAAATGTAGCCATAATATCAACAAGAGAAAGGAGAATGGAATATACTGTATTTGAGAAGCCTAGAATTGAATACAATGTAGAAAATAGTAAAAATGAAGAAAAACCCTTGAATGAGTAGGTGTTCTAAAACTTTTGACCGGTAGTGTATATATATATCGTTTTTTTTTACAGAACATTAACCATGTGTGTTCTCTTGTTTTGACAAACAAATAACTTTGCGTGCTGCAGTTCCAGGCATGGATCGAAGCTGGCGAGACATTCAATGATGTCATCTTCACGGACAAATCAACCGTGGTCCTTCAGCAATTCCTCAAAATTGCTACAGGAAAATAGGAAAAAGATCAAGCAAGCCAAGTCCCAAGCATCCCCTTGCCAGGGACCAGGCCCATATTTGATTTTTGATGGTAAGTTCCGCTATTTACAAAGCAAAAGGTTACATAAAATATTGTAGCCTACACCTCACGGACTGCAATGTGTTCCACAATAATTCACTGCTGCCTCCTTATTCAGGTATCATGGCTCGAGAGTTCTTTGAGGAAGAAATCATCAAGAGATGTGCTGGACCCTATGTCAGAGAGGTGTTTCTGGGAGCACATTGTTTCTTTCAAGGTAGGCTTATAGCAATATTTGGTTATGTTTAAGCCTATTTACATGTATATTTATATTATTTAGCTAATGTTGTCTGTTAGGCTAATGTCTTTTTTTTTTTTACGCAGACAAAGACCCAAAACACACTGCTGCCCGGGTGTGCATTGCAAATTTACTTTAACATTTTAGTCATTTAGCAGACGCTCTTATCCAGAGCGACTTACAGTTAGTGAGTGCATACATTTTTCATACTGATAAACTGGGTCAAGATGCCAGCAGAGTAAGTAGACCTACAACACTTTTTCACAGCACATTATTAAACACTAGTGAGACTAATCTCGCCTAAGGTAGGCCTACAGTATATCTAAAAATATTTGTTTAATCTCTACATGGAGGTCTCCTGATTTAAACCTGATTGAACTTGTTTGGCATCAACTGAAAACATCCATCCCTTACTCTGCCAAGGCTACAAGCAAAGATGAACTGGTGAAGGCCATCAATACGTTTTGGCTTGAGAAACTGACGCTACACCAATGCAACATATACATTGATCAGAGCTGGGGGGAAGTGCAACTAAAATGTAGTTGAGATGTTGTTGAAATAAACATATGCATTTTGAGTCTTTTTTATCATTACTTTATTAAAGAAAACATAAAGATATTGATGAACAAATACTGTATATGCGTCTTTCTATTGGAAATATATATCAGTCATTACCTATTATAAGGTTGATTTGATTATTATGTGGATTATAATAAATTGACATTTTTGTAGGGGGTTGATGCATTTTTCGTTTGGGCAAATCAGGTCTGTGATATTGATACATTTCTGACTTTAGTCTTGTATCAGGTAAACTGTTGTGTCCTCACATTTGGTCTGATAATTTTCCCATAATCTCAAAAGTGTTCTCTTTCAATTGCTACTTCAATATACAGTGGGGGAAAAAAGTATTTAGTCAGCCACCAATTGTGCAAGTTCTCCCACTTAAAAAGATGAGAGAGGCCTGTAATTTTCATCATAGGTACACGTCAACTATGACAGACAAAATGAGAATTTTCCAGAAAATCACATTGTAGGATTTTTAATGAATTTATTTGCAAATTATGGTGGAAAATAAGTATTTGGTCAATAACAAAAGTTTCTCCATACTTTGTTATATACCCTTTGTTGGCAATGACACAGGTCAAACGTTTTCTGTAAGTCTTCACAAGGTTTTCACACACTGTTGCTGGTATTTTGGCCCATTCCTCCATGCAGATCTCCTCTAGAGCAATGATGTTTTGGGGCTGTCGCTGGACTACACAGACTTTCAACTCCCTCCATAGATTTTCTATGGGGTTGAGATCTGGAGACTGGCTAGGCCACTCCAGGACCTTGAAATGCTTCTTACGAAGCCACTCCTTCGTTGCCCGGGCGGTGTGTTTGGGATCATTGTCATGCTGAAAGACCCAGCCACGTTTCATCTTCAATGCCCTTGCTGATGGAAGGAGGTTTTCACTCAAAATCTCACGATACATGGCCCCATTCATTCTTTCCTTTACACGGATCAGTCGTCCTGGTCCCTTTGCAGAAAAACAGCCCCAAAGCATGATGTTTCCACCCCCATGCTTCACAGTAGGTATGGTGTTCTTTGGATGCAACTCAGCATTCTTTGTCCTCCAAACACGACGAGTTGAGTTTTTACCAAAAAGTAATATTTTGGTTTCACCTGACCATATGACATTCTCCCAATCCTCTTCTGGATCATCCAAATGCACTCTAGCAAACTTCAGATGGGCCTGGACATGTACTGGCTTAAGCAGGGGGACACGTCTGGCACTGCAGGATTTGAGTCCCTGGCGGCGTAGTGTGTTACTGATGGTAAGCTTTGTTACTTTGGTCCCATCTCTCTGCAGGTCATTCACTAGGTCCCCCTGTGTGGTTCTGGGATTTTTGCTCACCGTTCTTGTGATCATCTTGACCCAACGGGGTGAGATCTTGTGTGGAGCCCCAGATCGAGGGAGATTATCAGTGGTCTTGTATGTCTTCCATTTCCTAATAATTGCTCCCACAGTTGATTTCTTCAAACCAAGCTGCTTACCTATTGCAGATTCAGTCTTCCCAGCCTGGTGCAGGTCTACAATTTTGTTTCTGGTGTCCTTTGACAGCTCTTTGGTCTTGGCCATAGTGGAGTTTGGAGTGTGACTGTTTGAGGTTGTGGACAGGTGTCTTTCATACTAATAACAAGTTCAAACAGGTGCCATTAATACAGGTAACGAGTGGAGGACAGAGGAGCCTCTTAAAGAAGAAGTTACAGGTCTGTGAGAGCCAGAAATCTTGCTTGTTTGTTGGTGACCAAATACTTATTTTCCACCATAATTTGCAAATAAATTCATAAAAAATCCTACAATGTGATTTTCTGGAGAAAAAAAATCTCAATTTGTCTGTCATAGTTGACGTTTACCTATGATGTAAATTACAGGCCTCACTCATCTTTTTAAGTGGGAGAACTTGCACAATTGGTGGCTGACTAAATACTTTTTTCCCCCACTGTATATCAATCATTCATTCATTCATTCAAACATTTTATTTATAAAACGAAAACGAAATAACAAAGGGAGCCTTGAATAATTCAACAATAAATGAACCGCAACATGTGAGTCTCGTGTTCATACTGTATTTTACAACCTCTGCGGCCGTTTGGAGTTGCCTATACCGTACGCGATTGAGCAAAATACTAGGCTTACTGCTTAATTATTTAGGCTACATTATTGCATGCTAAATGTTTCTGAGATGAGAAAACAAATAGATTTGCTATACCACCTCTACTTATTTGCCCAATATATAACCAAATATACAGACGGAGATTCAGTAAACAAAATCACATTGATTGAATAAGACAAGTCACAGGCTTTTGGTAGGAAGTAAGCCTAGGCTACTTTTGGATTCTAGCTTGAAATATACTTATACATGTTACCAAACTATAACTTATTGATTAATGTACACGTATAAGGAATGTATTTGTTGGGGTTAATGAAGGGTAGATACGGACTTGGATTCTGTTCCATGTTTCTAAGGAGAGAGGCGAAGTGCGATAGTTAGTCTCTGATAAGGCAGGCCAGCTGCGGAACAAGGGAGGAGCGAGGAATGTGTCTTGAGGTCAAGTCAACAGATGATGTGAGAAGAAACCTCTGGCAGGAGGGCCAGAGAGGCCACCACAACGACTCTCCTACTACAGTCCTATCTCACACACATACACTTTCATGCCCACGAAGGTTCTAGTATCAGGCAGGGCTATGACTACACCAGTGAGAGGAACCAATTAAGTTCCTGCCTTGCAACAGAGATGTATTGGCTGTATTGACCCTGTCTTTTTGAAGGTTATAAATATATGTGCTTTAATCATACCTTGTCTTTGCAGCTGTTTGACCCAGTGGGTGAATAAACTTGGTTTGAACTTTTTCTAGTTGTCCATTTGAATTTTTACACTGTTTGTTCAGAACCTAAAAGTTGGAGGATTCACCACGATTTACAGTCGAACTAGAGAGTCCAAATCAGTGGAGCAGGAGTAGGCACCAAAAGTAAGGTAGGCACAGTTCCTATACCTGTTACCACTCATTCTGACATCTTGGGGAGATGAGAGTCGTAGGCTGAATGCAAATTATAGGGTACGGATCTAGAAAGCCTGAGTTTATTCAGTAGGCCCATTGTGTTACGACCTGTCATAGATTTAGGGTAAGTCCGGAACAGGGGGGTCCCTGCGGAGGGTAAATCCAGGAAGGGTAAATCCCGAACAGGGGGGTCCTTGCGGAGGGTAAATCCCGGAATGGTAAGTCCCGAACAGGGTGGTCCTGTGGAGGTTAAATCCCGGAAGTGTATGTCCCGACAACAATGAGACATCCTATAGGGTGGAGGTCAGAGACCTGGCCGTGTGGTGCCAGGATAACAACCTCTCCCTCAACGTGATCAAGACAAAGGAGACGATTGTGGCTACAGAAAAAGAGGACTGAGCACGCCCCCCTTCTCATCGACGGGGCTGTAGTGGAACAGGTTGAGAGCTTCAAGTTCCTTGATGTCCACATCACCAACAAACTATTATGGAACAAACACACCAAGACAGTCGTGAAGAGGGCACGACAAAGCCTATTCCCCCTCAGGAGACTGAAAAGATTTGGCATGGGTCCTCAGATCCTCAAAAAGTTATACAGCTGCACCATCGAGAGTATCCTGACTGGTTGCATCACCGCCTGGTATGGCAACTGCTCGGCCTCCGATCGCAAGGCACTACAGAGGGTAGTGTGTACGGCCCAGTACATCACTGGGGCCAAGCTTCCTGCCATCTAGGACCTCTACACCAGGCGGTGTCAGAGGAAGGCCCTAAAAATTGTCAAAGACTCCAGCCACCCTAGTCATAGACTGTTCTCTCTGCTACCGCACGGAAAGCTGTACCGGAGCGCCAAGTCTAGGTCCAAAAGACTTCTCAACAGCTTCTACCCCCAAGCCATAAGACTCCTGAACAGCTAATCATGGCTACACTGACTATTTGCACAGCCCCCCCCCCCCCCCCCCCACCCCCCCACCCCATCCCCCTCTTTTACGCTGCTGCTACTCTGTTTATTATTCATTCATATTCACTTTAACTGTACCCACATGTACATATTACCTAAATTACCTCGACTAGCCGGTACCCCCGCACATTCACTCTGTACCGGTACCCCCCTGTATATAGCCTCCCTACTGTTATTTTATTTTACTGCTGCTCTTTAGTTATTATTTTATTTTATTTTTACTTAACACTTTTTTTATTTTACTTTTTTATTTAAAAAACTGCATTGTTGGTAGATTATCTGACACTCAAGAAGAAGGTCTGATCTCATTATTACTGAAACAGGATACAAGTGGAAAATATAAAGATCCAGTCTATTTACAAAATTGGAGGCCCCTTACACTTCAGTGTTGTGATGCAAAAATCTTAGCAAAATGTATAGCGCATAGAATTAAAAAGGTATTGTCGGATATTATTCATTCTAATCAGACAGGTTTTTTACATGGAAGATACATTGGAGATAATATAAGGCAAGTATTGGAAACAATAGAACACTATGGAAAATATGGGAAACCAGGCCTGCTATTCATAGGAGACTTCGAAAAGGCATTTGATAAAGTTCGACTGGGGTTTATATGTAAATGCCTGGATCATTTCAATTTTGGAGAATCTCTTATAAAATGGGTCAAAATCGTGTATAGTAACCCTAGGTGTAAAATAGTAAATAATGGCTATTTCTCAGAAAGTTTTAAACTGTCAAGAGGAGTGAAACAAGGTTGTCCACTATCGGCATATCTATTTATTGTGGCCATCGAGATGTTAGCTATTAAAATCAGATCCAATAATAATATCAGAGGATTAGAAATACAGGGCTTAAAAACAAAGGTGTCATTGTACGCTGATGATTCATGTTTTCTTTTAAATCCACAACTAGAATCCCTCCACAGCCTCATAGAGGATCTAGATACATTTTCTAACCTCTCTGGATTACAACAAAATTATGACAAATGTACTATATTACGTATTGGATCACTAAAAAATAAAAAATTTACATTACCATGTAGTTTACCAATAAAATGGTCTGATGGTGATTTGGATATACTCGGAATACATATCCCAAAGGAAATAAATGATCTCACTTCAATACATTTTTATAGAAAGTTAGCAAAAATAGATAAGATCTTACTACCATGGAAAGGAAAATACCTGTCAATTTGTGGAAAAATCATCCTGATTAACTCTAGTATTATCCCAGTTTACCTATTTGCTTATGGTCTTGCCTACGCCTAGCGAACAGTTTTTTAAATTATATGAGAAAAAAATATTCAAATTTATTTGGAACGGCAAGCCAGACAAAATTAAAAGAGCATATTTATATAATGAATATGAATTCGGAGGACAGAAATTATTAAAAATTAAAGCATTAGACCTATCACTAACAGCTTCAGTCATACAAAAGTTATACTTAAATCTGAACTGGTTCTCAAGCAAATTAGTAAGATTGTCTCACCCAATGTTCAAGAAAGACATTTTTCCCTTTATTCAGATTACAACCTCTCACTTTCAGTTATTTGAAAAGGAAATAATCTCCCAAATGTCACTATTTCTAAAACAAGCCATAGAAAGTTGGTTGCAATTTCAATTTAATCCTCCAGAAACGACAGAACAAATAATGCAACAAATATTGTGGTTAAATTAAGATATACTAATTGACAAAAAACCTTTATTTTTTGACAGAATGTTTAAAAAAGGTATAATCTTCGTAAATGATATCATCGGTAGGACTGGTGGAGTTATGTCGCATGCAGCTAACAAAAACATATGGAAATGTCTGCTCTACCCAAAATTACAACAAAATAATTGCAGCCTTACCGCAAAAGTGGAAGAGGAAAGTGGAAGGGGGAGAAAGTAAGGAACTTGTCTGTCGGCCTTGCATTAAAGAACATAATTGGTTAAGGAAAACTGTGATAAATAAAAAAGTATATCAGTTTCACTTAAGGACCAAAGGATTGACAGCAATCCCATATAGATTGCAAAATAGTTGGGAAGAGATCTTTGACGTACCGATCCCATGGCATAGTGTTTATGAACTGACATGCAAAACGACACCGGATTCAAAAATTAGAATCTTTCAATTTAAATTATTATATAAAATTCTTGCTACCAATAGAATGTTATTTATATGGGGGATACAATATTCCCAGTTCTGCAGATTTTGCTGTGAAGAAACAGAATCATTAGATCATTTGTTTTGGTTCTGTCCATTTGTAGCTTGTTTTTGGACACAGGTCCAGGAATGGCTAAAGGATTGCAATATTTACCTGGAGCTAACCTTGCAGATAGCATTACTGGGTGATCTGAAAAGTCATAGTCAATCAATCAATAATATAATAATACTTTTAGCAAAAATGTTTTTTTTTTTTTTATTCACAATCTGAAGAAGCAATGAGAATAGAAAGGTTCAGAACTTTTGTAAAACATCACAGTACGATTGAAATATATATGGCAAATAGAAATCCTATATGGATGGTGTTAAGAGATAGATGGGAGGTATTGAATAGAGTTGAAGGATGGGACTAATAACAAATAACAACAAATAATAACAAAGATAGCTAATAATGTAAGCATACTGTGTCCATAATAAGTATATAGGTTGTATGTTGGGAGCTTTTGGGAAAGAGCACAGTTAGAAAGATATGGCATATAGAAGCAAACCGGATGGACAACATGAAAATGATCGGAGAGGTTGAGAGTAGAAGAAGTTCAGGAGCAAAAAAAATAAAATATATATATATATAATAGAATTATTGTAAAATTAACTCTGTCCATAAGGTGTAGATAGTAAGTATAGACCGGAAGTAGAGGCCTGGGCATTGTTGTTCACTAATTTACTCCAAGTAGGGAAAGGATGGTGGGGTTGAAAAGTAATAAAGGGGAGTATATATATATATATAAATAAATTTAAAAAACATGGGGGATTGGAAGTGATGCAGACAATTACATTGATAGAAGATATAATCTATCTGCAATATTAAGCTGATCCATTCCCCCCGTATAAAAAGAACAAAAATATATATAAAAAAAAATTTGCATTGTTGTTTAAGGGCTTGTAAGTAAGCATTTCACTGTAATGTCTACACATGTTGTAGTAATTTGTTTATTTTATTTAACCTTTATTTAACCAAATAAGCCAGTTCAGAACAAGTTCTCATTTACAACTTCGACCTGGCGAAGATAAAGCAAAGCAGTGCGATAAAAACAACAAAACAGAGTTACATATGGGGTAAAACAAAACATAAAGTCAAAAAACTACAGGAAATATACAGTGAGGGAAAAAAGTATTTGATCCCCTGCTGATTTTGTAAGTTTGCCCACTGACAAAGACATATAATTTTAATGACCAGGTTTGCACACATCTCATGAGGGATTTTGTCCCACTCCTCTTTGCAGATCTTCTCCAAGTCATTAAGGTTTCGAGGCTGACATTTGGCAACTCGAACCTTCAGCTCCCTCCACAGATTTTCTATGGGATTAAGGTCTGGAGACTGGCTAGGCCACTCCAGGACATTAATGTGCTTCTTCTTGAGCCACTCCTTTGTTGCATTGGCCGTGTGTTTTGGGTCATTGTCATGCTGGAATACCCATCCACGACCCATTTTCAATGCCCTGGCTGAGGGAAGGAGGTTCTCACCCAAGATTTGACGGTACATGGCCCTGTCCATCGTCCCTTTGATGCAGTGAAGTTGTCCTGTCCCGTTAGCAGAAAAACACCCCCAAAGCATAATGTTTCCAGCTCCATGTTTGACGGTGGGGATGGTGTTCTTGGGGTCATAGGCAGCATTCCTCCTCCTCCAAACACGGCGAGATGAGTTGATGCCAAAGAGCTCGAATTTGGTCTCATCTGACCACAACACTTTCACCCTGTTCTCCTCTGAATCATTGAGATGTTCATTGGCAAACTTCAGACGGGCCTATATATATGTGCTTTCTTGAGCAGGGGGACCTTGCGGGCGCTGCAGGATTTCAGTCCTTCACGGCGTAGTGTGTTACCAATTGTTTTCTTGGTGACTATGGTCCTAGCTGCCTTGAGATCATTGACAAGATCCTCCCGTGTAGTTCTGGGCTGATTCCTCACCGTTCTCATGATCATTGCAACTCCACGAGGTGAGTTCTTGCATGGAGCCCCAGGCCGAGGGAGATTGACAGTTCTTTTGTGTTTCTTCCACTCGAGAGGTTTAAGGGGAAACATTTAAATGTCTTGGAATGGCCTAGTCAAAGGCCAGACCTCAATCCAATTGAGAATCTGTGGTATGATTTAAAGTTGAAGTCGGAAGTTTACATATACCTTAGCCAAATACATTTAAACTCAGTTTTCACAATTCCTGATATTTAATCCTAGTAAAATTCCCTGTCTTAGGTCAGTTAGGATCACCAATTTATTTTAAGAATGTGAAATGTCAGAATAATAGTACAGAGAATTATTTATTTTCTGCTTTTATTTCTTTCATCACATTCCCAGTGGGTCAGAAGTTTACATACACTCAATTAGTATTTGGTAGCATTGCCATTAAATTGTTTAACTTGGGTCAAATGTTTTGGGTAGCCTTCCACAAGCTTCCCACAATAAGTTCGGTGAATTTTGGCCCATTCCTCCTGACAGAGCTGTTGTAACTGAGTCAGGTTTGTAGGCCACCTTGCTCGCACACGCTTTTTCAGTTCTGCCCACAAATGTTCTATAGGATTGAGGTCAGGGCTTTGTGATGGCCACTCCAATACCTTGACTTTGTTATCCTTAAGCCATTTTGCCACAACTTTGGAAGTATGCTTGGGGTCATTGTCCATTTGGAAGACCCATTTCCTACCAAGCTTTAACTTCCTGACTAATTTCTTGAGATGTTGCTTCAATATATCAAAATAATTGTTCTTCCTCATGATGCCATCGATTTTGTGAAGTGCACCAGTCCCTCCTGCAGCAAAGCACCCCCCAAGCATGCTGCCACCCCCGTGCTTCACGGTTGGGATGGTGTTCTTCGGCTTGCAAGCACCCCACTTTTTCCTCCAAAAATAACGATGGTCATTATGGCCAAACAGTTCTATTTTTGTTTCATCAGACTGGAGGATATTTCTCCAAAAAGTACGAAATTTGACCCCATGTGCAGTTGCAAACCGTAGTCTGGCTTTTTTATGGTGGTTTTAGAGCAGTGGCTTCTTCCTTGCTGAGCGGGCTTTCAGGTTATGTCGATACAGGACTTGTTTTACTGTGGATATAGATAGTTTTGTACCTGTTTCCTCCAGCATCTTCACAAGGTCCTTTGCTGTTGTTCTGGGATTGATTTAAACTTTTCGCACCAAAGTACGTTCATCTCTAGGAGACAGAACGCGTCTCCTTCCTGAGCGGTATGACGGCTGCGTGGTCCCATGGTGTTTATACTTGCGTACTATTGTTTGTACAGATGAACGTGGTACTTTCAGGGATTTGGAAATTGCTCCCAAGGATGAACCAGACTTGTGGAGGTCTATTATTTTTTTCCTGAGGTCTTGGCTGAACAGGGTGTTGACCAGGGTCACGCCAATGTTCTTTGCACTCTAGGAAGGGGACACCGTGAAGTTGTCAACCGTGATGGAGAGGTCTTGTGTAGGCATATTGTAGAAGTTGAACATGAGGTGGTGGGCCGTCATCCATGCTGAGATATCTGCCAGGCACACAGAAATGCGTGTCGCCACGTGGATGTCAGAAGAGGGGAGGAGAAAAGCAGTTGAGTGTCATCCGCATAGCAATGATAGTAGAGACTGTGTGAGGAAATGACGGAGCCGAATGACTTGACTTGGTGTATCCAGGCTCTGTCGTAGCCGGCCGTGACCGGGAGACCCATGGGGCGACGTACAATTGGCCCAGCGTCGTCCAGGGTAGGGGAGGGAATGGCCGGCAGGGATGTAGCTCAGTTGGTAGAGCATGGCGTTTGCAACGCCAGGGTTGTGGGTTAAATTCCCACGGGGGGCCAGTATGAAAAATAAAAATAAAGAATGTATGCACTCACTAACTGTATGTCGCTCTGGATAAGAGCGTCTGCTAAATGACTAAAATGTAAATGTAGAGAGAAGAGGGCCTAGAACCAAGCCCTACGTGGTGCAGACACAGATCCTCTCCACGTCACCTTTTAGGAGTGGCCTGCAAGGTAGGATGCAATCGAAGAGTGTGCAGAGCTTGAGACGCTGAAACATTTACATTTTGCAGACGCTCTTATCCAGAGTGACTTACAGTTAGTGAGTGCATACATTTTTCATACTGGCCCCCCGTGGGAATTGAACCCACAACCCTGGCGTTGCAAGCACCAAGCTCTACCAACTGAGCTACACTGGACCACAAACGAAAACATATGGTTAAAGTACTTTGTTTCCTCCTTCAAAATATAATTTGGTGACTCATTTTTAACCAGTTTCAGTTAATTCTTCTTGATAGCATTTCTATGTTGAAGATTAAAAAATAATTTGGTGCATTTTTCCCCACATTCCATCCAGTTTGCTTTATTTTTTAAATATATTACACTTGATCTTTCTTGAATAATTTTATTTTTGTTTTTCCTCTAATTTCTTCTGAGCTTCTATGTTACAGTTTTTATTGCTATCTATCTGTTCTGTTAGACCTTCTCTTTTCTTTGTTAGTATGGACTCTTTTGACCTAAATTGCTTTTGTTTTCGAGATGAGTACTGAATTTTATGGCCTAATAATGGGATTTGCTGTACCTATGTTATGTCGGAAAAAATAAGTTATAAATTCCTCTGTCCTAGTTAAAAACAAGTTATCATCCAATAGGCTTTGATTAAATTCCCAATATCCTCGCCCACGTGGAAATTCAATAAGAATAATGTATATGCCAATTATATGATGGTTCGACCGCATTCTGTCCCCTATCAACTCTTTTTAAACTTTTGGTGCCAACGAGAATTACATAAGAAAGAAGTCAAGACTACTAGCTTGATTGAGTCTCCGCCATGTATATCTCACTAGATCAGGATATTTAAGCCTCCATGTATCTACTAGTTCTAATGTATCCATGACAGTCACGATTTCCTTAAGAGCATGAATGTGATAGTTTGTAGTGTGATTTCCTTTACGGTCCATTGAGCTATTTAAAACGATATTATAATCTAGCTAAATATAAAGAAAGAGTGTGGTACAGAGGATGGGGCAATAAGACTAAGTGATGCAGAGTGTGGTACCGAGTGGTACACAAGGAGGGAGTCTGAGCCAGAGTCAGGAAATGGCTCTTGATTTATTTAATTGTTATGTATGAGGCAATGTTTTAGGAAATTCTTAAATGTATATGGTTGAGAATGGGTTATGGACCTGTTATATTTAGACCATATTTAAGTATCGATTGATATGTTTTGGAATAAACAGAGCAGAGCCAGGTGGTGGCTCTGTAATTTTTTACATGAGAAAGTTTGGTTTGGCCACCATTGTATCCAAACTAAATAAATATAGGAGGAGAAGTCAGATTTCGCCACTATCATAAATTAAGAGAGTGGGCGGAGCGGTCAAAAGATGAAAGTTTGGAAACAATGGTGGAGAACTGAAATGGGAGGGTTTATGCTAAAAAGTATGTAAAATGAGCAGGAATGGACATATAAACTGAGGGCCGAGTGTTGTGAGTTAGTTGCTCTGCAGACCAGCTCGGCTTTTGTTGCTCTATGTAATAAAGTCTATCTTGATTCTACAAAAACTCTAGAAGAACTTAGATTTTTTAATAATTATAGTGATAATTTTCCACAACATTCAGTAGTTGTGTGGTTCAGTAAATCTGTTGTAAGTAGTTGTGTGGTTGTGGTCAGTTTTCGTCAGCACTTGTTGTTGTGGTCAGCAGATGTGGTCAATAGTGGTAAGTAGTTGTGGTCAGTAGTTGTGGTCAGTGGTTGTGGTCAGTTGTTGAGGTCAATAGTGGTAAATATTTGTGGTTAGTAGTTGTGTGGTTGTGGTCAGTAGTTGTGTGGTTCAGTACTTGTGTGGTGAGTAGTTGTGGTCAGTAATTTTGGTCAGTAATTATGTGGTTGTGGTTGTGGTCAGTAGTTTTGTAGTTGTGGCCAGTAGTTGTGGTCAGTAGATGTGTGGTTGTAGTCAGCAGTTGTGGTCAGTAGTTGTGTGTTTGTGGTCAGTTTTGTTCAGGCATTTTGGTCAGTCATTTTGGTTTGTGGCTGGGGTCAGTAGATGTGGTCAGTAGTTGTGTGGTTGTGGTCCGTTGTTGTGGTCAATCATTTTGGTCAATAGTGGTCAGTAGTTGTGGTCAGTAGGTGTGTCATTCTGTCGGTAGTTGTGTTCAGTAGTTTTGTGGTTATTAGTGGTCAGTAATTGTGTGGTTGTGTTAAGTAGTTATGGTCAGTAATTGTGTGTTCAGTAGTTGTATAGTTGTAGTCAGTAGTTGTGTAGTTGTAGTCAGTAGTTGTGGTCAGTTGTGGTCATTCGTTGTGGTAAGTTGTTGATGTCAGTAGTTGTGTGGTTGTGGTTAGAAGTTGTATGGCTGTTGTTAGTACATATGGTCAGTAGTTGAGTGGTCAGTAGTTGTGTGGTTGTGGTCAGTATATGTGTGGTTGTAGTAAGTACTTGAGTTGTTGTGGTAATAGTTGTGGTAAATAGTGGTCAGTAGTGTTGGTCTAGTATTTGATTTGTTGTGGTAAGTAGTTGTGTGGTTGTAGTTCAGTCGTTGTGTGGTCAGCAGTTGTGTTCAGTAGTTGTGTGGTAGTAGTACAATATTTGTGGTCAGTTATTGTGTGGTTTTGGTCAGTAGTTTTGGTCATTGGTTGTAGTCAGTAGTTGAGGTCAGTAGTTGTGTGCTTGTGGTCAATACTTGTGTTCAGTAGTTTTGGTCAGTAGTTATTTGTTTGTGGTCAATACTTGTGTTCAGTAGTTTTGGTCAGTAGTTGTGGTCAGTAGGTATGTGTTTGTCGTCAATACTTGTGTTCAGTAGTTTTGGTCAGTAGTTGTGGTCAGTAGTTATTTGTTTGTTGTCAACAGTTGTGTGGTTTTGGTCAGTAGTTATATGTTTTTGGTCAGTAGGTGTGGTTAGTATTTGTAGTCAGTAATTGTGGTAAGTAGTTGTTCGGCTGTGGTCAGTAGTTATTTTTGTTAGATACTTCTCCCTAGTTGCTGAAATCGTATTTTATTGAATCCATTTTAGCTGTCACATCAGCTGTTTGGTTCGAAACAGGTTCTCAAATAATGGGAATTTGACACGCTATGAAGACTGACACGCTATGAAGATGTTGTCTCCCTCTATGGCATGTGTTGCTAAGCAACCACCCTGCAGTTGCCTTGGCAGGCCTGCTCCCTCCATGGCTAAGTCAATGTGAGAAACATGGTAAGAAACGTTTGTGCTATGATTCATGATAGTGTTGTTAGACAAAGCAAGGAAAGTGAACTTTAAAACGTGATGTAGTTTTATTGGAATTTGCAGCTGTTGTTATTAAGTTATGAATCTGCTAGCTTCTGACATGTCTTACTGCATCTTTAATGAAAGGAGTTGATGGGTTACTAAAACAGTTCTACCTCTTGATTGGTAGAAGCTATTCCTGTTCTTTCCAATTTGAAAAGCAGAGAAATAGAGGGAGATATCATATATTAAGTTTTTGTGTGACTTGTTGGAGGAGGGGTCAAAATGGCAGTTGTTTTGAAAAAGTAGGAAAAAATGTGTTAATGCAGTTACTTAAACTGCTGTAACGTTAGATTGGTAAGATATATATATATATTTTTAGACATAGACTATTTTATTGCAAAATGTAGCCTATAGCCTTTTACGTTTGCCTGACTTTTTCTGCTTGTTCATTAGGCTATGGTACTGCTTTCTCATCTTGGTTGTTAAATGGGTGAACGTAAACAAGTCTGCTGTGGCAGACCCAAATATCAAAGGTTGTGTCTGCAAACCATCAACATATCTGCGCATGTAAAAAAAAACACCTGCGAGAACTTCAGGTAGCGGTTAACATAGTTCTTCAGAGTTACAACACCACATGAGACCATAAAAGTTATAATATGATGGTTATCTAGCCAAATTAAATGAACTTGTTAATGTTAAATAACTTGATTTCAAATAATTTTTTAACAGACAGTATGTAGCCTACATAGGACTTACAATGTTCTATCACTGATAGCATTCTTTTTATGAATTAATATGAATATATATGGGCCAGTTGGGCCCTAAAAAAGAGGGGGATCTTTTATCAGAAGTTTTATTAGCTATTAGTAATTCAACTTTGTGCAAAAAAAGCTCAATCATACTTTTATCGCCACTAATTGGGCTAAGATATAAAAGAACAGAACTCTCAACTGTAACCATTTTAAGTGTGCAGAAATTAGCATATAATTATATTTTTGGGACTGTTTTTGCACTATGGCCTATTTATTTATTGCCTTACCTCCATAACTTACTACATTCGCACACACTGTATATATATTTTCTGTTGTATTTTTGACTTTGTTTTTTTACCCCATATGTAACTGTGTTGTTTTTAATCGCACTGCTTTGCTTTATCTTGGCCAGGTCGCAGTTGTAAATGAGAACTTGTTCTCAACTGGCTTACCTGGTTAAATAAAGGTGACATATTTAAAAAAAAAACATAAATTAGCATATAATACCCACCAACAATAATTGTAACTCTTGAATCGTTCAAGCTAGAGACACCAAACCAACTTTCACATGTTCAGGTTATCCTATCCTATCAATTCACCAATCATTCAATCAACCAATCTTTTCATCTACCTACTTCTTCAACTATAATCAGTCACTACCATTACAACTGCAGTCACTACCTCTACTATAACTAAATACTTTAAACAAGCTAGCAAAAATGTATTCAGGAAATGTACTTTTCTAGTTATATTATTAATGTGCAATAAGTCATTTGGGAGACTGAGGTGGGGGTATTTCATGAAACAGGATTGTAAATGTTTTAGAAATATTAAAAAGAAGTGATTTAAAGCAATAAATAGAAGGTAAAAAAAAAACAGCCACAATCAAACATTGCAATGATGTAAGCTTTTATTCAGTCTAAATAGCATGACTTTTGTCTTTTTCCTTGTCCTCAAGATGACACGTGTTACAGTTTGTATACAAGTGTTAGTCAAAGTTAACAGTTATCCCCATGTTCGTTTTTCATATAATTCCTCTTAGGCGTGTGAAAATAATAGAAAACATGCCCCAAAGATCTTCCACACATTGTTATGAACAACACAGTGTTAATAGTAACTTTTCCAATACTTTAAATATAAGTTGTGAGGACATTTTGATTCTCACACAACATTTACTGTATTCTGTATTTTTCCCAACCACAAACGCGATTTTTCAAACGATATCAATCTCCTTAACAAATAGGCCTATGTATCCAACTGGGATCGTGGTCCTTCTTAAACTTACAAAAGCTTAATTTACAAATAATTTAGCTTACAAGTGGAAAGAGAGAAAAATGTAAACATTTCATTTGGCAGATTGTCTTAATCTAAACCGGTTAATAAATAGATTAAAAAGTACATTTAGTTTATTATTATATCCTCGCTAGATAAATATATGGGATTGCAAATGTATTTACACTGATAAGTCACATAATTATGTTCCTGTTACAAACAAAAACCTACTGACCAATGCTAGATGATGGAAAACCCAAAACTATGGACATTTGAAGCATTGCATTCATCAGGATGAGATAGCCTGCTTGAGGCCTTGGTCATGCATGTAGTCTGACAATGTAAGGCCCAATCCTAACTTGAGACTCACCCAAGTGCAACTCTGACTTTCGTCGTAAACAGTTCATTAATATTGATGGAAGATCTGCATGAATGCACCCTTGGACCTCAAGTTAGGATCTTCCCAAAAATCTATTGAAGCACCATCTCCTCTTTCAACTTCACCTACCTAACAATCAATATATCAACCAATCAAAATAACCAATAAATCAACCAATCAGTTACTCAGGTCAATGATCAGGTGCTCATAGATCTGGGTCTTCCCTTTGAAGCTAGAGGCCAGCAGGAACTGCCTGTTGTCAATGGCCAGAGGAGAGAAGGCCCTGGGCGCCTGGATGTTGAGCTCCTGGAAGTGGACGAACTGGCTCTTGTTGGTGTCCCAGCAGTACACCTGGGTGAACGAGAAATCACTGCCCAGCACGGCGTACTGCCATCTGCCCACTGTTAGCGGCTGGAACACCATGGAGCCACGCGACGGCATGGTCTGCATCTCGCGGAACAGGGCACCATCCCAGCGCATCACCTTGGAGTCGCCGATGAAGCGCGTCAGGCAGATGAAGAGCTCCTCGTCGATCTGGAAGTGCTTGACAGCATACACGTCCTCCATCTCTGGGATGTCTGTGCGCCAGTCGAACAGCTTGGTGCCCTTGTTCCATTGGTAGATAACGGGGCGCTGCGAGCTGCTGGAGAGGACCAGGTGGGGCTTGGACGAGATCTCCATGTACTCCACGTCAGTGTCACGGTACCACAGGTGCAGGGACTGGTGCGAGTAGAACCCATTTCCGTTCCACTTATACACTGTCGTAGAACCGGCCTTAGAACTGTCTGCAATCACGAAGAAGGACTCACCGTCGATGCGGAATGTCTCCACGTCATTAGGCTTGCGAATCTTCACGATGTCGATGTCCTGGATCTTGATGAACTTGTTGGCGGAGACATCGCGCTTGTAGATGTGCGAACCGCCGAAGAGCTGGGCCACGATGATGAAGAGCTGATTGTCAATGATCAACGGCTTGCAGATCACTGTGGATGTGCCTAGAGGGAGGGAGGGAGTGAGGGAGGGGGGAGATAGAGAGAGACAGAAGAAGGGAGTAAGAAAGAGAGTGCAAATGTGTTACTTTTATGTATGCATGGCTCCATCGTGGTAAAAATGAGAGAAAACAGTCTTCTCCAAATACTGTTATAAAACAACTGGTTTTGATGCATCAGAAGAATCGATTTCTTTCAGCATCAGAATAATTTATTTTTTTCACATCGACAAAGTCCTTTACTTACTGTCAATGTCATCGTAATTTCGGAAGTTCATCTCCACGTGATCCCATTCCAGGAAGCTGCACTTTCCAATGAAGGGCTGGGCAAACACCACATACTGGTCATTCCCAAATGCAAACGCCTCCACGGATATGGACTCTGACTTCTCTGACTGGTAGGAGGCAAACTCTACAGGAAAATGCAAAGGATGCCACATAAGTCACCATTGGCCAATAATGATAGATTAGAAGACATTAAAAAACATACTGTAGTGGTTGACACCTGGCTATTTCAGCTTCAGTTTAGTAGTTGGTGGCAATGGCTAGTTTAACAAACAAAACCAATGTGTGGATTGCAGTCTCTCTTCCTCTATAGACTGTTTTGAAAGTAAGGAAACAAATATATAAAAACATATTTTTGCTGAACTATGCCTTTAATATCATCATGACGATTTAAAGTGGTGGTTGACCTGTGGTGATGCAGTCGAAGGATGCAGGAACAAGGTCGTTGATCTTCTTGTCTCGGTGGGAGGCAGGGCCTTTACAGTAGATCTGGTCCACGGTGGCGTTGGTGTGGACCATCCACTCCACCAGCCACTTCAGCTTACAGTCACACATGAACTGGTTGCCCCGCAAGTCGCTGAGGACAGGGGGAGAGTAACACACATTTTAGCATTAACTGGACCCGGCTCAACAAGGGGGCTTAGCCTCCTCAGTTCAAACTTGAGCTACCTCAGTTTTAGTTTCATGTCCCTATATAAAAATAGCAAAACAGTTAAAATTATTGAGTGACAGGTTGGTGGCCAAAGAAATCTGTATCTCTGCTTTGCTGTGTCAGCACAATGGACAAGGCGTGACGCAGTGTGTGTAGGGGGGCTATGGAAAGCCACTGGGCGGTTAGTTAGGTATGAATCCTTTGGGTTTCCATAAAAAGCGGGAAAAAACACTTCTCATCTCTGTTAGCTTCTTAGCTAGATGGAAAAAGTGTTAGTGTTATTAGCCTTAGCCTATTTAGCTAGCTCGAACTAGCTTATCTGCCACGAAGGATTTCAGAAATTGTCTTTGCCAAAGTAACCAAACAAAGGAAAAGGAGAGCGATGAGCAGCAGCATCAAACCACCAAGACCTATGTCAAGCAACTTGGATGCAATGTTGCAGTGAGATTAACTCAAGCAAATGTGCTGATACACAAACCAACTCAAACAAGACTGCAGGTAGCCTAGCGTTGAAGAGCGTTGGGCCAGTAACCAAAAGCTTGCTGGTTTGAAACGGTGAAAAATCTGTTAATGTTTGAGCAAGGCACTTAACCCTAATTGCTCCTGTAGGTCCCTCTGGATAAGAGTGTCTGCAAAAAAAAGAGGGTTATTGTAAGAGCATTATAGACAAAATGCTGGTTGTATAATTTAGCTAACTAGCCAAAATGGAATTTTCAGCACTGTTTTATCAAGCTAGTTAATCTTGGACAATTTCAGTAGAAAGTGAACGGGGAGAAGTCTGGGTTCACTTCATAAAATATATTTATTGACTGCCAGACCATGTACATAAACCAGGATTATCCATGATGTCAATAATTTTTTTAAATGCATCTCCTGTTTGGCACGCCTCTTCTGTTGGGTTTACCAGCAGCACTGATAGATTTGTTGACACGACAACTGAGTCAGCGTTCCCAATATTCATCCATGCTGGCTAAAGACCTATAGTGCATTCGGAAAGTATTCAGACCCCTTGACATTGTAAGGGTTGGTGTGAGCGGTGAGGTGTGACCCAGGTACGGTGCATAATAGACAGTAGGCAAGGATGGTGAAACAAGGATCTTTACTGGTGGTCCAAAAGCCAGGATACAAAACAGACTATACACAAAAACAAATGAGGAGCACATAGGTCTCCAAAAAACAGGCTGACAATAAACAATATGAAATACTAACTCTGAATGGAAAAACACAATGACTCAGGGAGAACACTTCTCGAGTACCTGTAACTCCGTCACGTGATTCAACACTGATACGTACTGCTTGACATCAAGGAACTAGCAGAGAAAACTGAGCAAGGGAACACAGGGATGTGAGGGCATAAATACACAGGTGAATCAGATAGCCACAGGTGATACCAATAGGCAGATAATTAGTCCCGACTGTGAGTGAGGAGGTGCCTATGGTTGTCGGAGGATGACACGTTGTGGGTCGCTCCGGAACTGCAACCCACTCCTGTAACAGTGCCCCCTCCGACGAACGGCCCCAGCTGTATCAGCAATGGGTCCAGAATTTCCCTCCTGGGCACCCCAGACCTCTCCACCGGCCCATAACCCTCCCAGTCCACCAGAAATAGGAGACCCCTCCCCACCCGCCGGCAGACCAGGATCCGGTCCACCATAAATGCAGGCCGCCCTCCGACGAGGCGTAGCGGGGGAACAGGGTGAGGAGGGGGAGCCAGGGGACAGGTGGCGACGGGCTAGAGGAGGGACACATGGAATGTGAGAGGCACCCGCATGGTGGGGGGGAAGTTGCAGCTGGTAGGTCACTGGGTTGACTCGCTGGACAATTCTGAATGGCCCGACGGGACCACCGCCTCCTTCTCTTGCTCGGGGAATAGAGGCACTTGGGCATAGGCAGGGGTCGGAGCAGCCCTGCTGCGGGCTGATGTGAGCTCATCATGCGTGCGTTCACCGGGCAAGCAGCCACGAAGGTGCTCATATCCCCCTCAGCAGATGGCCACCAGAACCTCCTACGCAGGAACTCCAACGTCCTGGCGTCCCCCGGATGGCTGGCGAGGTCGGACGCGTGCGCCCATTGAAGCAGTCACAAGCGCGCAGCCTTGGGTACGTACATCCTCCCCGATGGACCTCCGCCCGGATCGGTCTCCCGCCGTAGCGCTGCTCTGACCAGCCTATCAATTCCCCACGAAACTGAGGCAACAATCAGGGCGTTGGGGACAATGGTGTTGTCCCTCATGGCCAGCGTCTCCGGCCGGGACAAGGAAAGCCATCGCCCTCGTGTGGGCATGGCACCCGGCAGGAGATCGATAGCGCAGTCATAAGGCCTGTGAGGAGGTAGGCCCTTGGCACGCTTCTTACTAAACACCTCCCCCAGATCCCAATACTCCTGGGGAAGAGGTGAGGACTGGTAGGTGATTTGGGACGGTGGTTTAGGCTGATGAGTGGTCGGTGGCGACCGGAACAGGACGGGGGCGGAGCCTCCCTCCAAGATGAGCCACCCCGTGGACCAGTCTATCCGGGGGTTATGGGCGGCCAGCCAGGGGTGCCCAAGGATGAGGGGACACTCCGGAGAGTCCACAATGAAAAAATGGATATACTCCCATAGCCCCCCCGCCACCTGGACATGCACGGGGACAGTGCGCCGGGTGATGCAGCCCGACCCCAACGTCCGGATACAAAACAATGGACTATACACAAAAACAAATGAGGAGCACATAGGTGCTGACAACAATCAATACGAAATACTAACACTGACTGAAAAAACACAATGACACAGGGAGAACACTTCTCGAGTACCTGTAACTCCGTCACGTGATCCGACACTGATACGTACTGCTTGACATCAAGGAACTAGCAGAGAAAACTGAGCAAGGGAACACAGAGAAGTGAGGGCATAAATACACAGGTGAATCAGATAGCCACAGGTGACACCAATAGGCAGATAATTAGTCCAGACTGTGAGTGAGGAGGTGCCTATGGTTGTCGGAGGATGACACCTAGTGGGTCACTCCGGATCTGCGACCCACTCCTGTAACACCTTATTAAAAAAAAAAATATCCTCATCAATCTACACACAATGTCCCATAATGACAAAGTGAAAACAGGTTTTTAGAAATGTTTGCACATTTGTGACTCACCACCTGGAGTTGGTCTTATGTAGCAAAATTTGAAATGCTGTTTTTTACATTGGATAAAAGTAGAGACTCAGAGCTACAACACTGTATATTGTAATTCTGCTTTGAAAGTTGATAAACTTGTAAACTCACTTTTGAGAAAATGGCATTTGAATGTGTTGGTATCTAGTGAAGAGCTCTTCTTTGTCTACATCCATTCAGAATTATTCACACCCTCTTAAGCTTTAGCCCCACCCATCACGTTTCACTCTCTGCGCTTTCAGAGCGCGCACTTGAAGGTCTGGCCGATCATTTGTTTACCTCTGGATAACATGAAAACAGCCTAACCAGCTCTACTGGCAACAATTTCATTGCGCTTTTATGCCGATGTTTACTGACTCCGGCAATATTCAACGGGTGTTGTGCACTTTAACTTAAGACATGTAGCCAGCTAGCTAGGTAAACAATGAACCTGGATTGGTAAACGACGTGTAAGATCACACACGACACATAACGTTAGCTAACGAGCCAGCCAGCTAACGTTAGCTAGTTACACAACAATGAACATAGTGCCAATGAATGTCATTACTACCCTGCATTAATGTGCTGGGAGCTAACCAACCAGGTTCTATGTTAGCTAGCTAACATTAGGCTCTAACTAGCAAAGCAAATGGTTCTGTGATACGAATAATAACGTCATGCACGTAACGTTAGCTAGAGAGCCAGCCATCTAACGTTAGCTAGCTAGCTAAAAGTACACTTTAGCTTGAAATGAAACCACTTTCTGTCAAAATTTGTAATATCTGAAAATGGAGCTAGCTAGACTATCTTACCCGTATATATCATCATGTATGATGGACGGGTCTCCCTCGTATTCCATACAACGTTTGCCCTTAGTTTGAAGATATATTCCGGAGATAGGTGTTTTTGCCATCTCTTCAGCTATCATATTCTAATTCCACTGATTTCAAAACTCAACCCTCCAAAAAGTGGAGAGCAACAATTATGCAGCTTCACTACACGATACATTTTTAGAAAAGCCGCGTTCAACAGGATTACAAACAAAGACTGACAAAAGCCTTCTATATTGCAGACCAATCCGAACTCCTCTCTCGGCATGTCCAGCCCAGTCATTATCTCAGCCAATCACGGCTAGTGGGAAGGTTGCTGTTTTTTTCTGTGGCTTAACCAACAAGGCTCGTAATTTAACAATTTTATTCGTATTTACAGATGGCATACAAGTTTGGTATTAAGCCATATTAAAGTTCACATGTTCCAGAAGGCATTTCTGCCCAAAAAAAACAAATTTTGATACCCAAAAAAGAAATGGCTCTCCTGTGAAGTCGTGACTTGCGACATACGCCTAGTTTCCTGAAACGGGTCACATTTATTAAAACAAAAAAACAGAAATACCATATTTACATAAGTATTCAGACCCTTTGCTATGAGACTCAAAATTGAGCTCAGGTGCATCCTGTTTACATTTTTCATCCTTGTGATGTTTCTACAACTTGCAGTCCATACAATTGATTGGACATGATTTGGAAAGGCACACACCTGAGCTCATATATAAGGTCCCACAGTTGACAGTGCATGTCAGAGCAAAAACTAAGCCATGAAGTCGAAGGAATTCTCCATAGATCTAAGAGATAGGATTTTGTCAAGGCACAGATCTGGGGAAGGGGTAACAAAAAATGTCTGCAGCGTTGACGGTCCACAAGAACAGAGTGGCCTCCATCATTCTTGAAAGGAAGAAGTTTGGAACCACCCAGACTCTTCCTAGAGCTGGCCGGCAAAGATGAATGGAGCAAAGTACAGAGAGATCCTTGATGAAAATCTTCTCCAGAGCGCTCAGGACCTCAGACCGGGGTGAAGGTTCACCTTCCAACAGGACAACGACCCTAAGCACACAGCCAAGACAACACATTAGTGGCTTTGTGATAAGTCTCTGAATATACTTGAGTGGTCCAGCCAGAGCCCAGACATGAACCCGATCAAACCTCTCTGGAAAGACCTGAAAATAGATGTGCTGCGATGCTCCCTATCCAACCTGACAGAGCTTGAGAGGATCTGCAGAGAAGAATGGGAGAAACTCCCCAAATACAGGTGTGCCAAGTTTGTAGTGTCATACCCAAGAAGACTCGAGGCCGTAATCGCTGCCAAAGGTGCTTCAACAAAGTACTGAGTAAAGGGTCTGAATGCTTATGTAAATGAAATATTTTAATTTTTAATTTTTAATACATTTGCAAACATTTCTAAAAATCTGTTTTTGCTTTGTCATTATGGGGTATTGTGTGTAGATTGATGAGGAAAACAATACATTTAATACATTTTAGAATAAGTGTCACGGAATCAGCCGAGGCTGCTCCTCCTCCTTGCTCGGGCAGGCTTCGGCGTTCGTCGTCCCCGGAGTACTAGCTGCCACCGATCTATGTTTCAGTGTTTGACTTGTTTTGTCCTGATTGTGTACACCTGTTCCCCATTATGTTGTATCGTATTCCCTATTTAACCCTCTGTCGTTCATTGTGTGTTGTGTGTTATTATATTCGTCATCGGCAGTGTTCGTGTGCGGGTTGTTTATTTCCTCCTAATGTGGAGATTGTTTTCCTACTCTGGTTATTTTTGAGTAAAGTACGTTTCCAGTAAGCTCTGTGTCCTGCGTTTGACTTCGCCTACCGCATTTCACCGTCGCATTCTGACAGAATAACACACCATCATGGAGTCAGCAGGATCGGTGGTGCCAAGGGGATCACTGGAGGAGCGCGTAATCCACCAGGAGGCCATGATCCAGAACCTGGGCACCACCATGCAAGGGGTGATGGACACCTTGAGGCGATGGGAGAGTGGAGGTTTGCCGACACTTCCTCCTACGATACCACCACCATCAGCCATACTCAACGTTCCAGCTCCGGAGTCCAGTGGGATTCGGCTCTCGCTCCCGAGGGCTTATGATGGCACCGCGGCCGGGTGTCAGGGTTTCCTACTCCAGGTTGAACTCTACCTAGCAACTATTCACCCGGCGCCCTCGGGATACGAGAGCATGTCCGCCCTCATCTCCTGTCTGTCCGGCAAGGCGCTGGAGTGGGCCAACGCCGAATGGGGTGGGATAGACGCCGCTACGGTCAGCTATGCGGAGTTCACCCGCCGCTTCCGGGCAGTATTCGATCATCCCCCAGAGGGTAAAGCGGCGGGTGAGCATCTATTCCACCTTAGACAGGGGAGGAGGAGCGCGCAGGAGTTCGCGCTGGACTTCTGGACGCTAGCTGCCAACATGGGATGGAATGAGAGGGCCCTCATCGACCACTACAGATGCAGCCTGAGGGAGGACGTGCGTCGGGAATTGGCCTGCAGGGACACCAACCTCAGCTTTGATCAACTGGTGGACATGTCGATTCGCCTGGATACCCTGTTGGCTACCCGCGGACATCCGGATTTGGGGCCGTCCATTCCATCCCCCAGCACCTCCGAGCTGACCCCTATGGAGCTCGGAGGTGCTGGTGCTAGGGAGACCAGGAGGGAGGCCGTCCCCTGCACCAACTGTGGCCGCAGAGGACACACTGCTGGTCGGTGCTGGGGAGGGTCTCCTAGGAATCGAGGCAGTGGACGATGCACTGATGAGTCATTCCAGGTGAGTAGGCACCCAACTCACCCAGAGCTCTCTGCTGATCATATGTGTATTAACGTGGTGTTTCCCGAGGTTTCTCCTCACTCCCAGCATAAGGCGCTAGTAGAGTCAGGCGCAGCTGGGAATTGTATCGATCGCCAGTTCACCTATAAGTTAGGGATTCCTATCATACCTGTTGATGTGCCCTTCCCCATTCATGCCCTAGATAGCCGCCCGTTGGGGTCAGGATTGATTAGGGAAGTCACGGCGCCTCTCCGGATGAAAACGCAGGAGGGTCATGAGGAGATAGTACGTTTGTATTTGATTGATTCTCCTGCATTTCCCGTGGTGTTGGGGCTTCCCTGGTTAACGCTCATGACCCCAACATTTCATGGCAGCAGTGAGCTCTCCAGGGATGGTCTGGCGTTTCCGTAGGGGCAACGACGGTGGAAAGCCCGAACCAAGTTCCCACCTTGCACATTCCACCTGAGTATACCGATTTGGCTCTCGCCTTCAGTAAGAAGAAGGCGACTCAATTACCACCTCATTGACAGGGGGATTGTGCGATAGACCTCCAGGTAGGCGCTGCGCTTCCACGTAGTCACGTGTATCCTCTGTCTCAGGAAGAGATGGCCGCTATGGAGACCTACGTCACCGAATCTTTGAGACAGGGTTACATACGGCCGTCTACTTCCCCTGCGTCCTCGAGTTTCTTTTTTGTGAAGAAGAAGGATGGGGGTTTACGCCAGTGTATTCATTACCGTGGTCTAAATCAGATCACCATCAAATACAGCTATCCTCTCCCTCTGATTGCTAGTATGATGGAGTCATTACACGGGGCGCGATTCTTCACAAAATTGGATCTCAGGAGCGCGGACAACCTGGTGCGCATTAGGGAGGGAGATGAGTGGAAGACAGCATTCAGTACCACCTCGGGTCACTATGAGTTCCTCGTCATGCCATACGGGTTAATGAATGCTCCTTCAGTCTTCCAATCATTTGTGGGCGAGATTTTCCGGGACTTGCATGGACAAGGTGTTGTGGTATATATTGATGACATTCTAATATACTCCACTACACGAGCCGAGCATGTATCCCTGGTGCGTCGAGTGCTTGGTAGACTGTTGGAGCATGACCTGTATGCGAAGGCGGAGAAATGTCTGTTCTTCCAGGAGTCCATCTCCTTCCTGGGACATCGGTTTTCCGCGTCAGGGGTAGAGATGGAGATTGACCGCGTTCTGCCGTGCGTAATTGGCAGACTCCCACCACGGTAAAGGAGGTGCAGCGCTTCTTGGGTTTTGCCAATTACTACCGGAGGTTTATCCGGGGCTTTGGACAGGTAGCAGTTCCCATTACCTCTCTGCTAAAGGGGGGTCCGGTGCGCCTGCAGTGGTCAGCTGAGGCGGACAGGGCGTTTAAACGTCTGAAGGACCTGTTTACCTCAGCTCTGGTGCTGGCGCATCCGGATCCCTCTTTGGCATTTCAGGTGGAGGTGGACGCTTCCGAGGCTGGGATCGGCGCTGTGCTGTCTTAGCGCTCGGGTACGCCACCTAAACTCCGCCCCTGTGCTTTCTATTCTAAGAAACTCAGTCCGGCGGAGCGCAATTATGACGTGGGGGATAGGGAGCTGCTGGCTGTGGTTCAAGCCCTGAAGGTGTGGAGACATTGGCTTGAGGGGGTTAACACCCTTTTCTCATTCTGACTGACCATCGTAACCTGGAGTACATCCGGGCAGCGAGGAGGCTGAATCCTCGCCAGGCAAGGTGGTCAATGTTTCTTTCCCGCTTTGTATTTAAGCTCACCTATATACCAGGGTCCCAGAATGCTAAGGCAGACGCCCTGTCCCGACTATATGACACAGAGGAGAGGTCCATTGAGCCCACTCCCATACTCCCGGAGTCTTGCTTAGTGGCACCGGTGGTGTGGGAGGTGGATGCGGAAATCGAGCGGGCATTACGTTCCGACCCTACTCCTCCACAGTGTCCAGAGGGTCGGAGGTACGTGCCGCTCGAGGTTCGCGACCGTTTGATATACTGGGCTCACACGTCACCCTCCTCTGTTCATCCGGGTATTGGTCGGACAGTGCACTGCCTTAGTGAGAAGTACTGGTGACCAACCTTAGCTAAGGACGTGAGGGTTTATGTTTCCTCCTGCTCGGTGTGCACCCAGTGTAAGGCACCTAGACACCTGCCCAGGGGGAAGTTACAACCCCTACCCATTCCACAACGGCCGTGGTCTCACCTATCGGTGGATTTTGTCACGGACCTTCCTCCCTCCCAGGGGAACACTACGATCTTGGTCGTTGTGGATCGGTTTTCTAAAGCCTGCCATCTCATTCCCCTGCCAGGTCTCCCTACTGCCCTACAAACTGCTGAGGCCCTGTTTACACACGTCTTCCGGCACTATGGGGTGCCTGAGGATATAGTGTCTGATCGGGGTCCCCAGTTCACCTCTAGAGTCTGGAGGGCATTTATGGAACGTCTGGGGGTCTCGATTAGCCTTACCTCAGGTTTTCACCCTGAGAGTAATGGGCAGGTGGAGAGAGTTAACCAGGATGTGGGTAGGTTTCTGAGGTCATATTGCCAGGACCGGCAAGAGGAGTGGTCGGGATATATTCCCTGGGCAGAGATAGCCCAAAACTCCCTCCGCCATTCGTCCACTAACCTTACGCCTTTCCAGTGTGTGTTAGGTTATCAGCCGGTTCTGGCACCTTGGCATCAGAGCCAGACCGAAGCCCCTGCGGTGGACGAGTGGTTTCGGCGCTCTGAAGAAACTTGGAACGCTGTGCATGTCCATCTGCAGCGGGCCATCAGGCGGCAAAAGGCGAGCGCCGATCGCCACCGCAGTGAGGCTCCGGTGTATGAACCGGGAGACCGGGTCTGGCTCTCGACCCGAAACCTGTCCCTTCGCCTGCCCTGCCGGAAGCTGGGTCGGCGGTTTGTGGGGCCCTTTAAAGTCCTTAGGAGATTGAACGAGGTATGTTATAGATTACAACTGCCCATTAATTACCGCATTAACCCCTCGTTCCATGTGTCTCTCCTCAGGCCGGTGGTAGCTGGTCCACTCCAGGAGATTGAGGTACGAGAGGCTCCTCCGCCCCCGTTGGACATCGAGGGGGCTCCGGCGTACTCAGTCCGTTCCATCTTGGATTCGAGGCGTCGGACTGCAGTATCTCGTGGAGTGGGAGGGGTACGGTCCGGAAGAACGGTGCTGGGTCCCCAGGAGGGACATTCTAGATCCCTCCATGTTGATGGACTTCCACCGGAGTCATCCGACTCGCCCTGCTCCGCGTCCTCCTGGCCGTCCCCGAGGCCGGGGTCGGCGCACGGCTGGGGCCGCGCGTCAAGGGGGGGGGGGTACTGTCACGGAATCAGCCGAGGCTGCTCCTCCTCCTTGCTCGGGCAGGCTTCGGCGTTCGTCGTCCCCGGAGTACTAGCTGCCACCGATCTATGTTTCGGTGTTTGACTTGTTTTGTCCTGATTGTGTACACCTGTTCCCCATTATGTTGTATCGTATTCCCTATTTAACCCTCTGTCGTTCATTGCGTGTTGTGTGTTATTGTATTCGTCATCGGCAGTGTTCGTGTGCGGGTTGTTTATTTCCTCCTTATGTGGAGATTGTTTTCCTACTCTGGTTATTTTTAAATAAAGTACGTTTCCAGTAAGCTCTGTGTCCTGCGTTTGACTTCGCCTACCGCATTTCACCGTCGCATTCTGACAATAAGGCTGTAATGTAACAAAATGTGGAAAAATTCAAGGGGACTGAATACTTTCCGAATGCACTGTAGTTTGCCAGTAACTAGCTAACACCAGACACAGATGAAAGGGGAAACCTTTAAATATCTTTGCCTCAGAAGAGTAGGGGAAACCTGTAATTATATTTACCTTGCAGTCAAATTTTGGTGACAGTAGACTAGCTAGCTAGCTATGTAAACCACGCCCCTCTGCGAACACGCCTTCTGCGATGATGGTTACAAGGCAGTAATTATTTAAATTAGATAAGCGAATAAGACGTTACAATTGGTGTATTAAAAATATATATCGTGATGTTAGGCCCTGTGTTTTGCGCAATCATATGACATAACAAAATTTAAACTTTTTAAGCCTTATCCAGAAATGAGAATTACACCAAAAATAAAAGCTATTGTCTGAGGACAGTTCTGGACCATCTGACATAAGGCGACAGTTTGATGAAAAAGCTTTAAATAAAGGTCCAAATCCAGGCATGTCACATGATTGTACAAAACATAGGCCCTCAATCCTCAATCATATCAATCTGGCCTCCTGAATATAGGTTTTTGACACAGAGGAGGAAGGCAGTACCTTTATAATGAAACTTTATTGATGTACCAGCAACAGTCATTTTTCATACTGTGGTGATCCTACTTTGATCTGAGTGGTGTGCTACGATTGTAGCTAGATGTACTCAGACTTTTCTGAAGTTAGCTAGCTTCAGTTAGCTTCACATTCCAGCTCAGGCAGTAAGAATGGCGGCGGAGGAGATGGCTGACGTTTTACGGGCTCCTAACCAATTGTGCTATTGTGTGTGTTTTTTTGCGTTATTTGTAACTTATTTTGTACATAATGTTTCTGCCACCCTCTCTTATGACCAAAAATAACTTATGCGTATCAGGACAGCGATTACTCACCTCGTACTGGAATAAGATTTATTCTTTAACAAGTTGGACGAGAAGGATTTTCTTCAGACACCCGACAAGGCCCAAATCCCCATCATTCGCATGAGAAAGAGACAGAGATATCGGGGACGTAGGTCGGGGTGCCTTGTAAGGATCCAACGGCAAGTGGGTAATCTGCCTCTAACATCAGTGCTATTAGCCAACGTGCAATCATTGGATAACAAAATAGACGATCTACGATCACGGATATCCTACCAACGGGACATTAAAAAATGTAATATGTTAAGTTTCACTGAGTTGTGGCAGAACGACGACATGGATAACATACAGCTGCCGGGATATACACTGCATCTGCAAGCTAGAACCGCTGCCTCCAGTAAGACAAGGAGTGGCGGTCTGTGTATATTTGTAAACAACAGCTGGTGCACGAAATCTAGAATTAAGGAAGTCTCAAAGTTTTACTCGCCTGAGGTAGAGTATCTGATGATAAGCTGTAGACCACACTATTATCCAAGAGATTTCAAGTACTGTATATTTTTTGTAGCTGTCTATTTACCACGACAAACAGATGCTGGCACTAAGACCGTACTCAATGAGCTGTATAAGGCCATAAGCAAACAGGAAAATGCTCATCCAGATGCGGTGCTCCTAGTGTCCGGGGACTTTAATGCAGGAAACTTAAATCCATTTTACCTAATTTATACCAGCATGTTCAACCAGAGGATAGAAAACTCTAGGTCACCTTTACTCCACGCACAGAGACGCGTACATAGCTCTCCCTCACCCTCCATTTGGCAAATCTGACCATATCTCTATCCTCCTGATTGCTGCTTACAAGAAAAAACTAGAGCAGGAAGCACCAGTGACTCGGTCAATAAAGAAGTGGTCAGATGACGCAGATGCTAAGCTACAGGAATGTTTTGTTAGCACAGACTGGAATATGTTTTGTGATTCCTCCGAAGGCATTGAAGAGTACACCACATCACTCACTAGCTTCATCAATAAGTGCATCGACGACGTCGTCCCAACAGTGACCGTACGTCCATACCCCAACCAGAAGCGATGGATTACAGGCAACATCTGCACTGAGCTAAAGGGTAGAGCTGCCACTTTCAAGAAGTGGGACTCTTACCCAGATTCTTATAAGAAATCCCACTATGCCCTCAGACAAACAGGCAAAGCGTCAATACAGGACTAAGATTGAATCGTACTACACCGGCTCCGATGCTTGTCGGATGTGGCAGCGTTTGCAAACTATTACAGACTACAAAGGGAAGCACAGCCGTGAGCTGCCCAGTGACACAAACCTACCAGACGAGTTAAATTACTTCTATGCTCGCTTCGAGGCAAGCAACACCGAAGCATGCATGAGAGCATCAGCTGTTCCAGACGACTGTGTGATCACGCTCTCCGTAGCCGATGTGAGTAAAACCTTTAAATAGGTCAACATTCACAAGGCCGCAGGGCCAGATGGATTACCAGGACGTGTCCTCTGAGCAATGCTGACCAACTGGCAAGTGTCTTCACTGACATTTTCAACCTGTCCCTGACTAAGTCTGTAATACCAACATGTTTCAAGCAGACCACCATAGTCCCTGTGCCCAAGAACACTAAGGTAACCTGCCTAAATGACTACCGACCCGTAGCACTCACGTCTGTAGCCATGAAGTGCTTTGAAATGCTGGACATGGCTAACATCAACACCATTATCCTAGAAAACCTAGACCCACTCCAATTTGCATAGGCCCCAACAGATCCACAGATGATGCAATCTCTATTGCACTCCACACTGCCCTTTCCCACCTGGACAAGAGGAACACCTACGTGAGAATGCTATTCATTGACTACAGCTCAGAGTTCAACACCATAGTGCCCTCAAAGCTCATCACTAAGCTAAGGACCCTGGGACTAAACACCTCCCTCTGCAACTGGATCCTGGACTTCCTGACGGGCCACCCCCAGGTGGTAAGGGTAGGTAATAACACATCTGCCACGCTGATCCTCAACACAGGGGCCCCTCAGGGGTGCGTGCTCAGTCCCCTCCTGTACTCCCTGTTCACCCATGACTGCATGGCCAGGCACGACTCCAACACCATAATTAAGTTTGCCGACAACACAAGTGGTAGGCCTGATCAACGACAACCATGAGACAGTCTATAAGGAGGAGGTCAGAGACCTGGCCGTGTGGTGCCAGAATAACAACCTCTCCCTCAACGTGATCAAGACAAAGGAGATGAATGTGGACTATAGAAAAAATAGGGCCAAGCACGCCCCCATTCTCATCGACAGGGATGTAGTGGAGTAGGTTGAGAGCTTCAAGTTCCTTGGTGTCCACATCAGCAACAAAATATCAAACACACCAAGACAGTCGTGAAGATTGCATGACAAAGCCTATTCCCCCTCAGGAGACTGAAAATATATTAATATTACCTTTTCTTTACACAAAAAAACATTTGATTTATAAAATATTGAATCAGCCGTCCTCCTCAAATGAAGGGGATGATGACACAATTTTTTTGAAGGGGAGGGAATCTGATATCATTGGTCCTCAACTCGCAGATCAGACACTTCACTCAGGATAAGTGGATTAAGCCCTGAGTTAGCCTGCCCCGGAGCAGGTTAGGTCTGAAGGATTAATTGCCATAGACATTTACCTGGCTAAAAGGTGAGCCACATTCGTGTCACTTGCTATCCCGAGTTGAACTCAGAGTTGACCAAAGTTAGCTTGCTAACTCCTCTTTCCAGATTTGTTGTACACCCCTCTGGTTTCATTGAAATATCATCAAATTTGATGAAAAACATGATTTGGACTGATCAGGACCTTTAGGGTGAAAGGGTAGGGTTATCTGGTCCTAGTT